>NC_135390.1:6485660-7085660 GCF_051989625.1 Stigmatopora argus
CAGAATAAGAACAAAACATGGTCTGCAAGGGATGCAGAGTTCCGCGATTATCTTCGCATTTATTTTTGGGATTTAATCAGAAATGTCTTTCGAGGTGATAGAAGATCTGTTTGGCAAAGATTGATTTGGTAAAAGCTTTGGAATTGGGAATAATACTGTTATTATTGGTTTCTTTTTACTTTAATATAGGAGATTGGCTGGTTAAAGAAAAATGAATGGATTTTTTTACAATATTATGGCATATTGGTTACAATTTGTGGGTCCTTTATTAAGCATTGAAAATTGTAATTAGGAAATGCCTAGTAAAAGGTGGATTTCACTAATTTAATTATTGTAGATTTTTTCTTGTGGTAACAGGGAGCTATAAGAAATGGCTCTTATCTTAAGTAAACATAGTATGGGGTGATTTGCAATTTATGTCTTAGGTATTAAGAGTTATTTGGTTGTTAAAGAAATCAGACATGAAATTAACAATGCGGAAATGAGAAATTTCATAGCATTCGTCCAAATTGTTAGGTAAATTGAACCTGGCTGGGGTAGATAAGATAATTGGTTAAGGATAGGCATAGTTTCCCTAGAAGAAACATGGAGCGTCTTTAGGTGCACAAAAGACTTTCCTTGTTTGACCTGAAGGGGGCATATGCTTTGCTATAGGTCATATTGATGACTATTGGGACGTTATTACTGTCTATTGCTTTAGAGGCATACACATTAAGAATTTAGCCAAAACTTACTGCAATTATGGGGTTAAAATACAAAAAGAGGGTGTGTGTGTGTTTCAATGTGTCACAACTTTTCCGTTATTGAACAAATTTCTATTTTTAGATATGTGGCATGTGAATCTAATACATTAATTATCTAGTTTCTTCAGGCATCAATCTTGATGATTGGGGGAGCACTCTAAATTTCTTGATTATGAGTGCCAGCGTGGATGAGTGTCTGTCTTTTGTGTTTCAATTGGCTAGCCACCAAGATATATCAATATTCTAATATCAAGGTGGAATATTTCTGAAATCGCTGATAAGCCTTTCAAGGACGGCGGTGGCAGAGTAGGACAGAAACAAAAAGAAAAGAATTTCGCCAAATGAAATTTTTTGATTTCTGCAATGGGAAATTTTGGGAACCTGGGGGACTAAACAAAAACAAAAGACTTATCTGGGAGGGCTGCCATTTTGAGTCATGGTAAATTTCATGCCTCAAAAAAGGGGGAGGTTATATATTCAATCTATATGCAGATATATGGCAAAAACACGGGCGATTCCCCCTTATGTCAAGCTACAAAAGCTACATATCCATTTCAAAGGATACACATGGATTTTATAGAATATGTGTGGTACATAACAGTCCTAAAACAGATTGGGGAAACCTTGTTGCAGAAACTGGTCTAGATTGGCAAGCTTGGATGACACACGTGTGCAAAAAACCATCAGGCCTTCGATAAAATTAACCCATACGGTGGGGCATTACAAATCATAATTCAGACTGACAAATTAACTTGTGGATCTTTGTCTGACGTTTTTCCTAAGTCCATGGGTAAGAAGGTCGTCAGAGATGGAAACACCCGGATCCGCCATAGTAAAATTAAAATCTGAGATGACCAGAGAATTCATTTCTGCAACGGGGAGTTCCCAAACGGGAGGCGGTAAGAAATAATTGGTTATTGTTGATGGAAAATGCAGCTATTATAAATCAAACCTGTATCAAACCTGTATCAAACCTGTATAACATGTATGGGGGGCCGACCTCTCTTAAGAGTAGTACCCGCGCAAATTACCCCTGATTGTGTAAAGGATAATGCAAAATTTTTAGTGTTATATAAAGGTCTCATACTACAAGTTCTGTTTAGAAGTGTTACACAAAAGAGGAAATAATTTATAATTAGAATTATACCAATATTTATTACAATAATTTATACCAATTATTGTGGCATAAAGGCTCATTGAACTGTACTCATATATTGATCTTGGATTGAATCGAATTTTGCCAGACTGTAATATCTGTACATACTGTATCGTTTTTCAAAGAATTGATATTGACAAAAGATGTAAGCCCAAAATGTATGAAATGGAATAATGTCTACCCAGTTACAACGGCAGCAAAGGACAAGCCTAACTTTTCAACACATGTCGCGTTTAATCATTTTACCTGCTTAGTCCTCACAGGGCACGGACCGGCACTGGGAGCGATAAATGTGACGTGGTGTGCCCACGTCCTAAAACAGACTACACCCCTGATTCCACGTTCTGACCTATGGTGGTGGTGGGGTCAAAACAAATTATACGACTCCTGTCAAAATGACAGCAGGACTTTGTGCCTTGGTCTCACTGCTATTACCAGTGTCTGTTTTTCCATCTACAGTAGAGGAGATACAATTGGCTGCACAGAAATCCGGTATGATGGCGGGCCCCTCGCGACGGCGTCGCATGGAGAGAGGGTGATACATTGATGCGATTGGCATCCACGAGGATGAGTATAAGTTGGCTAATCAGATCGCAGCAGGTTGGGAGTATATTTTTCTTTTAATTACTCCAAACAAAAATGTTGATTGGATAAATTACCTGCATTACAATGTCCAAAAACTTGGAAATTATACTGAACAGGGATTTGTGGCGATAAAGGAACAACTGGCAGCCACTAGTCTGACGGCGTTCCAGGATCGTGCAGCGGTTGAAATGCTTCTTGAAGGAGCAGGGGGCGTATGCAACGTTTGAAAATGTTGCACTCAACAACACGCCCCCCACTGGGTCCCACACCAGGGCCAACGATGGCCTGCAGACCCTAAACCGCAAGATGACAAAGCATCCTGGAGTAGAATAATGTCCGCTGACAGATTTGTGGCCTCACTAATAATGATTTGGCCTAATTTGTGGTAGCCCTTTTTGCTACGATTTTGACATTATGTGGGTGTTGTATTATTCCCTGCTTAAGATCTTTGATGAGCCGACTTATAACCACTGCGATTGCCCCTACAAATTCCAAATTGCATGAATTATATCCCCTACTGAGACGTGCTGACACTAACAGTGAATTCCAGGAGCATGGTAATTACGAGGATGGATTGGACGAAAATGATCTTGTTTTCTGTTTTTCAGACCTGCCGAACGAGTAGCCTAAGCGGGTAAAATTAAAACAGCCAACGGTGATATCCCTGTTATTTTGAATTTGTCATAAAATGAATAACAAACATATAGTAAAAGGAGGGAATGTTAGAATTATTAGGTAATATTCTATATGTGTTGTAAGCATTTTTCAATAAGTAGTAAAGCTATAAATCAAGTCATGGGATGGACTTCTTCCTGCGCAGTCCTCTTCTCAAGGGCAAGGGAAAAGAGACGGACACTTTTTCCCAGCAGGACCAAATGAGACTGTTATGTCGGGGCTTCACCAGCAGATTTGAAAATACGGCTTTGTTGACATTATAATCCTGCTTGAATGCTTTGTTTTCCTTATAATGAAAATATTATGTACCATTGTTTTGGGGAGATGTCACACCATTTCATTTTGAGACTGTTGTTTTTCTAAACCAGAAGGTGTTATTGTACTGATTACATGAACATGTTTTTCGAATGTCGCGATTAAATACAATGATTCAGTTACTAGAATTTAGAATGCACTGGGGGCTAAGACGGTGTCACATTGCATCTCCTTGCAAGTTCGCCGCAGAGTTTGTTGAAAGATGTTTTTCCTTTTTTAATTAAATATTACTAATAATGATTTAAAAGGTTTGAATCATTATTCTAACATTTATATATATATATATATATATATATATATATATATATATATATATATATATATATATATATATATATATATATATATACATATATATATATATATTTGTGGGACAGTAAGCCATAGCAAAGCCCCCATGTAGCAACACGATGAAACCACCATGAAATCTTGCCGTGGATAGCAGGTTGCTTTGGGACGCCTCTGCCATTATCAGAATGAATTGGAAAAAAGACCTGATGTTTGATGTTGAATATTTGATGTTATTATGACTGTTTATATTGCTAAATTAATTAATTGGGGCAATGACAGACATTTTAACTCTTCTTTGTAGCTTGTAGTTGGTAATAGACATATCCAGTGTTATTTGATCTCTGTACATGAATCCCATATTACACAATACTTCATGAACATTACATTTTCAACTGCCAGGTATCTGTCTTGAGCTGGACTCTGGCGCAAGTCGTTCTCCCCTACTCCACCGCCAGAGTGTTTTGTTGCTGAAATAACTCTTCTTATGTCATACAAAGAGAAAAAGACGAGTTGGCTAGGAAAAAGGAGTTGCTGTACATAGTATAACTACCATTTTGTGACTCAAAACAATTCTAATCTTTAGTGAAGCCTACACGGACGGAAACTGCTAAATTGGACATGTGCATCCTCACTAGCAACACACAACATTAAGCACACTTGCAAAATCTAAGTGAGATGGAAAGATATGTAGTATGATGAATACAGATAATGATGCCCCCTCAGAGTCTGGGATGATGAGGCCTGATTGGCTTACACACTTTGAAAAACAGAAACTACAGTTGAAGATTGTGTGCTATTGAGATTTCACAAGGGTGTACATCAAAAGCAAAAAAAAAATCTGAGCCCCAAGAAAAGATATAATGATTCAATACATTTGTACTAACTATCAAAAGTAAAAGAAAATTAAATACAAGTAAAGCTCACCACCAATTTAGGGTGTCCCCCGCCTGGTGCTCATAGTTGGCTGGGAGAGGCTCCAGCACCCCCCGCAACCCTTGTGAGGATAAGTGGTACGGAAAATGAATGAACGAATGACAAAATTAAATGTGTGGAAACCTTTGGCATGAAAATATTGCCTTTAACTTTTAGCAATATTCTAACATTATTAAATGCAATAATGACATGGTAAGTACAAGTTTACCTCTACTAATAATAAGATGTCAAGATTTTGTACATGTACATGTGCACAGACCAATTATCACTGATGATGCATAACTCAACTAGAGGATAAGTGTCACACTTGCACACAGCTCACATTGTGTCCTATTCCCACAGTTATTATTATTCCCTTTTTGTTGATCTAGCCATATTATACTCAGCAGCCTGGACAAACATTTATGTACATAACCACTAATTGGCTCATTTGCAAGTCAGCCAACTCAGCAATGCGTTTTTGAACAGTCAGGATAATTTACATGTTAATGGGTGGCGGCATCAGGTGAAGAACATCACAAGGCCGAATAAAGAAGGAAATAAAAATTTCATTTCATTCTTGAGATGCCTGTTAAGTGGAGTGTCAGGTGATATATGCTTTCTCTCGTAATTGGCTTAACCCTCTCAGGGACAATTTTCAAGACTGTGGAAATCTGTTCAAAAGTCATCATTTGTTTAACTTATTCACTGACAGACAGCCCAGGTCACAGATTTCCACTGATTGCTATAGACCACTGTGCCGTGAGATATGGTCAGTTGAGCCGTGAAAAATTCCTTGCCAATGCCAAGAAGTCATGCATTGTAATATCCCGAAAGAAATTATGAGATGAAAATTTAAACATGACAAACAAGTCCATATTGTATTATTACAGGATTGAATTCATAATATTACAAGGTTAAAGTTGTTTTGTTGCTTATTTTTAAAGCAACGTGAACCAGAAGTAATTTTGGGAGAAAAAATCACCAAATTTCGAGAATAGAATAGGTACCTCACTCATTTTACATGATGTGAACCATCACATGATTTTCTTTATTTTTTGTCTGTTTCTCACATCTTTCATACAAAAGTGGGACATTTTGATCAAGGGCTTAGTTGTTGATGGTTTTTTGGGGGTTTTTTTAGGACCATGTAACAAATTACAGTATCTAGTACTGCTCTACTTACAAAGCATCCCAGTTACGAAAAACTTCTGGAACTAATTAATTTCATAAGTAGAGCTGTGATTGTCCTCCGAAAATCAAATCAATCATCAAATCAAAAGCCTTTATTGTCATTATACAACAGCTGCGTATAACAAAATTAGTAGTGCTACTCCACAAAGTGTGTGTTTCTCAGTAAAAACATAAATACGTAATATAAAACCACACAACCGGGCAAGGAAAATTTTAAAATATTGCACAATCTAAAATATTGCATATTGTTATTGCCCAAAAGGTGTTGAACTCCCCTAACCTAAAAGATTCATGACAGTAAGAGAACTGTCATATTTGGTTTGGACCCTGTTTTTTTCAATGACAGCTGAGCATTTTGTTTTTATAGAGTACACATTTAAAATAGGGTCTTTTACCATGTGACCTTGTAGAAGTCTCACTGGGTGGTAGAGTCAAGTTTCTTCAAGCTGTCGATTCCCCTGCTGTTTGTCGTTGTGCCACCGAGGTGGTTAATAACTGGCAACCTCTACTGCACTACATGTTTAGCAAGCGTTTTATAGTTCAACCAAAGGAGATTGTGGATTGCATGTTATAAATTCATCATTAAGTTAATTAATGTCCCTCCCTTTATGTAAATATTGCACTTTGATACCTAGGTATAATCATTTCAAGACACAGTATTATCTTTTTATCCCAAAATTTGACCTCACTGCAATTGTATCATCTCATTTTCTGAACAGATTTATGCTCACTAGGGTCGCGGGGGGTGCTGGAGCCTATCCCAGCTGACTTCGGGCCAGAGGCAGGGGACACCCTGAATTGGTGGCTAGCCAATCGCAGGGCACAAGGAGACAAACAATTATTCACGCTCACACTCATACCGAGGGGAAATTTAGAGTGTCCAGTCAGCTTACCATGCATGTCTTTGGAATGTGGGAGGAAACCAGAGTTGCCGGAGAAAACCCACAGGTATAACGGGTAGAACATGCAAACTCCTCACAGGTTGTACCGACCTGGATTTGAACCCAGGTCCCCCACTGTGAGGCCGACGCGCTAGCCACTCAGCCGCCGGGCCGCCGCAATTGTATCATACATTTTTTTTTAAAAAGAAGGCTGTCGGATCAATTTGAATGTTGATCATTCTTAAAAAAAATAATATTAAAAAAAAATTCAATTAGCAGGATGTTTGTCTGGATTGAATTTAGTTTAGGTCAATTTAACTGATTGTGCTTTTTATTTTGAGAATACAGCATGTTCAACTGAAGATAAACGTTCCTGCGGGGATCCTAAAGGAAATTATTATTAAAATATTGTAAGTTTTTGGGCGTCCCGGTGGGGCGAGTGGTTAGTGGGTTCAAGTCCAGGTCGGTACTCACTGTGTGGAGTTTGCATGTTCTCCCCGAGCTTGAATCATTCTCACATGATATAACTCTTTATATACTAATGTGAGGTATGTATATATATATATATATATATATATATATATATATATATATATATATATATATATATATGCATATATATATATATATATATATATATATATATATATATATATATATATATATATATATATATATATATATATATATATATATATATATATATGCATATATATATGCATATATATATGCATATCTCACATTAAATGTCCATAGCACATGGGTAATAACGTTATAAAATGGAGTTGCACAGAATAGATGAAGGGTTAGATAAATGGTGGCCACTGTCGCACCGAAGGCTGCATGACTGCCCTGTGGTTCTGTTCTAAATATAGCTCACCAGTATTGGAACATGGCGACTTCCCAAGAATGTTGTAGAAGTGATGAGACATTAAAACACTTGAATGAATTTATAGAAATAAAGTGTTGCACATTGGTATTTTCCATATGTCAGTAATTGTTGATTATTATTATGATTATTATTGGAAATTATACAGCCTGCTAGAAGAGTGTGTTTGCCTCACAGGATCGAGGGTTTTCTCCCTGGACTCGCGTGGGTTTCCTCCCACATCCCCAAAACAGGTCATGTTAGGCTGGTGGAACACTCTAAATTGCCCATATGTATGAGTGTGAGCGTGAATGGTTGTCATTTTCCTTGTGCCCTGCATTTGGCTGGCCACCGATTCAGTGTCCCCTGCCTGGTGCTTATAGTTAATAGCTGGGATAGGCTCCAGCAACCCTTGTGAGGAGAAGCGATAGAGAAAATGAATAAATGGATGAATGTATATTGTCGGAAATTATTAACATGAAGTGTGTTTATATAACTATTTTAAATAACATGAAATTCAAACTGCCATTAGCAAACATGGTATTGAGATATCGCCACCAATGCGCTCAGATATTCATATTAATTCATATTATTCAGTACCAAAGTAGTAGATTTCCATTTTGAAAGGGTTAATGACACTTTGTATACACGATCCATGGGAAAATCTGTTTGTTAAAAAAAGAAGACTCCTCAATGTGTATTATGCGTTATAGATGGTGTATAGAGGGTATCACAGAATTTCCATGAGTTCAGGATAGAAGACATTATCGTGTTCTGATCAAGTTTCCGATAACCGAAAAAAAGCAGATAGCAGCAGTTAATTCAATAACTGCAGTTTGACTGTTCCCTTCCCTGCAAACAGAACAACATCGACTTGTCATTATTCCAGTTAAATATTCTAACATTACCCTTATCCACCATTTGAGTGTGATTGTTTTCAGGTATCCAATATGTTTTTATATATACTACATACGTACCATGTTTTTTTCATATGAGACAGGATTTATCAGATTACAAATTCGCAATATTCTTACAATGTGCCTCCACTGAGCGGATCAATTGTGAATGTAGAGTATAATTCAAATTAAACAAAGGAAGAGGGAAGGATTTGGGGTATTTATAGATGTGCACAAACAGATTACTGGCAATATTCTCACCAGGAATGTCAAAATATCAGTTCATTAAAGAGACAAATATGCACACAACCATTAGCTTGTATCATATGAGCATTCTAATACAATTAATCAACCTTTATCAGTTTTTATATGCTTTTGGGTAGTCCATCTGTCAATATTAGATTAACAGAGGCATGGTTCAGTCTCTGGGCGGCCGGGTGGGGCGAGTGGTTAGCACGTCGGCCTCACAGCTCTAGGGTCCTCGGTACAAATCCAGATCATGTCCATCTGTGTGGAGTTTGCATGTTCTCCCCGGGCCTGCGTGGGTTTCCTCTGGGTACTCCGGTTTCCTCCCACATTCCAAAAACATGCATGATAGGCTGATTTGACACTCTAAATTGACTCTAGGTATGGGTGTGAGTGTGCATGGTTGTCCATCTCCTTGTGCCCTGCGATTGGCTGGCTACCGATTCAGGGTGTCCCCCGCCTCTGGCCCGGAGTCAGTTGGGATTGGCTCCAGAACCCCCCCGTGACCCTATCGGCCCATCAGAGTTTGCATGTTCTCAACGGGCCCACATGGGTGTTCTCCGGGTACTCCGGTTTCCTCCCTTATACCAAAGCCATGCATGGTAGACTGATTGGACACATTAAATTGCCCCTAGGTATGATTGTGGGCGTGAATGGTTGTATGTCTCCTTGTGCCCTGCGATCGGCTGGCCACCGATTCAGGGTGCCCCCGCCTCTGGCCCGGAGACAGCTGGGATTGGCTCCAGCACCCCCAGCGACCCTAATGAGGATAAAGCGGTCAGAAAATGAGATGAGATGAGGTTCAGTCTCTACTGCAGAAGCTGCCCGAGACAGTGGAACGTTGATCTGATAGTATTATCAAGCATGTCTCATCGTTTGTTGCCAGTGACACTGCTTGCTAACACTTTCGCAATTACACACTAGACTGTTCGCCAGTCAGTTGTAGGGCATATAGAGAGAGTCTCTCTGCATGCAACAACAATTTATAAACGATATACTGATTGACAGACAACCATTCGTACTTACAATCCTACCACCACCGAGTTGGAATCCATCCCACTCTTGTCCGCACTGAAGTCAGGCGAGTGAACTATTGTGTTGGGATTTATTCAAGTCCGACCTCCATTCCAAAACCGAAAAATAGTATTGTTGCAATTTCCTAACAGAAATGAACTGGAAGTTTATCATGGGTAGCCTATTGAATAGTAGAGACAGTATGTACAAAATATTTTTAGTTCCACACATTGGGCAGATATACTAGATTATACGTAGTATTTTTCATTTTAGAAAAGTTGGTCATCGATTTTATAATTACATAAAAATCCACAATTGTTTATTTTTATTAATACTTTTAAGTAGTAAAAACCTCTTTTTCTAGAAACATACGTTCGTAAAGATAACCCCAAAAAGTTCAGTTAAGTATAATTTGAACACTTTAGAGCCTCAGCTATAGTCATTTTGTAAACAGAAATAGCACTCTTTTCACAAATTGTATTCTCCCTGTATTGTTTGATGCATTAAATATACAGTTGCAAATGGAACCTGTCTCATCATGCTGTTTCTTGCCACGTTACTTTTCATCAAGACCGCTCCTCAAGCACATGTAGTGAACGGCACAAGGCTGAGCTAGCCTCAGAAAGACTGCGGTGCTGTCAGCTCAGATCCGTCTTCATTACTTGGTATATAGCTCAATGGGAGGCTTGCTTCCAGAACATCTACTGTACAGCATCATAAATCCACATTAGAGAAAATGAGGCATCTCATGTAGAGGTGGGATGCTGAGAGGATGATGATAAGTAAGAGCGGGGGGGCAATGCCCTACAAAATCTAGACAAAGTATATGCCCTCTGAGGCATTAATGGCATATCAGGGTGATTCAGGAAACTGCCATTGGAAATCTTTGCATCGTAATTCCAGTCTATTGTTTATGTCCCATGACAGCTTTAGATTGCCTTTTTCAGGCAGAAAGGTCACTCACCGGGGCAACTTGCCAGGTGTTTGCAAAACGGCAGAGCAGTGCTAGGGAGCGACTGTAATTATCGCTTTTGGGAATTCTGATGGCCTGCCAGTCTGTTTCTCAAGACAAGGAAAGGGCATTGGCATATTAAATGCGGTTAAACAAACATGGTTGTGAGAAGGGCTGTTGTTCCCCATTTAACTATTTTTAATTTTAAGTATTTTTATTCTTGGTTTCTGATCAAATGAAAATTTTCCCCTCCCTACATTTATATACTCCAGTGCGACGTTTGTTTTCCAGTGTGCATTATTTTGCTGGTACGATTTATACACAGGTGCGACTTATAGTCCGGGAAATACGGTACTTGGATTTTTCAAAATTCTATTTATGTACAAAATCATTACTGTATGCTATAACTTTTGATTTTTCCAGTAATACTTTATACTGGGGTTGAGCAGAAATTACTATGAATTAATGTGTGAAAAATGTATCTGTTCTTCATTCCTGAAGCGCTGATTTAAAATGTTTTTTTGTTGGGGCTCACTTGATTTTCTGCTGACAACACCACTTTTTCAGGAGCACAGTTGACTGAATGTGACTGACGTAACATGTCTACACAGCAAAAAAAAGACAAAAAAGGTAAAATCCGCACAACAAGAAGAAAAATATTTTGCACTTCTCCGAAGCTGCATTTGCTACTGGGCTAAAATTGCCTTTTCCCTTGTGAAGATACAGAGAGCAAAACCAATAATGTGTTCATCTATATGTGTCATCTCCACCAATGATTAATTATAAACTATCAAATGGGTCATTAAAATTGGAAGAGAATGTTTAGAGTCAACTGTTATTTTTTAGGTTAAAAAGTAGGTACAGTTGCATGTAATTTGGATGAAAATCTGTGTGTATTCTATTTTTTGTTAGGCTGACCTAATCAGTTAAATTCCCCGTGATGATCTTGACTGTATTGTGCTTGCATCTATTGGAAAAGCCTGTTTAGTGGCAATAACAGGCTTCAGTTCTCTTCTTGTCTGCAAATGAGCTTAAGGCAGCAGGCCTGACAGCTAGGAGTCCTGGGAGATGCCTTTAAGAGCTTCCAGGACAAGCGCTAACATCATAAGTCAATGGCAGGCTATTTAGATGTTGCCTGTGTTTGGAGACTTTTGCTAACAAGCACAAAAGGGCCACGGAGTAGACCGGCGGAGGTGGCATCAGGGATTACAGAACAGAAAGTGCTCATTTGTTGTATTTTTCATCTCTCGAAACCGTTCAATCTTTGTTTCTATTGTGATTAAATAGCGCCGCCGAGCATTGCTTTGAGGTGTGGCTGAGCAAAAATCTCGTTAACAGGGATGTGTGTGTTGAAGACTCCACACTGTTGGTCTCTGTGGAAACATTGTAATCGACTGTATGTGCACCCCTTGGGACAGAGTACTAGGGATGTCTCACTCTGGGGAATAAAGTGAAAAGGAAGGTCATCCATTTTCGGAATGAAACAATAGATTGCTACAATAAATGCTTGTGAATAACAGTCTTTAACGTAGGGAGAGACGAAATTAACCATTTCAAAGTACAGCTGCAAAGCAAATCCAACTGTCAAAGGCAATTGAGCAAAGCACTTTCACGCCAGTTGCGAATCCGCTCACAAATAATGCCCCGCTGCTGTTTTTGTTGAAATGCCCCCTAAGAGTTTACGAGATGGCAAGTGTTAGACCTAAGCTGCAATAACAAATTTACAGTGTGGTGAGCTGCAACAATGATATATAAACTACATAGCTATGATAGACAAATGGGGGGGATATCAATGGTTGCTCAGAAAATAATTATCTGTGGGTAGTGAAGAGAAAAATGTTTGAGGTGCACAAACAGATTACTGGCAATATTCTCACCAGGAATGTCAAAATATCAGTTCATTAAAGAGACAAATATGCACACAACCATTAGCTTGTATCATATGAGCATTCTAATACAATTAATCAACCTTTATCAGTTTTTATATGCTTTTGGGTAGTCCATCTGTCAATATTAGATTAACAGAGGCATGGTTCAGTCTCTGGGCGGCCGGGTGGGGCGAGTGGTTAGCACGTCGGCCTCACAGCTCTAGGGTCCTCGGTACAAATCCAGATCATGTCCATCTGTGTGGAGTTTGCATGTTCTCCCCGGGCCTGCGTGGGTTTCCTCTGGGTACTCCGGTTTCCTCCCACATTCCAAAAACATGCATGATAGGCTGATTTGACACTCTAAATTGACTCTAGGTATGGGTGTGAGTGTGCATGGTTGTCCATCTCCTTGTGCCCTGCGATTGGCTGGCTACCGATTCAGGGTGTCCCCCGCCTCTGGCCCGGAGTCAGTTGGGATTGGCTCCAGAACCCCCCCGTGACCCTATCGGCCCATCAGAGTTTGCATGTTCTCAACGGGCCCACATGGGTGTTCTCCGGGTACTCCGGTTTCCTCCCTTATACCAAAGCCATGCATGGTAGACTGATTGGACACATTAAATTGCCCCTAGGTATGATTGTGGGCGTGAATGGTTGTATGTCTCCTTGTGCCCTGCGATCGGCTGGCCACCGATTCAGGGTGCCCCCGCCTCTGGCCCGGAGACAGCTGGGATTGGCTCCAGCACCCCCAGCGACCCTAATGAGGATAAAGCGGTCAGAAAATGAGATGAGATGAGGTTCAGTCTCTACTGCAGAAGCTGCCCGAGACAGTGGAACGTTGATCTGATAGTATTATCAAGCATGTCTCATCGTTTGTTGCCAGTGACACTGCTTGCTAACACTTTCGCAATTACACACTAGACTGTTCGCCAGTCAGTTGTAGGGCATATAGAGAGAGTCTCTCTGCATGCAACAACAATTTATAAACGATATACTGATTGACAGACAACCATTCGTACTTACAATCCTACCACCACCGAGTTGGAATCCATCCCACTCTTGTCCGCACTGAAGTCAGGCGAGTGAACTATTGTGTTGGGATTTATTCAAGTCCGACCTCCATTCCAAAACCGAAAAATAGTATTGTTGCAATTTCCTAACAGAAATGAACTGGAAGTTTATCATGGGTAGCCTATTGAATAGTAGAGACAGTATGTACAAAATATTTTTAGTTCCACACATTGGGCAGATATACTAGATTATACGTAGTATTTTTCATTTTAGAAAAGTTGGTCATCGATTTTATAATTACATAAAAATCCACAATTGTTTATTTTTATTAATACTTTTAAGTAGTAAAAACCTCTTTTTCTAGAAACATACGTTCGTAAAGATAACCCCAAAAAGTTCAGTTAAGTATAATTTGAACACTTTAGAGCCTCAGCTATAGTCATTTTGTAAACAGAAATAGCACTCTTTTCACAAATTGTATTCTCCCTGTATTGTTTGATGCATTAAATATACAGTTGCAAATGGAACCTGTCTCATCATGCTGTTTCTTGCCACGTTACTTTTCATCAAGACCGCTCCTCAAGCACATGTAGTGAACGGCACAAGGCTGAGCTAGCCTCAGAAAGACTGCGGTGCTGTCAGCTCAGATCCGTCTTCATTACTTGGTATATAGCTCAATGGGAGGCTTGCTTCCAGAACATCTACTGTACAGCATCATAAATCCACATTAGAGAAAATGAGGCATCTCATGTAGAGGTGGGATGCTGAGAGGATGATGATAAGTAAGAGCGGGGGGGCAATGCCCTACAAAATCTAGACAAAGTATATGCCCTCTGAGGCATTAATGGCATATCAGGGTGATTCAGGAAACTGCCATTGGAAATCTTTGCATCGTAATTCCAGTCTATTGTTTATGTCCCATGACAGCTTTAGATTGCCTTTTTCAGGCAGAAAGGTCACTCACCGGGGCAACTTGCCAGGTGTTTGCAAAACGGCAGAGCAGTGCTAGGGAGCGACTGTAATTATCGCTTTTGGGAATTCTGATGGCCTGCCAGTCTGTTTCTCAAGACAAGGAAAGGGCATTGGCATATTAAATGCGGTTAAACAAACATGGTTGTGAGAAGGGCTGTTGTTCCCCATTTAACTATTTTTAATTTTAAGTATTTTTATTCTTGGTTTCTGATCAAATGAAAATTTTCCCCTCCCTACATTTATATACTCCAGTGCGACGTTTGTTTTCCAGTGTGCATTATTTTGCTGGTACGATTTATACACAGGTGCGACTTATAGTCCGGGAAATACGGTACTTGGATTTTTCAAAATTCTATTTATGTACAAAATCATTACTGTATGCTATAACTTTTGATTTTTCCAGTAATACTTTATACTGGGGTTGAGCAGAAATTACTATGAATTAATGTGTGAAAAATGTATCTGTTCTTCATTCCTGAAGCGCTGATTTAAAATGTTTTTTTGTTGGGGCTCACTTGATTTTCTGCTGACAACACCACTTTTTCAGGAGCACAGTTGACTGAATGTGACTGACGTAACATGTCTACACAGCAAAAAAAAGACAAAAAAGGTAAAATCCGCACAACAAGAAGAAAAATATTTTGCACTTCTCCGAAGCTGCATTTGCTACTGGGCTAAAATTGCCTTTTCCCTTGTGAAGATACAGAGAGCAAAACCAATAATGTGTTCATCTATATGTGTCATCTCCACCAATGATTAATTATAAACTATCAAATGGGTCATTAAAATTGGAAGAGAATGTTTAGAGTCAACTGTTATTTTTTAGGTTAAAAAGTAGGTACAGTTGCATGTAATTTGGATGAAAATCTGTGTGTATTCTATTTTTTGTTAGGCTGACCTAATCAGTTAAATTCCCCGTGATGATCTTGACTGTATTGTGCTTGCATCTATTGGAAAAGCCTGTTTAGTGGCAATAACAGGCTTCAGTTCTCTTCTTGTCTGCAAATGAGCTTAAGGCAGCAGGCCTGACAGCTAGGAGTCCTGGGAGATGCCTTTAAGAGCTTCCAGGACAAGCGCTAACATCATAAGTCAATGGCAGGCTATTTAGATGTTGCCTGTGTTTGGAGACTTTTGCTAACAAGCACAAAAGGGCCACGGAGTAGACCGGCGGAGGTGGCATCAGGGATTACAGAACAGAAAGTGCTCATTTGTTGTATTTTTCATCTCTCGAAACCGTTCAATCTTTGTTTCTATTGTGATTAAATAGCGCCGCCGAGCATTGCTTTGAGGTGTGGCTGAGCAAAAATCTCGTTAACAGGGATGTGTGTGTTGAAGACTCCACACTGTTGGTCTCTGTGGAAACATTGTAATCGACTGTATGTGCACCCCTTGGGACAGAGTACTAGGGATGTCTCACTCTGGGGAATAAAGTGAAAAGGAAGGTCATCCATTTTCGGAATGAAACAATAGATTGCTACAATAAATGCTTGTGAATAACAGTCTTTAACGTAGGGAGAGACGAAATTAACCATTTCAAAGTACAGCTGCAAAGCAAATCCAACTGTCAAAGGCAATTGAGCAAAGCACTTTCACGCCAGTTGCGAATCCGCTCACAAATAATGCCCCGCTGCTGTTTTTGTTGAAATGCCCCCTAAGAGTTTACGAGATGGCAAGTGTTAGACCTAAGCTGCAATAACAAATTTACAGTGTGGTGAGCTGCAACAATGATATATAAACTACATAGCTATGATAGACAAATGGGGGGGATATCAATGGTTGCTCAGAAAATAATTATCTGTGGGTAGTGAAGAGAAAAATGTTTGAGGTGAAGATAGTCGCACTTGGCTTTCTCTTTTACCGATTTTTAATTCTCTTGTATGAAAGACTGCATGAAAGAAAGCAATAAACACCTAAAGTAATTATATTCAGTCAATTAATTCAGAACAATTAAAGCAGATGTCTGTCCTTGAGAGCTCTATGATGCCTTCGAGAAGGTTTGATCCAGACCTTCCTCAATCATATGCTTTTTTATTCTTCTGTATGCCAATAGGCAGTCTGATGCTTGCCCACCAGTTAACCCGTTAAGGACACACGTGGCTCACACAAAAATTGAATTTCACAATGCAGCTGTACTATGGCCGCAATAACTTATCCGCAACGATTGCCTTGCTACAGGAAAGAAGTGGGGACCTCCTATATATATCTTATTCAAATAGTCACATTTTATTTGGTGAATGAGGCAAACAATACGGAAATGAATATAGCAAGTAAAATGAACAAATGTCGAATAGTGTTTGAATAAATAAATATATTTGCAGTACTCTTCAAGAGGCAATTATTTGTTTGTTTTTTTCATTCGTTTCGACTGCTATTTGAAATGAGAATGAAGCTTCCAAATGAGTACCTCCTTAGGATTATGATTTTAAATCCTACACAGCAATAGTACAGACTTTGTGTGGTGTAATGAATAGTGATGGAATACACATTTTGTTGGTAGTAGTTCCTTGAAACCAGCACAAACCTCTTTAAGCTCATTTCCATAATACCGTACTATGGCCCATTAGAATCTTGGGAGCAGTCTGTCTTCATTTGCATGTGCCAAGAAACTATTTAGATCTTTGCTGATATTTTGAGAATTACGGGACCACTGGATTATAATTAAATTCATACAACTGAATGTGAGACTTTGTTGGTAAAAGCCTTTGAATTTCAAACCTGTCCATTGGCAGCAGCTTAAAGATATTTTGTGGGGCATTCCGCCGAGCATTGGATTTATATCAGATACACGACAGGATGCAAATTGGACTGGAGAAAAATGGAAGCCATACTCGTTTTTTGTAGACCCACAAATAGCTCACTTTGGCCACACTGTCCTCTGTTTGCCTTTGTCTAAACTTAAGACTTTCCCGGACATGCTGCATGTGAACTAAATCACAAAGTAGCAAATGCGAATGTTAACAGAGATTTCATGGGCAATAGTAAGATATGAATTTCAACATATATTCCTTTTCAAATAAAATAAATTCGGAAATCTATCACTGATATCGTAAGCCATTATTCATTAATCTGGCCTATTCTACAAAGAATTATGTTAATATTCTATTCTATTCAATATTTACATTACTCTTGATTCTAATAAACCTGTTTTGGCCTCTATCTTGTCATCAATTACATTTTATTCATTAATTTGTTTTCTGAACCGCTTATCCACACAAGGGTCCTGGAGCCTATCCTAGCTAACTATAGGCACCAGGCGGGGATCCCTCTGATTTGGTGGCCAGCCAATCACAGGGCACAAGGAGAAGGCCAATCATTCACGTTCACACTCATACCTTAGTGCAATTTACAGTGTTCGACCTGCCTACTCTGCATGTTTTTGTGAAGTGGGAGGAAAATGTACCTAGAGAAAATCCATGCAAGCCTGGGGAGAACATGCAAACTCCACACAGTGGAGTTAACCAGTTGGTAATGGGGCCCCCAATTACATTTTAGTTACGTATATATACTATTAAGATACCAAAATTACAGACAGGCTAGTTCAGCGGTTCCCCACCATTTTACAGCAAGTACCATTTCAAAAGAATACTTGACTCTCCCCATATCACCATCAGGGCTAACATTAACTCATTGGCTCCATTTGACATTTCAAGATGTCCAAGACATTTGGATCGGCAGGGGACCTCTACGTCCAATTGGATTGGATGTCTAGCAAGTCATTAGTATACTGAAAATGAGCATTCACTGTCAGTCTTCCTAGAAAGAATGCATAGGACAGCTAATACGCTCTATGGCAGACTCCATACTGTCGTTCTTTCTAGGAAGACTGACAGTGAATGCTCATTTTCAGTATACTAATGACTGAACTAGACATCCAATCCAATTGGACGTAGAGGTCCCCTGCCGATTCAAATGTCTTGGACATCTTGAACTGTCAAATGGAGCCAATGAGTAAAATATTTCAGTATAGTAGACCAAAATGGTGTGAATGGTCAACATTTGAAAAGAAAAAGGCTTTAACTTTAAGTATTTTCAGTGGATTACAAAATAAGTCATTCAAACATAGAATTCAGTCAGACTTACATGCTACAAGAGGGACCCCGCAGACCACTTTTGGTACACTTTGGGCTGATTATCCATCACAGGCATGACCTGTCTGGTTTGACAGTAGAAATCCAAATCCTATTAATGAAAGTTCATTAACTCTTCAGGAGTCTGGAGTTCACAAAAGCTTTTTGATCATTAAGTTACTGGAGTATACTTAAACGAGAAAAATAGTGGACAGGAAAACATTTTGCAGGACCCTCCCAGAGAGATTAACACAATATAGTGGTATTTGCATTTCAGAACTTAATTCCACTCGACACACAATTGTCATGAAACTACTAGTAGTTATTTTTGCCAGTGGCTAATTTAAATAGATAATAAATTATACACGGTATCATATTTTGAAGTATCAATAAGCACATTTCATTTGTAGGATGCTTAACAATGCATCATAATAACTACAGTTTGTATTTTTAGTCATGAATGGTGGCTTTTAGGGTTGCTTAATGAACATCTGGAGAGTGTCTTTCACCACAAAATCTGCCATGTGTATTTAGAATCATTTTATTTACCTGAACATCTCCACATGAAAAAAAGTTACAGCTATTTGCCCCCCTCCAAAAGGATGCAGTCTGCACTATATTAATACATAGAAGTCTAATTATCACAAGTTCACATATTAAAAAAACAAACACAGAGGAATTGTATATTTTCTCATCAGCAAAAACTTAAGCAGAAACTGAGTTCATTCTAATAGTATTGACTGTATGGACTTCACTATCGTATTGTTCATAAAAGCCAGTGAATTTATTTATCCTCAGGTTAAGTGAACAAGGAGTCATTTCAGTCTGTCTTCATGATTGATTGTCCATGCAATGATCACACAAGTACAGAAAAAGAACATTGGGTTATATCAGAGCTGCCAGGTACAGCACATGCAGCAGTAGGTGAACAAGTGAGGTGGTAACAGGGTTCATAACCAGCCATGACAGAGGGGGAAGAAGACTCATGCAACTTTAAGTGGGGTAAAGTCATATTAGCATATACCCGGTGTTCCCGGACAAACTCTCATTCCTTATTCAGACGTCTGAATTGATGCTCAGATTGGCCAAACGTGGGTCAGAGTTTATTTCATACCTGTAATGATATCCTTCCATGTGGTCCCTACAAGCATCCCGGATGTTGTACATCCAGCGCTTGATACCCTTGCGATTCAGGTAGAGCACCAACAAAAATATCACACCAATCAGTGCCAGAACCAAACCCAGAAAAACATACGAAGTCTCTAGCACGCCTTCCATGTTGCCCGAACACTTCAGCTGAGTCGGCTCCAGCTGCAGCAGTGGCCATTGCCTAAGATGCTCAGGTTCTGCGCAGGTCAGGTTCTTCGTGTCTGTGACCAGAGTGGAGTTATTGAGCCAGACCAACATCCCCTCAATAGAACAGTCACAACGCCAGGGGTTTCCTTCCAAATGAATATGAAAGTCTGACTTCAGGCTGAACTCAGTCATAATGGTGTAAGCGAGAGTCGCGAGACTGTTGTGCCTCAGGTCAAGGTCTTGTAGTTGTGGCAACTTTGTTAAACCATTGGGGATAGAGCTAATGGAACTGTTTTGCAGGCTGAGGCTGACCAGATTAGTTACATTTGTGAATAAATCATCTGGCAAAAGACCAATGTCATTGTCTGATAGGTCCAAAACTGTCAGCTGGCGGAGCTTTCCATTCTCTATGATCTCCTGGAGCCCACTCATAGAGGAATAATTGTGAAAAGAACTACTGAGGTTCAACACCTGCAGTTTGTTCTCATCTGGAAAAGCCTCCTTGCTGAAAGTTTGGATTTTATTATTACTAAGATCCAGCTGCACTAGGTTTGGCAAACTATGAAACACCATTCCCTCCACAGCCTCTATCTCATTGTCGCTGAGATCAAGATGTGTTAAGAATTCCAGTTGACTAGGAAAAGACTCCTCATTGACGCTTGAAATATTGTTTCCCGTGATCAAAAGTACCCTACAATTGGCAGGTATGAAAGGCGGAATTGCATCCAAGTCCTTATTTTGGCATTTTACAGTTTGTAAAGAACATTCACATTTGTCCGGGCAGCCTTGACAGGACAGCATGAGAGCAAGGAGGAAAACTAATTGCATCACACCGGACAGTGATGCTTTCATTCGTGCGCCTTGGCACCAGCAAGATGTGCTCAACAGGCGCATCTTGTCCTTTACCGTCTGTGCTTGCCGACGTGCGCAATATCAGTCTGGAACAGTCAGCTCTGAGTGAAGTTTCCCCCCACCTCGATCCGTTCCAATTCAAAGTCCAATGCCATGAATCTACCCCCAAACCATCTTCACTGATGTCTTCATTCCCTCGAGAAAGAGAAAACTGGAGATGTATACAAACTTCTTAGCTGGGTTGAATGCCTCGACCTTAATGGGCAGGGCTATTTAAAAAAAAGAGCTTTAAAGAAAGGCAATAGGTAAGATATTCAAATGACAAATTCAATGAAAATAATCTCCGCTGTGTCGAAAAAAGACAACGCCGTTGGTCTAGGGGGGATGTGATGATGATCAGATGCGTACGCCGATACTCCAATCCAAGAGATTGCCACTCAGCAACCTGGTCGTGAAACCGGGGAGAGAGAATCCAAACAAAGCGCAACCACTCTGAGCCGTGACAGGGTGGACCAAACCATTGTACGTCCCTGCGAGGGGTCGCTGAGGGGAGTCAGCCGGCATTGCGTGTTTATCATTTGGTTGCGAATTCAAATAATCTTGAGTAGCGTAATGAGTGTGGTGTTGAGTAATGCACAGTGACTTTTGGGACCCCTGAGCACGGGCCTGCTTTAAATTTCAGTAGTAATTGCAAGTGATGCGTGTGGACATGTTCTACTCTACTGATTGAATTAATATTCATTCGTTTTCTGAATCGCTTATCCCCACAAGGCTTGCGGAGGGTGCTAGAGCCTATCCCAGAAGAATCGGGGGCAAGCCAATCAAAGGACACGAGGAGACTGACAACCATTCACGCTCACACTCATACTTAGGGGGAATTTAGAGTGTTCAACCAGCCTACCCTGCTTGTTGGGAAACCGTACCCAGAGAAAACCCATGCAAGCGGGGGAAAACTACACACAGTGAGGACCCAGCTGGGATCGAACCATCGACCCCAGTACCTCAAGGCCGGCGGGCTAACCTCTCGGCCTTCTGTATTATTGATTCATTCATTCATTTTCTGAACCACTTTATCCTCATTAGGGTCACTGGGGGTGCTGGAGCCTATCCCAGCTGACTCCGGGCCAGAGGTGGGGGACACCTTGAATCGGTGGTCAGCCGATCGCAGGGCACAAGTAGACAAACAACAATGCACTCTCACACCAATACTAGGGGCAATTTAAAGTGTCCAATAAGCCTACCATGCATGTCTTTAGAATGTGGGAGAAAATCGGTGTACCCGGAGGAAACACACGCATTGTGGAATATATTGTACTTAATTAACACTCATTAGGTACAGATTTTTAAAAAACGCAATTACTACAAACAGTATTTTACTTTTCTACCTCAGTCTAAATTTTGTCATTCATTTTTTAAATGTCAATTGCAGTCTTTAATGCGTCTGTATTTTATTTTTGGCCACGATGCTGGTACTTGTAGGGACAATTTTTGACATTTATTTTTTATTATTATTTTATTATTATTGCTTTGCGGAAAACTGTACTGTATTTCCTTCCCTATGCATTATGACAGAATTAGCTCAGCAAGTACCTGGTTACTGAGAAGCAAAAATAGTCAACCAATAGTAGAACTGAATACACACGTATGCACCAATCAAAACTCTTGTTGTTTGTCAAAGCTTTGTCTGACCCGAACGGGCAAGGACTCTTGTCTAATTTTCGTTGATGTGCAAATTATTGGAAGCCATGGATCGATTATTATATACGATTAATGTCAGTTATTTTTCCCTTTTCTCATTCATCTAGCGGAAGGTAATGTTTTTTCTTGGTTTTCTTGTCTCTTGGCATTAGATCTCTATTTTGCTGGATTGTGCTGATGTGTCAACACAGCTAGTGTTTCTGGCTATTGCTAATTTACGTTCTTAAAATGGAATTTGATTTAAAGGCTGTCCTAATCCGTGCATAAAGTTAATCTACTATAGCACTGTATTAACGATCTTAATGTTTTTATTGATGTTTGCTCGGGACGTTCACTTAGCAGCGTTAGCAAGCTCGCTAATGAAGTTAGTACCCTGTGTGGAATGCTTTAAACTAAACTTGTTATTGGTTGGAAAGTTGCTTTAAATTGCAAAATAAAATTGCTAATTTCACAATTTGAGTTAGTAATTAGTAAGTAGTAATCAGCTTCTCACTCCGATGCTAACTAGGGTCACTTGTTACACAATACTAGCCAAACGCCATTATCAATGGCTTCAATCATGCTGTTCATGCACCTGCTTTCATACATGCTTCTCATCTCATTTTCTGAACCGTTTTATCCTCATTGGGGTCGCGGGGTGTGCTGGAGCCTATCCCAGCTGACTTCGGGCCAGAGGCGGGGGACACCCTGTATCAGTGGCCAGCCGATCGCAGGGCGCAAGGAGACAAACAACCATTCAGTCTCACACTCATACCTAGGGGCAATTTAGAGTGTCCAATCAGCCTACCATGCATTGTTTTGGAATGTGGGAGGAAACTGGAGTTCCCGGACAAAACCCACGCAGGCCCCGGCAGAGCATGCTATCTCCACACAGGTGGACTGACCTGTATTTGAATCCAGGGCTCCCACCGTGAGGCCGACACGCTAACCACTAACCCGCCTACATACTTTTCTCAAATATTTCTGGACAATACAGTTGCTATATATATTGTATTTTTTCTGAACACATTGTTAACTCATTACAGACGTCCAATTTATTTAAACTAGGAGGTCTTGCCGTGAATATTTCAGTGGCTTTGATGGCACTTGAAGTCCAATTCATTTTGATTGAGAGAGCTGAAAGTGAACAGCCTTTTCCAGGATAAATGATTGGATGTCTAGCGCCGTCAATGGTAGCCAATAAGTATATATAAATATACATACATATTTTAAGCTGAATCTTTCATTTTCATCTTCCCCTCACAGGTCTCTCCTTCAATTATGGAGTTTTAAAAAGGAGAAAGTTGATTTTGAGGGGAAAGGGTGGCTTTCCCCTCAAGTTGACAGCTGGATTGCAAGGGGTGAAGGTTTGAGGAGTTGGTGAACATGTTGCCTTTTGTAAATTATCAGAAAATTTAATAGAAGACTGCTTATTTTTTGGTATTTATTTTTACGATTTTTCACACAAAGTTGTGACAAGATTTGCACACAAAATCATTGTTGTTGTTGATTGTGTACGCCATGAGTTATACACTGACTTACGGCCATCATCATGTTGCGATGGTAGACTGAGAAAGTCTCACTTTCTCTGAGGTTGCTAGAGTGCGGTGGAACCTTAACACAAGCACAAGTCTAGCTCTCTACATTGCTACCAGGTCAGTCTTTTGTAATGTGAACTTAAGGATCTAATGCATTCTCCCAATGTGAGAATCCTTTTTTGATACTGATTATCACCTCTACATTGTGTCTTAGATTTGGTTTAGTTATTGGGGTAGACTGTCAGAAGTCAGCAGGCTTCTTAATTTGAAGTTTTTGAGTGACTCAGGATGAGTCTGGTATTGCCAGACTGCACCCCAAAATGCCGCTCGCTGCAGCATGCAAATGAGGTGGTAGCGGCAATAACAAGTGGCTCTGAAGGGCAGCTACGAGCGTTCTTAACATCACACTGCCACAATGCTACAATATTGCGGGATGAATTTGGTCGCACAGCATTGCACCTAGCTGCCTCCTTGGGAAAGCAGGCCTTACTGGAGTGGCTTCTGGAAAGTAAGAATGCTGACTTGACAGTAAAGGATAAAGAATCAGGCTGGACCGCTCTGCACCGTAGCGTCTTCTATGGACAGATCCATTGTCTCATTTCGCTGGTCAAGGTATGTACGTATGTATTATGTAGGAATGACAAAACTGTCTCATCAAGTTTTTTTTTATCAATCATATTGCCAAAGCAAAATGTGATGCTGTCAGCTGTCTGTTTATGTAACTTGTTGAAATTTAGATAACTTTTTCCTAATGCTAGTGATATATGTATCTCATATTCATTATGTCCAGCATGGTGGAGTCTTATCCACTCAGGATAAGGAGGGACTCTCTACAGTGGACTTGATCATGAAAGACCGACCGCATCATGTGGTGTTTGAAAATGCAGGTAAAAAATTTTTTTGCATTCACTATCCTGTTCAATTCAACCTTATTTAATATATTTTTCCTCTTTTTTTATGTACATTTTATTGATTCATTACAGACCCAACTGAGGTTTATACATGGGGAAACAATAGCAATTTCAGCCTTGGCCATGGTAATCAAGACAGCCGACAGCACCCTGAACTTGTGGATTTCTTTACCAGAACTGGAGTTTATGTTAAGCAGGTAGGCTTTGGGGTTTTAGCAACTTGCTTCTGCCTATCCAACATTTCATATTCACAATGTTTTCTAAATTCCTGTCCCACTAGTCAAAACTGACCTGTGTCGATTGAAAATTCAATGAAGAGAAAGGTCTTGCATAAAAACATGGCATTATATGTTTGCCAAATGAGAACACCACCTGGTTACCCCAGTAAAACACGATCTCCTGAGTCCAATGTTATGTAATCATCTCAAGGGGAGGGAAAAAAATAAATGATCTCATACAAGATTAATTGATACAACTGGATACAAAATTCAGCTGACAATCGGGCTGCATCTACCAATGATATTATTAATTGATTAATGTCTTAATTATTTTAATTAATTGAGGAATCAAATACAGTAAAAAGTGTTATCTAATGTACTCAAGAACATGACATCATTTTAAATTTGTGGTGCAAAATTAAATATCTGCATTTGGGGACGGCGGGGGATTAGAGGAATCAAATTTAGACAATATTGCTCAACACAACTCTGTTGTCACAAGGCTCGTGTACTCAGTGAGGTGAATTCTCTGCTACTGTTAAGAGCAGGATTGCTGTGTTTGTTGATTTTTTTTCTTTTAACCCTGAACCTATTGGGATGCAGGTAGATCTAATTTCATGACTACACAATGACTCTGTGGCACAGCATATTATTTCTCTTGTCATCAATAGTTGAATGTAGCAGGTGCCAGAAGTTAAATATTAATTCCCCATTGACATGTTTTAATTAAATGAACACCTATGATGTGTGTGAGTGTCCACATCAATGTGATACTTGGCAAAACATCCCCGTGTCTATTGAAAGTTTGAGAGGCGCCATTTATTATTAATGATGTTTGCTTTTCCACTTGTCCACCAGCCTCTTTATTAGTGTAGTATTTTACGACCACTACAAGAGGGCTTGTGGCTGTTGGACATGAGAAGGGATGGTGACATATATCATGAGGTCTTTGTGCAAACACCAATTTGAGATGAGTTGTATTTTGTCCCCCTTTAATGCATTCATGGATATCCTGTTAAATGTCATTTATTATCTCATTTGAGCCAAAAATCTCATGAAATGAATACAGTACTTCCTGAAAAAATAGAATAGCAAGTAAAAGTGGATTAAATTTGACAAAAAAACATAAAAGATGAAAGCAACATTTTGTATTGAGCCAGAAATAGTATATATTGATTCATATAATATGTCAAAATGACCTCTTAAGTTGAATTGCAGAAATACAGCAAACCTTTCAGGAGTTAAAATGTTTGAGTATTACTGTATATTTAATGGTTCTCTCGATCACACTTTTAGGTGGTGCTCTGCAAGTTCCATTCAGTGTTTCTCTCTCAAAAAGGTCAAGTGTTTACATGTGGACATGGACAAGGTGGACGACTTGGCCATGGAGATGAACAGACTTACTTGGTGAGACTTGTTGTTTGGCAGGATTTTGGTTAAAAATTACACCGAGATAAATCCTTCTCATTTTTTTGAGAGTGATATAACCCAAGTTTATTAGATGAGTTGCAATGTGCCATAGTGGACCACTAAATTGAGTCAAAGTTGGAGCAGAAGTCGTAGTCGCAATAAAAAATTTAAAAAACAAATAAAGCATGTCACTGTAATGTGTTCTGTTCATAGGACTGGATAATCCAATGATCTCTGTGCTATAAATAATATCTCCTACTCCCTTTCTTGTGAATGTCCATCATTCTTTAAAAAAATTAACAGATGTGTGTGTGTAACACTGAAGAGTGTTAGGGTTATTCTGAACTTGTACAGCATTTATACTTTTTATGGTGTTGGCAGTTCACCACAGGGGTTGAATAATTCAGATTCTCATTAAAATGAACGATTCTTAATATAGGTTGTTTCACTTCTCATCAAACAATAGTGTTTGATTCACAAGTATCTACGCAACGTTCTTTTGAGGTAATTAGGTTGTGCTTTGAGATTGCTGGGTAATTATGTGGGTTAATATTAGAGCAGTGCGATATAACAAAAATTGTTATGATTAAAAAAAATATCAGTTGATATCGATAATATAACAATAATCTTAGTTTCAAATGTGAAACTTCAAACTCCTGTGAATAAGTAAATAAATTACTTTCCTCATTCAAATATGAAAGTAACTCTTACCTTACTTTACAAGCAAATAAAATATAAAATCTCATATAATTTTCTAAACCGCTTTATCCTCAGGGTCACGGGGGTCTGGGGTGCTTATCAAAATTTAATCAAAAGTTTTTATTATTGTTGACAAAAGTATTTCACGATAATTATCGTCATCGTTTTATCGCCCAGCTCTAGTTAATATACACATATACAGCTGAGTTTGACACTACACTCATTGTCTTCAATTACACACTCTCCCTTTGCTTCTAATTTCGCTGCCCTGACTATTGTTCTATCCTTCCATAACTAAAGAAAAATATGAAATGCTAAAAATCAATGCATAATGTCCATCCTACACCCCCTAAAATATCCATTCAGCATGATCCATAGTTGCCCAGACTGTTTCACCATATTCTCACTTAACTCCTCAGGTTCCCCAAATGGTGGAAGGTCTGAGGTCCCACCGCTGCTCTCAGGTGGCAGCAGCAAAAGATCATACAGTGGTGCTGACAGAAGAAGGCTATGTTTACACTTTTGGGCTGAACACCTTCCACCAGCTTGGTTTAACTCCTCCACCAGCTTCTGCACATGTTCCTAAACAGGTAATTAAATATGGTACAACAGAATACTCAAATACTATTAATTCAGTTTCCGAACTGCTTATCCTCACAAAGGTCGCGGGGGGTGCTAGAGACTATCCTAGCCAACTAGTCATACCTTGAGATACAAGCGTAATGCGTTCCGGGACTGAACTCTTATGTCGATTTACTCATATCTGAAATCAACGTTTCCCATAGAAATGAACTAAATACAAATTAATTCATTACCACCCTCTGAAACAAACACCAAAAAATAGGATATTACAATGGAAAAACATATTTTTATTGGTTGTAATTCACCATCTACTAACAGAGTAACAAATACCTAGTGGTTATGATGTTTAATAATAAAATATATTATTCAATACAATGCGGAGATCGCGGATGGGAGAGAAAGAGACTTGACGGATGCGCTTGTAACATAACAAACTTTAAATTTAACTTAAGTGAACTTAGATTCCTATACACGCGCAATTAAAAAAGTTTTACTACCCTTCATTGCACCGGCTTGCTTTGGACCCATTGTTTTTACTTTAAGACCCATTGTGTTTACTTTAATTGTGCACTGACTAATGCCAAAAAAATGCTACGCTCCGCCCAGTGCTCGTAGAGATCTTTACACGAGGGAGATGCGGCGAGAAAGAGTGCGCTGAAATCATAGCAGCCTCTCGCGTCTCGGCCACCTGACTGTCTCGTATCTCAAGGCAAATATTTGCTCGGAATTTTACTCGTATCTTAAATTCCTCGTATGTCGGGGCACTTGTATGTCAAAATATTACTGTATGAGCACCTGGCAGAGGACACCCTGAATCAGTGCCCAGCCAGTCATAGGGCACAAGGAGATGGTCAACCCTTCATGCACACACCTATACCTAGGGGCAAATTAGAGTGCTCACCCATAATGTGGGAAGAAACCGTAGTACCTGGAAAATAAACACGCAAGCCTAAGGAAAACATGCAAACTCCACACTGTAGAACCCACCTCGGATCGAACTGTTGACCCCAGAACTGTGGGCACTTGCCACTGGGCTGCCACTCTGATACTATAGTTATGTCATATATTTAGTATGAACTGCATAACTCAATCACCAACTGTCTGTCCGATTATTTTTGTCTCTTGTGTTTGTATTTAGGTGTTTTCTAAGATACTGAGAGGGAGGGCTATAATTGGAGTTGCTGCAGGCAGGTTCCATACAGTACTGTGGACTAGAGACGCAGTTTATACAATGGGACTCAACGGAGGACAACTTGGTAAGGATTGATGTGGCTAGGTGACATGCAGTATAGCTTTCTCACCCTGTTCAATAGAAGCTCAAACATCTTGAGATGTTTTAAACCGAATCTTATTACATAGCATTCCTCTATCTATCTTGCAAAGTAACTTATGTACATTCTGTTTTGTGTAATTGAAAGACAGCAGTTGAGTCTATTAATGCCTTCCGCTATTGTTTGTTTTTCAGGGTACCTGCTGGACCCTAATGGACAGAAATGTGTAACAGCTCCACGGCAGGTTTGTGCCCTGCACCACAAGGACGTCACCATAGCAATGGCTGCTGCAAGTGGGGGCGCGACCGTGATTGTGACCGAGAAAGGAGATGTCTACTTGTTGGCTGATTACCAGTGTAAAAAAATAGCTTCCAGGTGACTCAAAATAACTATCACCGCAGACATTTTTACACACCTTTCATTATTAAACCGCCTGTTATAAAGAGTTTTGGATCATAGTCATAATGATTGTCTGGTTCTGGTCTTGTTCAGACAGCTCAACATCAAGAAAATCCTTGTCAATGGTGGCAATCTCGACCATCGTGTGAATCCTCAAATTTTAAATGAGTGTGGGGGAGAAAAGGTTTCCATCTTGGCATTGGATGAAGCTGGCCGGGTCAGTGCAGAAATTGCTTTGTTTTTTGTTTTGAATTAGCTAACTGTGAACTCAATTGACCATGGGAACTTTTACAACATTTTTTATTTGTTCATCATTCCCTATACAACCATGTAACATCAGTTCTGGTAAAATTAACAACATTCAATTACCGTTAGACTGAATTAGGAATTGTTATTCATCCATCTATTTTCTGTACCGCTTATCCTCACAATGGTTGTGGGGGTTCTAGAGCATATCCCGGTCAACTGTGGGCAGTGGGCGTTTGGCACCGTGAATTGGTTGGCATTCAATCGCTGGGCACAATGAGACGAAGAACCATTCACGCTCACCCCCAAGCACAATTTAGAGTGTTAGGAACTGTTAGAAGAATTTGCAATGTAAAACACCCAAAAAAAAAAAAAAATAGTAGTTACACTTTTTATTCACATAAAATAAATGTTAACATCAAATTAGCAGCCCTAGATACTCTGCTTCTCAAAAACAGCACTTGTAATGGTGAATAATTGAAACAGCAGACTCCAAATTACAAACGTGCAAAGTCAATGAATAAAATTATATCAATGTGTGCGTGTTTATAAAATTGTGAACATGACCGTGACAAAGGGAGGCAAATTTCAAATGAGTTGTAATGTTGTGTCAAGCACTTCTCCAAGATTACAACTCTTGTGGTAATACAAAAACATGAGCTTTTTGGAAATTTAAAATACTTGCAAATAATTTATTTTCATGCAAATCAAGGCTACCACGGGGAACACCATTGTGGCTTTTAAAAAGCAGTAGGAGTTCAGAGCTCCAATCTCAAAGCTTGAGATCTGATGTTCCATCATTTGAGACCCAGCAAAATATCTATCACGAAACTTTAGCAAAACTAAACTCAGGACGATATTTTTCTCAGAAAAGTGGTAAATATTTTCCACAATACCATAACAAATGTACTATACTTGTGACTATTAATTTTACTCATTCAAAAAATATTCCTTATTTAGTGGGAGAGATTTTCCATGTCACATTTATGGTGCCCAAACTAGTGGCCAGAAAAAAAGACCATGCTCCTTTAACTGTTCAATGCTCTTGATGTGAACCAGTTGGCGAACATCAGTTTTTGGACATACATTTTAGCTTCAATCCTGCACTAAGACAGTTTCTTTATTTATCTGTTTGGTTTTTTTTAACCAGCATTGCTTTCGCTGGTGTTATCTAACACTTTTGTGTAAAGTGGACAGTTATACAATCCCAAGCAGCCATGTCTCGATAGAGGCCTAAAGATGGAATTGATGACTAAGTTTTAAATAACTTCTGTATTTTTTCATTCCTGTCAGGTGTTCTGCTGGCGCTCCTTGGGTAGCTCGGTGAGACAGTGCCGGTGGGTGTACGGGCGCCAGGTTTTCATGTCAGACATTGCTCTCAGCAAAAATGCCATGATGTTTGTGACTAAGGAGGGGGAGGGCTTCAGTGGCATGTGGGCTGGAGAATATAAAAAATACAGCGACAAAAAAGGTAAGTTAAGCAAAACAGTGATGACTTCATCAACCACATATTGTTGAAATATGAATCATATCAAGTTACTTATTTATGGACAACGTGTTACTCTTCTCAATTTAGTGGCTGACCTGTTAACTATTCTTTAAAAAAATGGTTGGTGAAAAGTAAAAAACAATTACTACTTAATTTTTTTGTACCCTTGCATCAGAGATCAATGTGGAAGTTTGTGGACATTCAGATGCTGGCACAATAATTGAGCGAATTCGTTTGGAAAAGCTCACCCACATTCACAGAGCTGTCAGCATCACCATGGACTCCAATGGTCGGAATTTTGGACTGCTCCAGGTTGATCCCAAAACAAGGTACATTATCATTTTATAAAAGTCCAGTTGATTAATCCTGGATCCAAGTCAGTAGAAAATAATGGTAGCTCGTAGGGGTTCCACAGACATGTCGACATTGCTATTAAATAATGACATTTAGAACATAAAGCTTCTTTTTTATATCCAAAGGAAGAGCTGATTTTCTGCCTGAATGACTTTTTGGCACTTCCCCTCAGGGATGGCCTCATAGAAACAACCGATTTGCATGATATAGTCTAAAAATATATATTGAATTAGGCAGCGTAGTGATAACTTCAACGTTTTAATAGAATTCTACAATGAATATATATTTGTGGAATAATGGATTGAGTAATATCATAGAAGCTTCCCACCATGGTTATTAACAATTATTTAACTTGTTAAATCTGTTCTTTCCCCTTTTCCAGTTTATATGAGATTCCCAGTATTTCTCCATCCTCTTTTGCGACACACTTCCAGAGATTTTTGGGGGAAGCAGATGAAATGGACAGTATCCATGATGTAACACTTCAAGCCGGCAATCGCACCTTCGCAGCACACAAATATATCCTGTCGATGAGGTCTGAGTTCTTCCGGAAACAGTTTGTGGCCGAGCAGTGTGGGATTGTTGAGGAACTTGATAAGGAAGTGAGGAAGAGTGAAGATGCTGTGGGCTGCGACTTGTTCATTTTCGAGACGATTCCACCCGACATGCTGGAGTATGCCCTCCAATTCATCTACACAGATAATTGTGAGCTATTGGTGCATGGGGCCCAGCATAAACAACATAGCTCCTGGATTGAACAAAAAGAGGTAAAATTCATTCATCCCTGATTTTTGGCGGCATCATGGAAGAGTGGTGTTGACATCACAGTTCTGGGGACAAGGGTTCAAGTCCAGGCTTTAGCCTTCCTTTTTGGAGTTTGGATGTTCTCCCCATGTCTGAATGGGTCTTCCCACATCCCCAAAACATAGGTGTTAGGCTGATTGGCCACTCCAAATTGTCCGTAGGTATGACTGAGTGCGTGAGCGGTTGTTTGTTTGATTGTGCCATGCGATTGGCTGACAACCATTTCTGGATGTACAGACGCTCCCCTACTTACGAACGCAATTGGTTCCGAGCGATCGTTCATAAGTTGAATTTGTTTGTAAGTTGATTCAGTGCTATATTTTGTATTATAATTTATGTTTAAGGCCGATATAAGTATATTGAAGGTTTATATAAGTGCATTTGTATGTTTAAGGCTTGTATAAGTAACACGCATTGGTTTGTACTGAAAAAAAAAATTTAATAAAATGGAGAGAATATGTACAGTACTGTAGAGAGAGAGAGAGATTTATGTATTAGAAACTGGCCAAAAGAAGCGACCTAATGACGATTGCACAGTTTTCTTCTTTTTTTCCATCATAAATGATGCGGTAGCACTGTATGGCATCATTCAATTGATTTGCAAACTTTGTGCAACGTTCAATATTTGGGTCCTGCTGCTCGATCTTTCTGTTTATAAATGGTACTGACAAGTTGTATGCCCGTGAAACGCTCACCACTCTCAGGCGCATCAAGCTTCGTTATTATTGCCACTCGTTTCAAATGAAATGGCTTGCCTCTTCCTTGCAACTCCCTCAATAGAAGCCTTTAGCTTTTTACCAACCATATTCAATATTGGATGCATGAGATATTTAATGATACAAATGAAAAAGGTTCTTTGCACACTGGAGATACATTCACGCCCTTCCGCATTGCAACGAAGAAGAAGGTAGATGCTGGGTGAGCTGAGCTCTCACAGCGCCAGGCGTCGGTATTAGCGGCGGAAAGAAGTACTACTCCGAAAAAGGCGCGAAATACAAAATTGGACTTGCGAACATTTTTGGACTTAAACGCAATTTGCAGACATGTTCGTATGTACCGTTGTTCGTAAGTTGAATGTTCGTAAGTAGGGGAGCGTCTGTACACCATCTACTTCCCGTAGTTAGCTGGGATAGGGTCCAGCACCTAAGCGACCCTTGTGTGGATAAGCGGCATAAGAAATTGATAAATGAAAAGAACAATTAATTGTTCCTTCAGTTTTGACAGTTTTCCAGACCATGTCAGTCTCATCTATAATTGTAATATTTCTCTTTTTTTGTCTTCACCAGGATTCAAAGAAACAGAGTGTTGTAAACAGTTTAAGAGGTTTGAATCTGAGAGGTAGCTCAGCACTAGAGCTTCCCCTTGCAGCCAAAGGAGATTGTAACAAGCTCACAAGCAAGGGTTCCAAACCAGGCAAGAAGGGAAAAGGCAAAGGTCCCAGTGATGTCGGGTCCAACCCAGTCAAAACTCTACAGGTAGTAGCAAAGAAGCTTGGCCTGTGCAGCTTGTCTTCACGGTATGATTTTTTTCCCTTTTTTAGCCTTGTTGTGCCATAACCGAGGCAAAGGTGTTAATGTATTCCGCCGCGGCTTTCAAGTCGGAACTAGTTGCTTCCCCTTGTCTCACAAACGAGTGTATGCCCTGTTAGTTTTTTAAAGTTACCATCCAGGACTCACGTTGAAGGTTTCGACTGGTATCAAAATATCCCCTTTCCCAGCTGCTTGCTTTACTTTCAAGTCCTCGCAGATTCCGCTAACTGTTTCTCCTTTATCCATATTGAAAGAAGCCCCTCCCTCTCGTCATGAATACCACTGCGCAGCTTGAATTGGACTACCTAGCGGCTGCATCGTATGCTCGTATGTCAAATTTGTCTCGTAGCTCAGGGCAAAAAACTTGCCCAGAATTTTCCTCGTGTGTCAAATTTCTCGTATGTTGGGACACTCATATGTCAAGGTGTTACTGTATGACATCAAGTACATTTCCATTTCTTATCAACAAAACGTAATTGTTCCTCAACAGACTGGATGGAGTGAAATATGAGGGTGGAAAGATCCATGTTATGGACAAAAAAACTGCCAACCAACTAAGATTCAACCAAATGAAATGGTTTGTATAGTCTGTTTTATTGATAGAAAGCCTTTTTTTATAATTGCTGAAGATAGCCTCCCTTCTGCATTTATTTTACAGTGCTTACCTATGTGACGTCACTCTGAAATCCGTAGATGGAAAAGAGTTCCCTTGTCATAAAAGTGTGCTCTGCGCGAGACAAGGTATGACTGTGCCTAAACGGCACCAAAATTACACACACAGGATTTTGATATTACATCTGTATTTAATCTTTGCCTTCTAATAGGAAGTGTAAAATTTTAGTCTGCAAGCGCCTAAAATAGATTTTCTTCACAGTAGTGAGTCTTTAGGCGGTTCGCAGTACAAAACATGATTTTAAATTCAACTATGATAAACATAGTTTGTTTACCAATTAACATCCTAAAGCCTGGCTGTTAGACGAACCAAATTGCAATGACGACGCTGTCTAAAATTATGCTACGTGTGTGTGTCATTGTTTATCTTGTACCTACCTACCTTATCTTGTACACTATTTTTTCCACCTGTGTAGGGTTAATTCATTTGCCTCATTAATGGCACTTTTCCTTAGATGAGTGGGTAGGCACCAAATGTCAAATGTTTATATTCAATTATTCACAAAAAAATTGACATTATTATTCCCTTTCAATTACATGTTTTACATTTGTGTCATTTTCTACAGAATACTTCTACAGTATGCTTGGCAATCCGTGGATTGAGGTCTGTTTTCATTTCTCTAATTTAAAACCTAACGTGCTTGTTAGTGGTGCTAACAATTTAGTTTACTAATACCACGAATCAATCATATTAGTTTAAGGACTGATGTTATGTTGCCATCTTCAGTCTACATCGTGTTCTGCACTTAAGATGCCTACCACTTCAGATGTTCTGCAGGCCATTCTTGAGTATATTTACACGGATGATTCTCCCTCAACTAGAGGTAACTTCTCATTTCACATGTTTCGTTGAAAGACTGAATTGTACAAAGTATGAATATGGATGCACATGAAACTCAGGAATGTTATTGTCCTATTTTTAATCTAGAGTCTATGAATGTGGCATTTGTTTGCAACGTTCTTATTGTAGCGGATCAGCTGCTAATCCTACGGTTGAAGGAAATTTGTGAAGTTGCTATCACAGAAAATTGTAAGTGTCTTTATTTTTTTCCAATATCATTTCTAATTACCTTTGTAAAATTAAGCTAATTTTGGTCTTTGCAGTAACCCTAAAAAACGCTGCAGAACTTTTGGAGTTTTCCGCCATGTACAACGCTGAGCAACTTAAACTCTCCTGCCTTCAGTTCATAGTGCTGAACTTGGGTGCGCTACTTGAGACAAAGTGAGAACCTGGATTAATTATGCAATGACTTGAAAAATCTATTTGCTGTCAAACACCAAATTATGATGTATAGAGTAATACGGTTGGTCTTGGAAAAATGTATATTTAGTACTATACATGCTATATCTGTCTTTTCTTTTTTAATGTTTTTTTTCATGTGATCTCTTAAGAGCATTGGATTGCATCAGTGATGAAGTGCTTCTAGACCTTTCTGCATCTTACAGGAGGATGGTAAGTCACTTTACATAGCAACTTTCAACTTGGCAACTAAGGAAAAGTTTGTGTTTCTGACAACATCTATATATGGTAGTTTTATTTTTTTATGTCAATGAACTGAGTCCACAGTAATGTTGTTTGCTGACAAATGTAAGCCATTATCAAAATTTGTAGACATTGCTAGAAGTGGCACTCAGGCGCTAATCCACTTCTGGCAATATCAGAACAATAGTCTAATTCCAATGCAATAGCTTTTAATATATGATATTTTCAAGTCACTGTAAAAAGGGAAAAACAATGCCTAGAAATTTTGAAATAACAGGATGATCAAGAAAATATTTTCAGAGATGGATGTGGGCATGTAGATATGTTCACACAAACTTTGATGATGAGGGATCAGTTTTTGGACATTACGTGACATTGAACTACAGTCATACGTCTACTTACGAATACCTATAGGTACGAAAGTTTCAGGTTACGAGATCTTTTATTTTTTAGACATAATTAAATAATGTCCTTATAATTTTCTCACTTTTGTGTGTTTCCTTGCATCTTTCATACAAAATTGGGATAATTGACCAATTTTAAAGGGTTTAGTTGGTAGTTGTGTGAGGGCCGTGGAACGAATTAGAGAATTTACATATAAAGTACACCTCTACTTACGATTTTTTCAAGTTACGAAAAAAGTTCTGGAACCAATTAATTTTGAAAGTAGAGGTATAACTGTACCTGTTTTTGGACTGTCCCCAAAATTGATCAACATCTTTTAGATCATCTTTTGGCTTCAAAAGAAAATTGTTAAGTCAAATGCAACTAATTGTGTTAAATATACATATCAGTTTGATTGATTAATTCGTATCAATATTTAATATTGGAAAATTTCATATCTTTGCCCAAAGAAGTCATACCACATAGTAATGAAGTTGATTATTTATACTTCTAGATGAAAATACACCTTTTTCATAAGTTTCACATCAATTAACGAGTACCGTATTTTTCAGACTATAAGTCGCACCATCCAAATAATACGCAATGATGAGGAAATATATGTTCCGTTTTTGGGAGGACAATTTTTTTATTTGATCAAAAATCAAGAGCAAACATCTTAAAGTAACAATAATAAAATGTAGTGCAACAGGCTAAATAGGTATCTTTTAGCATTAAAGTTTTTTAGATAACTATCGCCTAAGAAAAACAACATTACAGGGTATGGTGGTTAGAGAGAAAAAATACACAAGTCGCAGGCCCAACCAAACTATGAAGAATATGCGACTTATAGTTTCATACATATATGCCACACCCATTTGTACAGGTCAGTATTGTATGCATATGGATGACTTTTGGCCTTTATATTTTAAAATTGTAATTATAGTTGTATTTAGTTAATGGGTTTTCATATGTGTCATGAGTACTGGAGCAGGATAATACAGTAATTCTCCAACAAAATAGGTTTTATCATCAACCCATTTAATACAAAATTTTCCCTAGACATTTAAACATACGTTTTAATTTCTTTTTTTACATTTAAATTCAGATCCCAGCAATGCAAAGGAGGGTTTTCACTCCATATCCTGATGCCCCAGATCTCAGTCTCTATGACGATGAGGACATAAATGTAGCATTCAGCCCCAAACTGGAATCCGAACTTGGGCAATCGAACAGGTGACTAGACTTAAAATTACTATATTGCACGATCTCTTTGTATTTGCTTTTAAATCAAAAGGCAAAGAAGTAATTGTTATTAAATGTGAGCTACTGGTTAACGAAAACCTTTAATCTTTAAGAGAAGTACTATTGCGGAAAGCAAAGATGAAGGCGAAAAAGAAACCAAGACGACGGTCGGACAGCTCAGGAGGCTACACATTGTCAGATATTATTCTAAGCCCTCCGCCTTCAGGTATGGTTACATACTCACTCACATGATGGAAGTGTGCATTATGCAATATTAACTTTTATGTTAACTTTTTTTTTTGAAGGTGCACTCAAATGGCACCATTAGGCTGGACTAACTCACAGTTGTTTTCTCAGCAGTTTCTCCTTGCCTGGTGAAGACAGGAAAAGGTACCTCCACAGAATCACTGCAGGAACTGCTCACATCAGACTCCGAGGGAAGCTGCATGGGGCCGGGCAGTCCTAGAGACATGCCATCACCAAACTTTCAGGAGAAGGCTGTGGTTAGTGTTGGAGAATGAATACTGTAAAGAATAAACAAGGTACAAAACAAAAATGAAAAATAACTTCATTTTTCACAGGAGGAGAAGGTCTTCTATCAGAAGGTGGTATCCCCACCAAATAGCTTTACAAAGAATGGCCTGCCAACTCCCCCCAACTCGAGTCCAAAAGATATTCCAAAGAGCCTTCACAGGTAAAATTAATCCTATTACCGCCAACCCCTCATAATGGTAAATACTAGGTTGATTGCGTGTGACTTTTAGAAGAACAAAAGATAAAGGTATTTTCAGTCAATTATGTTCCTGTTTAGGAAAAAAAGTTAAATAAAATATACTAAAAACATACTTAAGACCCCGGAAAACATGAAGGGATTATTTACTCTGATCAAATTCATGATTTACAAATTAAAGAAATAATTAATGTTTTGTTTTCTTTTTTGTAAGAATTTTTAGCTCTGTCAATAATGGTGAATCAGGGAATTTTCTTAAAAAAATATTGTTTCATAATGTGAGATTTTTTATTTATTTATTTTTACCATGAATTAAAAGCACTTAAACACGCACTATTCGCACACTAAAAGGCATTTATCCATTTTAAGCAGATAGACATTTCATTGGTTGTTGTCATTTTTGTGTGGATGGCTCTTTTAATTTGGGTCGGAGAGCTATTGTGTGTTTTACTTTTTTTTTTTTCTAAAACGTCTACAAAGATATGGTACCTATTTTTTTTTCCATTGGGGAAATCTCAAACAATACTGGTATCTTGTGCAACTACTACAGTAGTTAGTGCGTTACAAAAGTACTACCAGCATGTTGATTATAAATGTTTTAGTGACTGTCGTGTGAAGCCACTGGTGAAGCCTTGAAGTGATTAATCCTTAGTATGATTTGACCCTCTTGGTAAATAATTCTTTAATTCTTGTGTGTTTCAATGTTTTTGTCTACTCATTGATTGCAAATGACAACCAGTTATTAACCATGATTGAAAAAGGCCACTTCAAAATTTTATACAGAAGAGTCGATCAACATGCACCCATTTTTTATATACATACAGTGGTACCTCGACATACGAGCGTAATCCGTTCCGAGACTGAGATTGTATGACAAGATTCTCGTAACTCGAGCGGACGTTTCCCATTGAAATGAATGGAAAACAAATTAATTCGTTCCAACCCGCTGAAAAAACACCAAAAACAGGATATTGGATTGGAAAAAATGTTTTATTTCTTCTAATTCGCCATATATTGACAAAGTAATAACTAACGAGTGGTTTAATAGTAATAAAATGTGTTTAATAGAAGTAAAATTAGACGCATTTCGCGGAGGGGAAGGGAACGACATACACACGCAGGCGGAGGGCTGTTCGGGGGGACTTTATCCACGACAACGCCGCACTCGTGTAAAACATGTTTTATTTCTTCTAATTCGCCATGTATTGACAAAGTAATAAATAACGAGTGGTTTAATAGAAATAAAGTGTGTTTAATAGAAGTAAAATTAGACGCATTTCGCGGAGGGGAAGGGAACGACATACACACGCAGGCGGAGGGCTGTTCGGGGGGACTTTATCCACGACAACGCCGCACTCGTGTAAAACATGTTTTATTTCTTCTAATTCGCCATGTATTGACAAAGTAATAAATAACGAGTGGTTTAATAGTAATAAAATGTGTTTAATAGAAGTAAAATTAGACGCATTTCGCGGAGGGGTAGTGAACGACATACACACGGAGGCGGAGAGGGGGGGGCTGTTTGGGGGGACTTTATCCACGGCACTCGTAAACGAACAAACAAATTTAAATTAACTTGGATTAATATATACAGACACTCAACGTTTAATGTAACTTCACACAAAACTGAATTCTAATTTAGTTTTAATCTTTTTTACCTTTGTAACGGGTTGGCCCCACCCCGACGTTCTGCCGGAGCCGTCAAAACGAACGCATCAAGAGTTGTTTGGAACTTGCCGCTTCCCCGTGTCTGATTACCGAGTGTACATATATTCCATATCTTTTCTTTGCAAAACTCTGCCGATCCATTGTTGTTTACCTGGTATGTAAATTTAGACCAAAGTGGGGGGAAAAACGGGTATGGAAATGCAAAGTCCGCCCAGTGCTCGTAGAAAGATTTTATACACGAAAGAGATGCAAAAAAAAAGACAGTGCCATGGCTACCTGGCTTGGTCGCATCACGAAATTTTGACCGCATCACGAAATTTTGACCGCATCACGGGCGAATTATTCGATCGAAATTCCCCCCATAAGACGAGCATTTTGTATGACGAGCGGTCGTATGACGAGGTACCACTGTACATAGTTTAGGTAGATGGGACCATTTTTGCGCCTTAGTTGATGACATTTTTATTCACATCCTTTGATGTTAAAGAATGTTTTTCCAATTTTGTAGTCCCTCCCATCCACCTCCGGTCTTGGATTTTAGAGCCATCATGGACATGGAAGCCAACTCTTTGCAGACTCTCAGAGCTCCTCCAAAAAGCCCAGCAAGGTAAAATGCCTGAAGTCATTCATGCTGGCTGAGGCCGTTGTTTGCCAAGACTATTTACAGCGCGCACACTTTTTTTTTGTTTCCACACTCACTAGATGTATTTTTCTGCTTGCCTTCAGTGTCCTCCCCCTCAGCAAACATTCTACTGCTTCTACTAAATTATCCCAGAAGCAAAGGAAGAAATTGTCTTTGGCCAGTAAGGAGAACAGTGTGGAGTTCACAGCATTAAAATCCACCCCCATAGACACGCCATCCAAGAACAGTAGTGGGAAGACCTGGTGAGTGTATTTCAGGATGAGAAAGATAAATAGTGGTGTAAAAAAATATCCTCACGTCCATGCAATTGTGGTAGTTTGTGTGAAGAAACACAATTTTTATTGTTACAATTTGTGTGTGTGTGTTTGTTTGTGTGTGTGTGTGTGTGTATGTGTGTGTATGTATATATATATATATATATATATATATATATATATATATATATATATATATATATATATATATATATATATATATATATATATATATATATATATATATATATATATATATATTTATATATATATATATATATATATTTATATTTACCTTTTTGGCACATGATCGCAAATTATTTTTAAAAATCTTTCTTTGGTTAACTCAACTGTTTAATGCTCAAGCCAAAATCAATAAAAGCTGCGAATAGCTCCCTTCACTTTTCCTATTTTGTTTTACTATATTGTGTTATACTTGGTAGACATTGGAAATTAATATCTCTGTTGAATTGCCTCAACCGGTTAATTAATGGTTAAAATAATACAAAAAATGCAAACTAGACTTTCCCCCAAAAAATTTAAAAATGCAAAAATGACAGCAATCATAGAGATAGTTATAGAATGTTAGATTAACTCAGTATTGTATTTCACATAAAGCTGGACTGTCCCAATACAGTTTTGTTTTGTTCTCCCTCAACTTCTATCAGGGCACTGGCATTACAGTCTTCACCCTCTTCATGCTCATTTCGTGAACTGATGAAGGAGGAGGAGAACTTACTTACCAGAGTGGGGCAGGCTGGAACTCCCAAGATCCACAGAGCTCAAGCATCCCCTGTCACTGTTACACCCGTTAACAGGAAAGTCACATTCAAATGTGCTGAGGGCATTGAGCTGGAGAAACCTGGGTAAGTTAAGTACATGTAATCTGTTCAGCTATCACTAGAAGGCACTGTTACCATAAAACACTGCTTTACACACAATTCATGTCTAAACCTATCCCCCCCAACCATTGTGCATACACAAGTAATAGGTCAGGTTTCTGTGAAAAGTATCCAATTATACTGTGTGCCTCTCTTCAGTTTGTGTGAATTGAATACCTAAATTTGTGATCACCATTATTTGAGCATATCCTGAAAAAGGACATCAAGCTTTGCTATTTAACAATTATACAAAATACAATATTTACTCATTTTACACTTGCGCTTCGGTAGAGCACCGTGTGTGACAGACATATTACATTTAGGAGGAAAGCTTTTCCCAGGATGTCCTGCTTCCAAAATGCTAAAATATTCCTTATTTATACTTAAATAAAACATTCACTCATCTGATGCCTACACACCCAGGTGGTCCATTAAGCCTGGTGGTTATCGTCATATTGCAGATGTCAGGTGGCGAAACACAGAAGATAGGAAAACAAAAAATGTGAAAACGGTGACGACGTAAGCCAACCAAAGTGTCTCTTGGCCAAGTAGACAATGAACCCCGTTGTGGGGTGGGGGGCAAAGGCACAGACTAGTCATGCAAAAAAAGTAAAATGTACAATATTCATAAATTCATCATAATCAATTAAACAGAATTTTCATATACTGTATGCTTAGTGCAGCTTTGTTTAGAGCCACAAAATGGTTAACCTGCGACAGGTTACCTATCTTCTCAGCACTCCTGATATTAATGGGCGTGGAAGAAAAGTAGAAAGTCAGGTACTTGCAGAATATGGGGTCACACAGTGACCAATTTCAAAACTCGCCATTTCCAGACAGCGAGAATTCACTTACAGAAGTGATTACAAACACTACATAAAACTACATAAATATCATTCAATCAGGGCACACTGCCATTTCAACCCATCTCATGCATGAACAAGTGACAAATATTAGAAAATGACAAGTGCCATTTTAAACCAAACTATAAAACTGATATTATCCTTGAGTTTTTTCAATACCATTTTTTTACAGGCTTAATTCCTGTCAAGGTGCCCCTAAAGTAATTGTTGTTGGTCTTTCTCTTCTTCTGGAATCTACTCCTCTCTCAATTATGAACCGATTGTCATAATTTGGTAGCTATGCAGAATGGGCCAGTAAATATTGGTCCTTGGAATCTAATTTTATTTTTTGTTATTTTGGTTAGAATAACTCAGAAGAAAGTGCTTACTAATATAGATTGTGGTGGATTTGTGTGCTCGGCACAAAATGACCTGGTCAGCAAGGTTGACCTGACCTAAGAGACTGAGTCATAATGACTTGTGTAACAAAAACAACACATTTTTGACAAATACCTACATACTGTAAATGTACTAGTCTTGTCATATTTATTATTCAAGAAACCCTGTGTCCCTCTAACAACATTAGATGTATTTCAAATAATTGATTAATAGACCAATAGAGAAATCTAGTTAATAAATGAGTTTCCTCAACAGTTAATTTACTCCAAGTTCTGTTGTCATTCATGAAAGCAGACCTATAATCTTCTGAATTTATTTAAAATAACATTGCATCAGGGTAAGGACGGCACTTACCCTACCACACCAGCAATACCATGTAGAGTGCTACCTCAACTTCCAAAATCAATTCATTCCGGAAGTCCTTTCGTTACTTGGATTTTTTGTGAGTAGAGACATATTTCACATTGAATTGACCTAATTTGTTCGATGATCTTGAGGCCAACGAGGTGTTGGGAGATAGCTACGACAATTAAAACAAATAAATACCACATGCAGCAAGTTTATTTATGTTTTGATTAAGTTTAACGTTTTGTAACTTGGCTTTTTTTTTCATATCTTTTGTCAAAGTGTTTCCCATTAAGGCTGTTCGAAACCTGAGTACAGTGGTACCTCGTCATACGAAGGCTCGTCATACAAAATTCTCGTCTTACGGCGGAAATTTCGATTGAATAATTCGCCCGTCATGCGATCAAAATTTCGTGATGCGACCAAGCCAGGTCTTTTTTGCATATCTTTCGTGTATAACAATATTTACGAGCACGGAACGATTAATTCAGACGAGTTTCTCCTAAGACCAGGAAACGCACAATGCGCATGCGCGGGCAAAAAGAGGGCTTTCTGGGTAATGAAGTATACTCGTGCACACAACACCCATAGGCAATGGCAACCAATGTTCCCTCTAAGCTGCGCGCGTGCGCAATTGCGCACTACTCTCGTCTTCTCTGCGCAGCAGAAATCATATGGCGCGCAGTATTTTTTTTTTTTACCCCTTTCCCCATGATGGCGCCGTTTAAGCGGCAGCCAGTGGCAGTAGCTCTGTCCACTCTTATGTTTTTCGTGTTTTACAGCATGTTTTACATGAAAAATTAGAGGGAACATTGACATGCACCTGCTTGTGGCAGGTGTGATACTGGTGTGCCCATAGCGAGCAATGATGATGTCGTGACCGGATGATTCGCCTGAAGACGTTTCGCCGACGGACGTTTCGCCGACGGACGTTTGACAGACGGACAGGTCGCCGAATGAACGTTCGTTCAAACAGTGTTTAATGATTAAATACAAATACTAGTATTTGTTAGTTTAATGATTAAATACAAATACTAGTATTTGTTAGTTTAATGATTAAATACAAATACTAGTATTTGTATTTAATCATTAAACGCTGTTTTCAGCTGGATTTGACTGAATTTGAGAGCATTTTGAGCCGTTTGGCGAATGGACGTATATGGACGTTTTTTTGCCTCCATCGCGACATCATCGCAACATTTTACCGAGGAATTCACTTCCCTGGGCTTGGTTCTAATGTCCAAAGAGCTCCAGTATTTGTATTTAATAATTAAACGCTGTTTTTGGCTGGATTTGACCGAATTGGAGAGCATTTTGAGCCGTTTGGCGAATGGACGTATATAGACAGGTTTTTTTTGCCTCCATCGCGACATTTTACCGAGGAATTCACTTCCATGGGCTCGGTTCTAATGTCCAAAGAGCTCCAGTATTTGTATTTAATCATTAAATGCTGTTTTAAGATGGATTTGACCCGATTGCTGTCATTTTACGGCTCAGTTCTGCTACATCTGCCCACCCAAGAGTGCTTATTCCCGGCCTGCCATGCCCGCCCAAGAGTGCTTATTCCCGGGCTGCCATGCCCGCCCAAGAGTGCTTATTCCCGGGCTGCCATGCCCGCCCAAGAGTGCTTATTCCCGGGCTGCCATGCCCACCCAAGAGTGCTTATTCCCGGGCTGCCATTGATGGTAGACTAATAAATTGAGAGTGATGAGCGGCAAAGGGAAATGAATCATTGATTTTTACTATAATTTGGACAACGCCGGCGGCGGGCCGGATTAAAAATCCTAACGGGCCGTGTATGGCCCACGGGCCGAGGTTGAAAAACTTGTACACACACGATCCGGGGGCGGGGCGTTCATTTGGCCGAACGGCCGTTCGGCGGAACATCCATTCGGCGACCTGCCCGCCTGTCAAACGTCCGTCGGCGAAACGTCTTTAGGCGAATCATCTGAGTACCAATGATGTCGCTCACACTGGTACTCAGTGTGCTCAGGGAGGTTGTCTTTCTGCCCAGACCAACGAAAAATTAGAGGGAACATTGATGGCAACCTTTCTCAGAATAAAACTTCATTACCCACAATCAATATGTGGGTAAGCTCAACTATTGTATTTCCTGTTATTCTTTCTAAGGAAAGAAGCTCCCGCGATCGTTCTTTAAAGACTATTTCTCGTTGGCAAGTGGTCGTGCGTTATCCTATTGTGAGGTCATTTGTGTGCATCATTTTGGGAATATCTTGAAGGCAATACAACAGCAAACAGTCCATCGATAGCGAACGTGAGGGTGGAGACGTGGCAAACCGCCAACCCGGAAAACGAAGGTAACAAAAGATTACAACAAAATTAGAATTCAGTTTTGTGTAAAGTTACATTAAACGTATGTTTGAGTGTCTGTATATATTAATCCAAGTTAATTTAAATTTGTTTGTTCCATTTCCAAGTGCGTTGTCGTGGATAAAAAAAAGAAACTCCACCCCCCACACCCCCAAACATCTCTGTCTCCCGTCGGCGAAATCTGCCCAATTTTAGTTAGATTAAACACATTTTATTACTATTAAACCACTAGTTATGTGTGTAATAGATGGCGAATTTGAAGAAATAAAACATTTTTTCCAATCCAATATCCTGTTTTTGGTGTTTTTTCAGAGGGCTGGAACGAATTAATTTGTTTTCCATTCATTTCAATGGGAAACGTCCGCTCGAGTTACGAGAATCTCGTCATACGAGCTCAGTTCCAGAATGGATTAAGCTCGTATCTCGAGGTACCACTGTATTTCGTATGGAGAAGCATTTGTAGTAGAAGTACTACTGTACTTGAAATGAGGGGTGTGTGATATGACGATATTGGAGAGTTAAGATCCACAACATGTTGACGATCTCATAAAACCATTAATATTGTCTTAATAGGGGTCTGTAATGTATTGCTCGTGAGCCTGATCTTATTCTATTGGTGAGCATATCTGGCTCTCTTCCGACAGTAGCTAATGTGTGGAACAATAAAAATAATTTTAAATTATAATTAGTTATAATAATAAGAATTATAATAATTTATTCCACCAATTTGTGGAATAATTCATTGTAAAAATATTCGATAATGACAACTTCGGTAGAAATTTTAATTTAGCATATTTTTTTCTCAGTTCCTGCTAGTCTGGAAAGTTGTATTTCTGCTATCATACTTGTGCTGTATATTTACTCAGCGGCGGATTTTCGAAGATTCCTCCAGATGTTAAACAGCTGTGTAAGTCTCTAGTAAGGCCAGTGATGCTAATAAGAAATGATAAGGGCAGCCCTCATGTCACACTATATCATACAGAAGAGGGAGCAGGAATCGTTTTCTTCTTGGTATGGAGCTGAAGAGTCAAAATATGGCAGCACCAGCCATTGCTCTCTGCCCTTTGGAACGGTCTTTCCTTCAGCTGCATTTCTAATCCCACAATCATAACTCAGTTTTTTGGGGGAATTCAACTTGCTCTCTTCAGTCTCCATATGTCTTAAACATAATAGTATAGTGAGGAATTTAAAACAAACCTGTTGACTGCTCAATAAATTAAATCTTTTCCGTTCAATGTTGGGTTTCACTTTTTGCTATGTTTAGGCATCATTATTGCTTGAAAAAGTGATAGGTTGACCTTAGTTAAATCTGATGTGAGTGTAAAATGAATGTTTGAGTAGTATTATGGTACTGTCATCCCTGCAGATTTGCCATTTGTGAATTCAATTACATTTGCTCCCCCCCCCCCCAAAAAAGTACCTACTCCTAAAATCTCCAAAGTATTCAATGAACTCTGGACTAACGGCTGTCAGAATGAGCTCTAGCAAAGGTAGTTTGCATTCATCGCCGCTGTGGTACCCTCCTAGTAGCAAACTGTGATAGGCAAAATGTCCAACCATCAATGGTTTACAGTTTTTCTGTAGTGGCATCAAGAGTCTTATCTTAACCCTTTTCAGAGTTTTTGGAAGGCAACCACTGTCAAGCGGTGTGTTTGCATTGGAAAATCTAGTCCGAGGGTGCATTGGAGAATATTCATTGAGTGTACATAGATATACACGGGAACCCAAAAGTGTTGTCGTAAAGGCACACTCTTGGTAGTCGATAAGACTTTAAAGCAGGGATGTCAGACTCTGTTTTGTTCGCGGGCTGCGTTAACGTCAACTCGATTTCATGTGGGCTGGACCATTTTAGATATAATATTGAGATTTTTTTTTATAAATGGATTAAAAGAACTGGATTAAAAGCCCTGAATATTCAGTTTTTTATAGATCTAAAACAATGTTTATTTTAGCTTTTTTAAATATATTTTTAGATTTTACAAAATGATTTTTGAACTAAAAACACAGAAAAAATTGATTAAAAAATTACAATTATTGATTTAAAACGGGGAAAATCTGGAAATTTAATATACATCCATACTCTTAATTTTAATTTGATCCTAAAATAGAAAGTCGGCACTCATGATTTACTTTCCCGGGCCACACAAAATGATGCGGCGGGCCACATTTGGCCCCCGGGCCGCCACTTTGACACAAATGCTTTAAAGGCATCCCTGGTGTCAACATAGCCATAAGTCCATAACCTTCCCTTGTAAAGGAGGCATCCGGTGTAATATTTTTTGTAATGTCAGTGTTTGAATTAGACTTGACATGTTAAGAAAATGCATAAACAGACAACTAATCTGTAGCTATGAAACATTTGCTGGCAGAAGAAATAGTAATTGGTTGCTGAGACTCAAGAAGTGTGGTTTATAATGTGTGCGCTTCCATCTCTATCCAAGATTGTGAGATCATTTAAAGATCAACAATTTGTCTTCATTTTGCTGGAATTGAGGTCCACACAATCCAGACTGGTTACACAAAGGCTATTCGGGTACATTGAAGCCTTGTGGAGAGGCAGCTATTCACTCAGAAGCTTGTCAGTGGTAGTTCATGTGTAACCTTTTGTCCTCACACTGAGACATTACAGCCCTCCATGCATCCACTCTCTTTCTTCCCACCTCTCCCGATAGGCCGTGGATGATGGCAGCAGTGGGAAGCCCTCCTCTCCCCCCCTTGGTGACCTTTGCATCCATCGTGGAAGAGGAGCGGCAGCAGGAAGCAGCGCTAATCCGCAGCCGAGAGAAACCGCTGGCGCTCATCCAGGTTGTTTGACTGACGCAGGTGCACACGTGCCATGACACACAGTAGACATCATCTCCCGTTTCCTATGTAGAATATTGTTTTCTGACACGGCTGGAAAAAAGGTTTCTAACGTTACTTTAGCCAGCCTTTCTTCATCACTTACCTTTCACCCTTTTTCCCCAATGGCTTTCTGGTTGTTATCAAAAACATCCAATTAACCCCCATTTATTACGGGTGATGCATTACAGACCTAAGTGTGATGAAAATCCATGAGTCTCTTAAATGTTTTTTTTGTTTCAATATGTTTTTAAATATCTCGCTCTCTGGTTTTCCTACTTCTATATCTTTCACCCTTTCAAAAGTATTCCTTAGGGCAGGGGTGTCAAACCCAGTTTGGTTGGCGGGCCACATTCATGGTGACCAGATCTCATGTGGGCCGGACCATTTTAGATATAATATTTAGATTTATTTTATATGGATTAAAGGAACTGGATTAAAAGCCCTGATTATTCAGTTTTTTATAGATGTAAAACAATTTTTATTTTAGCTTTTTATATATATATATTTAGATTTTACAAAATGATTTTTTAACTAAAAACAGAAAAAAATGGATTAAAAAATTACAATTATTGATTTAAAAAGGGGAAAATCAGGAAATTTAATATACATCTATACTCTTCATTTTAATTTGATCCTAAAACAGAAAGTCGGCACTCATGATTTACTTTCCCGGGCCACACAAAATGATGCGGCGGGCCAGATTTGGCCCCCGGGCCGCCACTTCGACACATGTACCTTAGGGTCTCAAGTTCTCGCTTGCACATTTCACCAAATAAAAGGCAGCAGGCTGGATTCTGAGTCCATCATGCTCAATTGAAGTTTGCTTTAAAACTAATAAAACAAACAATGACTGAACATTGTAGTTCTGAACTCAAAGCGATCAAGTAATTGCATTGAATAAAATTAATACTTAATTACAAAGTAAAATGTAAAGATGTAAACGACCACTCAAGTAATTGAGGTTAACATGGACGTCATGATTTTGAATCTTCCCACAAAAGTTACTTTGGCAAGCTCTGGGCAGTAACACAAACAAATATTACTCAAAGCTACTTGTGCTGTAAAATATACCATATATTGTGTCAAGTGACACCATGCTATCAGTCATGGTGTATTCCTTTCTCTAGACTTCAGTGCTGCTGTCCAACATGTCGCAGCACAATGTAATACTGCACTGAAAGTCCTCAGATAGTATGCTTACCATGTAACCTTGTAAAAATATAGACACATTTTGCACAATGGTAGCTCTACTTACCAAATTAATTTGTTCCAGACGTGGTTTTGTTTATTGGATTTTGTGTAAGTATAGACCCATTTTATATGTTCATACAAAACTCTAATTTGTTCCAACCTTTTAAAGTCCCCAATAGTACCTCCGAAACACTTAAAATTATAAATGCATATCAAATTTGGATGGAATATGTGCGAAACACAAAAAAAGGAGGATGGACAGGATAAGAACATGTTTTGTTTGGCCAATAATATTTATTATTTATTTACATAAGAAGTGCACTGCTATTTTCCGTTGTATTAGATGGGTAAATGAGTGTGAGAATGGAAGAGGCAAATGTTTAGCATCTGAGTAAACATACGTACGCGTGTGTGAATGCACAACTTAACAACTTAAAATTATGCTTAGTTTGTTGAAATACTGATCGACCGACAATTGCCTTTGACGACTTGTAATGATTTTCCTAAAATTCACAAGGCATAGGTCGTCAAGGTGGGTGATAGGAAGACTCGTGAACACTGCTAACATAGCACACTTCTTCTTTTCACTCACACCGGGAATAACATTCTTTGTTCCCGAGATGAAAAGGAAAGAATAAAGATGCTTTAAGCAGCCAAAGAGAAACTTAAGAAATGTTTTAGAACTCCGTGACGAATGAGGGGTGAAGGCACACAAATCAGGATCTCACCGCCGGCCTCCGCTTATAGTGCGCTAATGGAAACGCACTTCCTTCTGCCCAATGGGAGGCCAGTGAAGTGTTAGAAGATAGCCAGAGGCAACTATATCACAGCAATTTCCAAATAAAATTCAGGATGCTCAGGATGCATTTTGTAACTTGTAATTTCTTTGGTATATAGACAATATTTTCCCATTGAGACTTTATGTAGTAGCTGGAATATTTCTTATGTAGGGACGTTCAAGAGTAGAAGTACTGCTGTATATTTGACAATTTGCAGAATAGCAGCGCCGTGAACTGGGTCATAGCAGAATTCACTAAACACGCCGCCCTTTCACCCTGTGGTAGACCATTTTCTGAACACGATAGGGAAAAAGCTTTCCACAAGTTATTCCATTGCCAGCCTTCTTTCAGCACCTTCCTTAAGCCCCATTTTCACTCATGCCTTTCTGGTTGTCATTATGAAACACATGAATGATCGTCAAGGCTTAGGTGTCAGCAGTTTTGCTTTTTACCCTCCGAAGGAGTGGGATTGCGCTGCCCACAATTTCCTCAAGTTTGGCTCCTTTGCCTGACTTTTGCTTTCTTTCTTCTGCTTAGATTGAAGAACGGGCTATTCAAGATCTTCTGTTCCATTACAAGGCACACGACAACCCTGATGAGATGATTTTAGTGGAGAGGGCTTCTTCAGGTCCCATGGCAGCACCAATATGGAACAAACACTGATTGCTTGACACTCTATTGCAGTGAAGTCAGGATTGTTGGCAGTTGTGCTGACTTCATGCGCTCATAGTTTAGAAATCTATACTAGTTCATGCACAGTGTTACATCAGGTTTTCCTCATATGCTGCATTGTGTTATAAATGTGTCATGGGTGAATGTTGTTCATATTACGGAAATCTATTGGGGCATTTGCGGGTTGAAACCTTTTTTTGTGAAGGGCTTGTGGCTTATTTTAACACCTTCCAAAATTATTGTAATGTGATGTTGCCAAAGAAACCACATGGAAGACACACAGGGAGCACAGTGCAGAACGTGTGTTTAATTATTTCAAGTTCTCCAATATCTCGAGGTTTGTCATGCCAACTAGAAAATGGCAGCATCTTAAATTCGATGGACACTTAACTTTCATTCTCGCTCATTCAGCTAACTGAATTTACAGTGATACTATTGTCATTGGTATCATTTGATAAAAAAAAATACTAAGTGAGTCAAAAATCTTATCGTCCAATCTATTGTTTGTTCTTCTCTGGTTACATACAGACTGAGAAGGGTGAATAAATATGGAACTGGATTTGACACATTTTCAAGGTGCTGTTACAACAATTTATCTATCATGCCGCAGCTTCATAGAAAAGTAATTTTCTTTTGTTCTGATGTACACATTTTTCTGTTTTTTTCTTCTTCAACATTTGTGGGTACCTCAGCTAGACCACCATTAAGTTTGTGTGATTGGTTTTCTTTATATTGAAGAGAAATGGCATGCAATAAAGTATCTCACCTGTGCAATGATTTTAGTCTCAATGTGATTATAATTGAATAACAACAACCCGAGTGAGGACAGTGATATATCATTAAATGTCCGTATTAATTTCCTAGCCTTTTTTTTCTGAAACTAATCAGACTAAAAACTGACCTGTTGGCTTCCCTGCATATGCCACTAACAATTTGCACATCTCAGGTTCTAATTGACTGTGATGACCCTGATCTAAACACAGAATGGGGTGATTTACAAATTTTATTGGTTATAATTGCAGTTAAAGCACTGCATCAGTAGTCTGAGAGAGACTGCTTGTGAGAGAAATATTAATTACTCATTACTGTGAATTAAACTGGAGTGGTTTTTCATCACACCACTATAGCAGGTCATCTGAATTAAACGGTACAATCAGACCTGTCACCATGAGTGGGGCGTGGGGGCTAAGCCACCCTTCAAAAGTCAACTGAACACTTCAGCCAGAACGTTGAAATTGACTAACTTGTAATTCGTGTACCTTGGGGATGGGTTAGGGCAGGGGTTGGGAACCTTTTTGACAAAGAGAACGAGAAACTTTTTAAATGTTATTCCTTGAGAGCCTTACTCATTTTCTGAACCGCTTTATCCTCACTAGGGTTGCAGGGGATGCTGGAGCTTATCTCAGATGACTTCAGGCCAGAGGCAGAGGACACCCTGAATTGGTGGCCAGCCAAGCGCAGGACTCAGAATTTAAAAGTCAAAATCAATGAAAGTGCTTTTTTTTTGTCATTTCAACACTTGAAGTACAAAACGTCTTAGAATTATTTTAACAACATTGTTACGCTGTTGCTAATCAATGAGACTATGCATGCACAAGTTTATATATATATATATATATATATATATATATATATATATAATATAATATATATATATGTATATAATATAGATATATAATACATATTAGCGGGGAGCAATAGGCAACCATCCAAAGAGCTACATATGGCTTGCGAGCCAGGTACACGGTCGATTGGTCGCCGGTCTTTTGGTTGCCGATCTTTTGGTCGCCCGGAAGGTTATTGATAATTACCATTTAAATCGTTGCTCAAATTCCCTAAATACAAACTGCGAATTACTATTTAGTCATACTTAATGCCCTAGTAATTATTAGGCTAAAGAAAAGCTCCAAATTTCCCGGACTTCTATTGTTTTTTGTTGGAGAACTTGTTAAGACCCTGACTGACGTAGCTTCTTAAAGGGACAACGCATGTATATACAAACTCTTATACACTCACACGTCGGCTCAGTGAAACTGCTCATGGCCATTGTTGGCTTTTATTGATGCGTAGACCGTGTTGTTTTACCTTGTTTTGTCGCCGGTCTTTTGGTCGCCGGTCTTTTGGTCGCCCGTTGTCGCGGTCCGGGCGACCAAAAGACGGCGACCAAAAGACCGGCAACCAAAAGACGGCGACCAAAAGACGGCGACCAAAAGACCGGCGACCAATCGACCGCACACGTGCGAGCCATAGGTTCCCTACCCCTGGGTTAGGGTCTACCACCCCGCCATGAAGAGCTGAATAGAAAATGAAGCAATAATCCCCTTTTGCAGCTGTTTTGGAAATACCAAACCTGCCTTGACTTGATGATTACATGCTGCGTGATTGGGGTATTATGCAGCCTTTTTTAAAATATAGGAATTTCATGTCAACCCTAACATTTGTTGTCAGGCCAGTGTAAAAACCCAGTGTGAAGATAGATGTAAACTATTTTCTTGGAAATAATCAAATGCCCTTTTCCATTCATTTTGTGTGTGTGTGTTTCTTCGCCAAAGGTAAGATAATTAAAGTGCTATTTCAGCTGTTAGTCCTCGTAGAACAAATCTCATTGTTTTTGCACTCCACCCTGGAAATTCCTATGAAATAGAGAAGGTGTCCAGCCTTCAAAGGTAACTAAGCTTTTTATTGTTTCAAGGTGGGCTGATTTTTTTAAGATGGTTGATTTGAGGACGGTGCATGCAAACTGTCTGTTGGGAAATGAGGGAGGACAGACCCTGGACATCTTTCCAGTGAGCCAGATGGGAAAGTTGCGAAGGCGTCCTCGAAACTGCGATGATGACTTCTCTTATAGTATTATTTACAGGCAAGGAGTCCGGTCCAGACGCTCGATTCAATCGCTTCCTACCTGCTGGAGAGTGCCAAGCCCATGCCTTAGTAGGTGACTCAAACTCCCCGATCATCCAATGTGACTCTACGGATTCATCAACGTTTAAATGCTCTTCATTCTTAAGTGACACAATCCAAGATGCAATGGAAACGAGTGAATGGAAATTTCAGTTCAACTCAGAAAATAAAATCATTTGTCTGTTGCCAGGATTTTGAGAGATGCTGATGGCTTGTTTGCAAGTTGCCTGTGCCAAAAATAAATAAATAAATACATCTGAGAGATTATTGAAGAAATGTATGTTGTAAGACAAAGTAAGAAAAAAGTACATTTAATCTTACATTTATCCTAGCTAATATACAAATGTCAACTACTTTGAGAGAATATCCCCCCAAAAATTGCCTTTTCAACCCCCCGCGCCCCAAAAATAATTTCTAATAAAGTAGTAGAGGTTTTTTGTAAATATCAGATCCCCAGGATTGTCCATATTTGTGCTTATAGAGAAACAATCATTTGCAATATTGTTAAACGTTAAACACTCATGTTTTATAGGTCCCTCTCCATCATAGGATCCTCGGATTCAGTGCACCCTAGAACTTTGGATAAGACAGCCCTGCCCATGCGTTCCATTGGGAATTCCAGTCCACTTGGTCATGGCTTGGCCAAAAGCTGTATTTTTTCTTTGAATTTATTTTCCTCAAGATCGACAAAAAAAAAAAAACTAGAATAGATTAGATTAGATACTTTATTCATCCCGTATTTGGGAAATTCACTGTCTTAGTAGCAAGAGGATGAGAATACAGACACAGGAAAATACATTTTAGACATAAATAAATATACATTTATTATATATACATTTCATGGAACATATTTATTTATTCACTTATATATACATACACATCACATGTTGGTCTTAATTAAGTCGTGTATTAAGCGTATCTTACTTTGATGCATTTTAGACATAAATAAATAGGTAATAAATAAGTGAATAAATAAATAAGTATGTTCCATGAAATGTATATATATATATATATATATATATATATAAATTTCATGGAACATGTTTATTTATTCACTTATATATACATACACATCACATGTTGGTCTTAATTAAGTCGTGTATTAAGCGTATCTTACTTTGATGCATTTTAGACATAAATAGGTAATAAATAAGTGAATAAATAAATAAATAAGTATGTTCCATGAAATGTATATATATATATACATTTCATGGAACATACTTGTTTATTTATTACCTATTTATTTATGTCTAAAATTTATTTTCCTGTGTCTGTATTCTCACCCTCTTGCTATATATATGTATATATATATATATATATATACACACACACACACACATTTCATGGAACATATTTATTTATTTTTTCACTTATATATACATACACATATCACATGTTGGTCTTAATTAAGTCGTGTATTAAGCGTATCTTACTTTGATGCATTTTAGACATAAATAAATAGGTAATAAATAAATAAGTATGTTCCATGAAATGTATATGTATATGTATATGTATATGTATATGTATATGTATATGTATATGTATATGTATATGTATATGTATATGTATATGTATATATATATATATATATATATATATGTGTATGTGTGATGTGTATGTGTGTGTGTATATATATATATATATATATATATATATATATATATATATATATATATATATATATATATATATACACACACACATACACATCACACGCTGGTCTTAATTAAGTATTAAGCGTATCTTACTTTGATGCTCATCCCCTTAATATTCCTCAAGTTTTAGTTTTTTTCAAATACTCTGGTTCATCAAAGATCCCATTAATCATAGATATGAATGTGAGTCTGAATGGTTGTTTATGGCATATCACCTTATGTGTGATTGGCCGCCAACCAGTCTACCGAGACAACTGGGATAGGTTTCAGCTTACCAATGACCCGAGTGAGGACAAGCGTTTTAGAAAAGGGATGGCTGAATTTAGTCATGCAGTGCAAATCCTGCCCTAATGTTGACATCTGCCTGCCCATTCATATACATACACAATGCAGCTCCAGTCTGTCCCTGATGCATAATAAAAATGTCTGTCTGGTTGGATTTTTTTTTTACCGAGTTTAAAACCCTCCTCATAGTTCAACCTATAATCTTCCATTTTAGAAGTAGTAGGAGTATTATTGGTCCTACAGTTGTTACTCTATGTGACCAGTAAATTTCCAAGAAAATATAATGGTGGGTGGACGATTGGTTAGCATGTCCGCCTCATGGCTCTGAGAACAAGAGTACAATCTCCAGTTGATTCCAACCTTCCTGTGTGGAGTTTGTAAGTGGGTGGGTTTTCTCCGGGTACTTTAGTTTCCTCCCACATCCCCAAAACATGCATGTTTGGTGTGTATGTGAACCAATTGCAACAATTCAGGGTGTCCCCTGCTTACTGCCCGTAGTTGGCTGGGATAGGCTCCAGCGCCCCCGCGACCCTTGTGAGGATAAGCAGTTTGGAAAACGGATGGATGGATGGATTCCAACTTGAAGTACCAAATGTACAACATATCAATAAAATATAATAGTCCCTAAAGTGCCTCACCAGAATCTACCTCTGTGAGGTTGGCAATGGACCTGTAGACTTTGTGCTTACAAAGACCCTTTAATAAAGCAGATTAAGTGAGATGGGCCTCCCAATCTTCCTTGTGAAACATGATACACTTTGTAACCTTTATCTTTAATCTGCAAAAAAAAAACTGAAACCAAACACACCATGCCCCTGGGATTTAACACAAGTGAAATGAAGGATCCGCTTTGTTAGACTGATTACTGTTGCTTCTGCTCTCCGGAGACCCCCACAAAGTCCCACCCGACAATTTCTTGACAGGAGTGATTCTACAGATATCTTTTTAACGACTGGGTCTGAAGCATTTCGATTGAAAAACAGGAAGGAAATTACATTATTGTCAGTCATGCGTCTGGCACTAAAACCACAGCTAAAACCTTTGTCTGTAAGCAGCACATGGAAAACCAAAGCAAAACTAAGGTGACTTTCCTGGAATTCAAGTTATCTCTGTAAAGAACGCTTGAAGAGGCACTGGAGGGGACATAAATGAGTGGATTTTTGTCTCCTAGTCATGCAGTAAATCATATTTTTTCATGAGGTTGTCACCTTTAGTGGGACCCCTGACACTCTTTAGCCTTTTCTGAGTGTTTCTGATCAAATACGACTTGCTGTGAGAAGATATTATTCATCAATAGATCTGTGTCAAATGTAATTTTTGCTTACTTTTGGGCATAGACTCAAGATGAAATATTTGAATACTGACAAAAAAATTGAGCTCCTCTGAACTCAGCATAAAATAAGAGGAAATAATGGTTATTTGTTGCGGTTTCTATGATCTTGTCAGAATCTCATGATGATTGTATGCGACTCAAGAGCCACATGTTCGCCACCCCTAAATAGGCCGCATGTAGTTTTTCTTGGAAGTTGGAGAATATACTAAAAAGTAAGAAGTGATGGAGAGAGAGAGGGAGTGAGAAAGAGAGAGAGGGGGAGAGAGGAGAGAGAGATTGAGAGAGTGAGAGAGACCGAGAGAGGAGAGAGAAGAGAGAGAGAGCCAGAGCGAGAGAGCAAGTGAGAGAGAGAGGAAGAGAGAGAAGTGAGAGAGAGAGGAAGAGAGAGAAGTGAGAGAGAGAGAGAGGAAGAGAGAGAAGTGTGAATCGGGGAGTCGTTTATTCAAATCCAAATCCGAGGCGTGCCTTTGAGGAATGGAGCCGGATAAACCAAGCAGCTCCTGGATCATTCATATAGCACCTTCAAAGAGCGTGTGCGCACACATCCACCGCAGCACTGGAGCAAACGCTGCTAAAGCACAACGTCGAGCTTCACTTTCCACGCGTGTGTCTTTTTGACTGAGCGCACTTCAGCGCAAACTTCAAGTGAGCAGCTTCTGGAGAGAAAAAAAACACACAGACACACACACGCACACGCACTTGTTGCGTAAAAGCGACATTGCGCACTCCCTCTTTTTTTTTACGTCCATTTGTTTTCCTCGTCTAAATGCTACGATTCAATGCACACAGCGTTGAAGTCAGCATGCGAAGCTGAACCCGAGCGTCAATGCGCATTGGCTCCATTTTGGCATTTAATTTTGAAGTTGAGAAACTCGGGAAACTGCGCCAGCATGACGGAGAGCGACAGTAGCCGTCTCCCGGAAACAGAAGGCTCCAGTGTCAGCGTCCTGAGTTGGGAGCAAGTGCAGCGTCTGGACACCATCCTGACGGACACCATTCCCATCCACGGACGGGGCAATTTCCCCACGCTGCAGATGCAGCCCCGACAGATTGTCAAAGCGGTGCGCGGCAGGATGGAGGAGAAACAAATCCACGTCCGGGACGTTCGGTTAAACGGCTCCGCGGCCAGCCACGTACTTCACGAAGACAGCGGTTTGGGTTTCAAGGATCTCGATCTCATTTTTTGCGCCGATATGAAAGGAGAAAGGGACTTCCAGGTCGTCAAGGACATTGTTCTGGACTGTCTTCTGGACTTTTTACCAGACGGTGTGAATAAAGAGAGGATTACCCCTTTAACGTTAAAGGTAGGATTCCAGATTAAAAATCATTTCGCACCATCAGCCACATTGATCTGATTTAATTACAGCCGTGCAATCATATTGCAAGCACTTAATTGGAAATTGAATTCATTTGGTGATACTAAAGGATGCCGGAGAGGATTAAGTTAAACCAATTTGAACTGTAATTTGAGCTCAGAAAAATCTAGATCTAGTACTATCCGAGCACAATCGTTGGTTGAGCAAAGAAGAATTTATTGCAAAGCTACAACTATCTACGCAAATAGCACTTTTGCATAACCGGGCCCATGCACAATATGTTTCTTATCCTTGCAATCTTTTGCCTCTCACAGGAAGCCTACGTGCAGAAGATGGTGAAGGTGTGTAACGACTCAGACCGCTGGAGCCTCATCTCTCTCTCCAACAATCGGGGCAAGAACGTCGAGCTGAAGTTCGTCGACTCTCTTCGCCGTCAATTTGAGTTCAGCGTGGACTCCTTCCAGATCAAGCTGGACTCCCTGCTACTCTTCTATGAGTGCTCCAAGAACGCCATGACCGCGACTTTCCACCCTACAATTATGGGCGAGAGCGTGTACGGCGACTTCGGCCAGGCCCTGGATCACCTACGTCACAAGATCATCTGCACCCGCAACCCGGAGGAGATCCGAGGTGGCGGCCTGCTCAAGTACTGTCAGCTGCTGGTGAGGGGCTTCCAGGCCACGTCCGAAACGGAGATGAAGTCCCTGCAGCGTTACATGTGCTCCCGCTTCTTCATCGACTTTCCTGACATTGGCGAACAGCAGCGCAAGCTGGAGTCCTACCTTCAAAACCACTTTGTGGGCCTGGAGGACCGCAAGTACGACTACCTGATGACGCTCCACGGGGTGGTCAACGAGAGCACGGTGTGCCTCATGGGACATGAGAGGCGACAGACCCTAGGGCTCATCGCCATGCTCGCAGTGCGCGTTCTGGCCGAGCAGAACGTCATTCCCAACGTGGCCAACGTCACCTGTTACTACCAACCTGCTCCTTATGTGGCAGACGGTAACTTCAGTAACTATTACGTTGCCCAGGTGCAGCCAATGTTTGCCTGCCAGCAGGCTGCCTACTCCACCTGGCTGCCCTGCAACTGAGCCAGCCAAGAGTGGAGAAGAAGGTTAAATTTATTTGATCAGGAGCACAGTTGCCAACAAATAAACTATTTGGCAGCTGCCAGCAAAGGGAGTCTTTAAAAAAAATGTTTTGCATCAAAGCTTGTGTTTTTGTTCATACTTTGAGTATGACTGATAAATAGATAACAAAACAGTCGACTTTCAGCCAATGTGAATATCTCCAATTTCTTGAATTATTACATTCGTCACACAATCAACAAGTGAACGCAAAATCTGCATCAGTGAAGGGAAACCCAATCTAACCTACTTTCAATGTAAGGAAAATAGAAGCTACTATTTGAATTACTTGGGTTATTAAATCAGCAACTTTTTCATTTGTATCTATGTGGTTGTTACAGACCAAAGATTTGAGAACTTTTCTTACTTTGAAACCCTGTTTTGTTTCAGGGAACAAAGCGAAAGCTCTTTCTATCTATACATACAAACATGTGCTCAAGTGCCTATCGCCCGAAAAGAACGAGCAGGCCATTTATCGTGTGAATCTGATAGTTTAGTGCAGCACGCAAGACAACGGCACCAGGAAGGCTATTGCGAATGTTTGAGATACACCTGCAAAGACCGGTATTGGCAAATACAGACCATGACTCATATTTTGTATGAGAGCAGAAATGGGCATAGATGATCTCATCTCATTTTCCGAACCGCTTTATCCTCATTAGGGTCATGGGGGTGCTGGAGCCAATCCCAGCTGAGTTCGGGCCAGAGGCGGGGGACACCCTGAATTGGTGGCCAGCCAATCGCAGGCACAGATTAAATATACAGGAAGTATAGAGTTAAGAACAGTATAGTATCCTCAAACCCTCATTTATCATACCCGCACCAAGAACGCTGATATTGTTTGTGACCAATGAAAGCACTTGACCAAAGTAAAACTCAAGGTTATCAGTATATTTTGTAGGAAATAGGGTGATCCCCCGTCCCCCCACCCCTCTCACCTGGGAAACTGCACCAAGTTCATTCAGGTCAGAGGTCAATAGCCACTTTGATAGCATAAACAATTATGTACTTGAAGCCATCCTACATGTTCAGGGTGTACAAGAGATCCATTTCATGTTCATCTATGTGTATTATAAAATTTGTTCTGTTTTGGCTCATGCCAGGTTCCATAAAAATGTTGTACCACAGGTAGCGTATAATTTTTACCTAACGTAAAACAACAGCAATGACAAGAAGCTCCTTGGCGGTGCTACAAAGCGACGAAATGAGACTAAATGCTGCCAATCAGAGGGAGTCAGACAGAGCTGCTGCTTGAAGAATATTTACCATGACACCTCAGATGATAAGACACTATTTGCTGTAGCACCCTGACAGGGAATTCCTCAGCTTCTACTCAAGCAGTCCAGTTTGGTCTGTTCTTTTGAGAGTCAAAAAAAATGCCCTGCCAAATATTTTGAGGATCCGCTGTGGTAGCAGGCAGTACATTGATGAAAGCTGTTGATTTGGTCATGGATTACGAACGTATGGGAATAGATTGTGTTTTAAAAAAAACAAAGTCAGAGAGAAATACGTAAGGGAGAAAAGGAGCTGGAGAAAATCAGTCTGGAGAGATGGGTGCAGCTGGTGACGGGGTTTCTCATCTCGAGAGCTGCCCTGCTTCAATGTGCAAACTGGATCTCAAAATAATGACAGTGCTGCTTCCTCCAAAAGAATTATTGCTTTTTTAATCACCAGATTTCTTTCAAGAGAGAAAGAGAAAAAAAACATGGGAATGTACAAGTCAACAAATATTTGAGCTGAAGTGTTGTAATGTAGTTGCTTATTTAATGTCTTGAATGCTACATGTAGCCACATTTTAACACAATGTACATACATTATTACATGCTCCAGCTTTGCCAACTCACTTATGATGCGCTCCAATCTGCCTGTTGAGTATTGATTGTGCCTATCAACTTGACATTATGGATTGCTGCATTGTCCTCACTTTTGTTGGCTCCAATATGTTCCTCATGATGCAGTGTTTTATAGAACAATATGGAAAACATAAAAGTTCATTGTCTCGTATATGTACTTTTTTTTTCTCAAATCAATGTTTATCACTAAAGGAGACTGCCTATTCTGCAGCGATTTTGAATATGTGATCAGACTTTTATGGATATGTTCTCTATAGCTTTTTGCTATGTTATGTTTCGTGTCCAATGGGTCCAGATTTAATGATGTTTTCATCAATAAAATATATGAGAATAAAGACAGATGTCTCATGTTCTGCCTTTGCTCTTTTCCACCCCATTAATTTTAATCAAGTCATTTTCACTGATCAAAGTCAAATGGATGCGCCTTCATCCTGATAACTACATGAAGATAAAAAATATATTTATCCTAATGGAATTTAAGTAAGAAAAATGGATCAGAAGTTTTGAATAAAAGCTTTTCCTTATTGAGAAGACTTTTTGTTTCCCCCCTGACCCTTTTAGCTGCCACCACAATCCATCCTCTGCACTCACTCACTGCTTGACCCTGTTGCATAGATGTGGAATTTACGAAACAAGTCCATAGGAAATTGTACCATCAATCTTGAGCTGGACAGGCATGTACAATAGAGGCACTATTCTCTTTATATCTCCTTTAGATTCGGATGTATCTTTAGCTAGTAATGAAAATCCAATAGTCATTCATTTTCCTTAGTGCACCTACCAGCCAATCCAAGGGTGTGAGATGAAGAACCAACCATTTATGCTTGCACTAATTCCTCAGGACAATTTAAATTGTTCATTCTGCCTATTTTGCATGTTTTTAGAATGTGGGGAGAAACCAGACCATCTGGAGAAAACCCACGCAGGCACAAGGAGTAGATACACAAACTCCATACAGGATGTTTCAAACCCGCAATCCTAGAACTATGGGGGTGATGTGCTAACCAGTCTTCCACCATGTCGCTTTCTGTCTCCCCATCCATTCATCCGTCCATCCATCCGTCCATCCATCCCATGTGCGGTCGATTGGTCGCCGGTCTTTTGGTCGCCGTCTTTTGGTCGCCCCGACCGCGACAACGGGTGACCAAAAGACCGGCGACCAAAAGACCGACGACCAAAAGACTGGCGACAAAACAAGGTAAAACAACACGGTATACGCATCAATAAAAGCCAACAATGGCCATGAGCAGTTTCACTGAGCCGACGTGTGAGTGTATGAGTTTGTATGTACATGCGTTGTCCCTTTAAGAAGCTACGTCAGTCAGGGTCTTAACAAGTTCTCCAACAAAAAACAATAAAAGTCCAGGAAATTTGGAGCTTTTCTTTAGCCTAATAATTACTAGGGCATTAAGTATGACTAAATAGTAATTCACAGTTTGTATTTAGGGAATTTGAGCAACGATTTAAATGGTAATTATCACTTACCTTCCGGGCGACCAAAAGACGGGCGACCAAAAGATCGGCGACCAAAAGACGGGCGACCAAAAGATCGGCGACCAAAAGACCGGCGACCAAAAGACCGGCGACCAAAAGACCAGCAACCAATCGACCGTGTACCCAACCATCCATCGATACATTCATCCATTCATCCATCCATCCATCCATCCATCCATCCATCCATCCATCCATCCATCCATCCATCCATCCATCCATCCATCCATCCATCCATCCATCCATCCATCCATCCATCCATCCATCCATCCATCCATCCATCCATCCATCCATCCATCCATCCATCCATCTAATCATCCATCCATCCATTGATAAATTGATCCACCACAGCCCACATTTTGATGGCTACTTCCAGCCATAATAGCCACGTCATTAAGCTTGAATCCCCTCAGACTGGTTACTTAAACTTGACAATGAGTTCAATGTAGTACTCAAATAGCCTCCACAGTCACCTGATCTCAATCCAATAGAGCACCATGGGGAAGGGCTTGTTATCATGGATGTGTAGTCGACTAATCTAAAACATCATGTCAAAATGGACCGAAACCCTCCTAATAAAATCCCCAGTAGGTGAATGTACAATTTTAAAAATATAATACATAAATTATATAGAAGGTTTTATTACAGCTACAAGTGATTTTATGAAGCGTGAGACAATATTTTGATGAATTGCATCCTAGCTGAGGAGAATCTTGTATAACTCCCAAGTGGGGTCATTTTAGGGAGTTTAAACATTATTTTCATCATTCTCAGTGGCCTAAGGAATGCGTGATCTGCATACTAAAATACTTTGTGCGACAGTATTTCACATTTAAAAAGGTCAGATTTTTAAAATGTATTTAGTTGTTTTTAGTATAGTATATTAGTATATTTATATAGTAGATATCTGGTGACTTAAACTCACAAGCAAAAATGTATCATTGGAACATCCTTAATGTTATGTTACATGACAATAAGAGTTGACAATTGAATTTGCTCATTTTGAAAGGAAATATTGGGGGGAAAAGTCTAACTTATTAAAACATTTAAAGTTAATGTGGATTTATATTGGGTTTTATTAAATTGATCAGCAATTTAGTGAGCCGAGCACGTTTACTCTAAAAATGCCTAGTGAGACTGTCTGTGCATTTTAAAATGAAAAGAACAGCAACTTATTTTTGTAAGAGGTTTGGGGCTTCACTGTAAACTGAGCGCTTTGAAAGTAGTATAATTAAAATATTGCATTGTAGAAGGATGCTTTACCCACTTATCTCAACCTTTAATATTTATCATATTCCAAATTTGTAGTGGACGGAGAGAAATCCGATAGAAGTCAATATATGCAAATCTATGATTTTCGTACCCATTAAAATGTACATTTAACATGCACAAATAAAGAACCACATATTTCCATTCAAAAGATGCCAAAACAGGCTGAGGTTTAAGTTGTGTTTCCCTGTGAGAAGGATTCTTCATCTTATTTGGAAAATTGAGTTCTTTTAAAGTAGGCCAAGATAAAATGAATAAACATTAGGGGAGATATAAAAAAAAATGTAACATGGACACAACACATCATTTTTTTCTATACTTGCCTGCATAACCAGTCCTTTAACTGACCTTTGTATGTTTTTTTTGGTTGGGCCTGTGAAGGGAAAGATAGGCCACTTGCCAGTAGAGCCAAACATATATTTATGTTTTATATGGGTGAAAGATAGTTGTGGTGTGCATTCTCTAAGAAACCAAGTCTGAATGCATCCAAACTTTGTTCACCAAAAAAGAAGAGTAAGAGCTTCTCTTTTCACTGACGTTGCTATTCAGATGCTTTTTAGATGAGTTCCCTGCTGCGAGAGCCTGTTGGGCCCAGCAGGCCCAAGCAGAAACTCATTCAGTAGTGGCCATCTACTGCCAGACTAAAATGAAGCTGAATGTGAAGAGACTTGCAAACACTGAAAAAAGGGAGACTTTCAAGTTTTTTTAAAAAAATGAATCTCCGCCTGTTCATCACATTTTCTCTGATTAGCATCCCGCTCATGGCTGGCAGCTGCACATTGACAATCAAGTATAAGGTCCATATGGAGCACAATTGGCTAATGATTGTCAGATTGGGAAAAAAAGATCTGGATCAGAGTTTACAATCCCACATTTCACATGGCACTTTTAAAGCATGTGTACGAAATTCAATGTATGACACAGTATTATATTTACTAAATGTGATCAGATTATTAACACACTCACTATATCGAATTAGTTATTACCCTCAGCCATAACAATCGTGACTAACAGGCTAAGGTTGATCAGGAATTTCCATGCTCAAACTAATCATGCATACATGGGTAATGTATAGTTGGCAAATATCTGGGTTGATCAAGTTTAGGCTTGTTTGAGCTCAGATTTTGAACCAATGTATTGTTTGGAAAATCATCTGTCAACAATCTAAACCCTTTGAGTACATTCTGGCATTCTTTACAATTCGGTGTATGTGCAGTAGTCTATTCAGTATTAACAAATGATGATCATGGAATGTGAAGGTGATTTAAATCACAGTGGTGACTCACAAATCTCATTTTTAACATTCTTGACTTGTAAAAAGAAGCACTGTGAACTTGAAAACAATGATAACTACCTTGAATTTGCCAATGTTGCCAAGATGTGAGTGTCTGAGTCTATAATTCTCCTTAAAAGCAAAAGAACTCAAACGAAAACTATTGTACACAGCCAGACTTTATTTTTTGATAGCCATGGAGTTGAACTCTCGCAAGGGTGCTGGAATTTTGAGGCCCCACTGAATAGGCTCTTCTATCATAACAGTTGTCCAGTGTATGGAAAATGCCACTTTCAAACAGCAAAGAAAACCCACATTGTCTCCCTGACGCTTATTTTGGTTTTGCTTTATATAAAGACGTGGCTTCTCTTACAACCTTGAAATACATGTGATTATGTTCTAGATATAGAACTATCTGAGAAAAATGTCCTTAGTAACATCACATGTCTAATCCGTGCCATGCTGTACAATAAGTCTCCCTAATTAGAGCAGGTCTCACTTTTCATTTAATTTTGCATTTAACTTTCCATTCAATATAGGTTACACACCTTCTTAGTTATGAAATTTCCCAAATACGGGATGAATAAAGTTATCCAATCCAATGATAGGTGACAGACAGGTGAGAAAGCCAAACTGTGTTTGCTTTCAGGAAAGTGTCTCATAATAACCAGAACCTACAATTGTAACCACAGATGAGCTGTATTTGCACCCATAGCTTTTTCCCCCCAATTCCTTTTCAAGCACAACTTAATTCCCACGTTAGAGACCCTTCTCATTTGTGGTAAATTCTTTAAGTCGTTAAGTTATGTAGAGAAGCACCAAAGGGCCTGAATCCAGACTCCTTAATTTGGAATGGAGCATCAAACAATAATTCCATTTTAATTTGAGGGAGCTGTGAGTTTAACTTTCCAGTTGTCTGAGTTGTGAAAGACCACACTGACGTGCCTCAAAGAGTTGGCAGGAGGAGAGTGAGAGCTAAAACAGACTGCAGCGTGAATCCCTGTATAATTATCTGTTTTACCTTTGAGTAAACAGTGCAGCTGCATAGCTTAGATACTTTTCATATACGTATCCTCCAGTCTGTCCTTCCTGATTGTCTGAGAGCTCAGCTATCCTCTGATGTCTTTTCCACTGCAGGGGTTGGAGAGTGACCTTCTTGGGATTTCTCATCGTTTTCCCTCTCAGTTGGAGAGAAGAATATTTTCCAGATGCAAGTTTTTATGGAGACACAAGAGTTTGGAGAGTAGCCTTTACCATACTGACAGCTGGGTTTGGACCGGTAAAGTTCCGCTGGGGATTTATTAATGTGGTGTCTAGTCTCAGTAATTGGAATTTTTTGGATGTACATACTTTTTTTGTATATCACTGAGGGGGAGTGATAAGCCCGAGCAGACGGTATAAGAGCAAAGTTGCAAATGAAATTCCTCCAGAATTACATTTACAAACTGGTAAAAGCCATTAAAGATACATATAAAGTTTTAATGACTGTCAGTTTAAGGTCACGGACCACCAGACACAAATCTCTGCTCTTAAAAACTTTAATGAAAAAAAACATACTTAAATTTAATCATATTCACATTAGGCTCTCTGCGAGAACTAATATCACATGGGAAGTAAGGTTTAAGAATTTTCTCTTTTACTAGAGGGCTTGCAAAAAGACAGCGATATACACTGAATGTAATCAGTGATAATGTGTTCATAATTCATTGGACATGTAAGTATGCTCATTGGAAAGACAACAGAACGAAGTGTTTATCAATGTGAATACTGCAAACTCCTTAGCACTGAAAAGAGAAGCTGGTTTGCTCAATGGGAGTTGAGGCACCCTTGGTATGAGGAAGTACTTTGTTAGCAGAGCTCATTCGCAGGTTATGTGAAGTCAGCGTAGGAGGTCTGCACCACGAAATGGGCTGATAGACTGCTTTTAACCCTGAACATCCAACTCTTGAGGCAGCTAGGCATTTAGTAAGAACGTAGATACATTCATTCATTTTACGTACTGCTTATCCTCACAAGGGTCGTCGGGGATGCCAAAGCCTATCCCAGCCAACTGGATGTTTTTGGGATGTGGGAGGAAACTGGAGAAAACCCACGCAAGCCCGGGAGAACATGCAAACTCCACACAGGAAGGTCCGAACTTGGGATGGAACCCTCATTCTCAGAACTGTGAGGCCAACACGCCAACCTTTCTTCCACCGGGCCACCACACCCACACACAATTAACATTCATTCATTCATCTTCTGTACCGCACATCCTCGTAAGGGTTGCGGGGGTTGCTGGAGCCTATTTAAGATGAAAGACAGACTACACTCTAGACTGGTTGCCATCAACCATAGGGAACACAGAGAGACAAATGATAATTCACACTCAATCATAGCGCAACCAGCGTGAATCGAACCTGCCCGCGCCGAAGTCTGGCGAGTGAACCACTACATCATCAAGTGGCACACAATAAACATAATTTAAAATGAATTATTTTTGTGTTCTTGAATTTAACATATGAACAAAATCCTAGTTTTTTTTCTGACGAGACTGCTTTATTTTTCAAAAAACAAGAAGGGCGAAGAGCGATTACCTTAATTGCAATGCGGAAACACAAATGCAGAGTACATTATCCGCAACATGGATCGATATGTACGACCGATCTGTCGGTCCCGAATGTGGTGGTACGTCGACGACTGCCTGACTTATACAATATTATATCATAGTCTATACATGCATATTAGTGTTGTATGATCTGGCAATATACTACTCTATATATTGTTGAAATGAAAATGTAACGATTTGAAGTTGGACCTCACATCTTTCGATTTTTATGAATGCGGCCCAAGTTTGCACCCCCCACGCACTAGATAGATATTTGAAGAACAGCTATTAAAGAAAGCTTTTTGCTGAGTGGTTTATAAATGTGTGGTGTTAGTGCTCAGCTATTCTGAAAATATAGTGTTTTGGGCAGCTGTACCCATGGAGCTCATTGTAAGCAGCAGTGGCGGGCGGTGCATTTTCTGGTAGCGCCTTCAACGTATCAATCCAACCCTCAAAAACTATTTTATGGCTATAAAACCTCTACTGCAGCTACAGCTGAAACACATAAAAAATAATCAATAAATTAATGCACAAAAATGGGGTAAAATCCACTTCCTAGCAGCATTTCATGATTAAATACAAATACTGGAGCTTTTCAGGCATTAAAACCAGGCCAGGGGGTGATTTTCCCAGGAAAAGACAGCGATGAACGTCAATGGCGTACGGGCAAACATTGCCCGAAAATGGGGTAAAATCCAGCCGAAAACAGCATTTATTGATTAAATACAAATACTGGAGCTTTTTAGACATCAGAACCAGGCCCGGAGTATCATTTCCCCGGTAAAAAGACAGCGATGAACGTCGATACGTCCATACGTGAAATGACAAAAACTGCACTAAAATACTAAAATTAGGTAAAATCCACTTCCTAGCATCATTTATTGATTGAATACAAATACTGGAGCTTTTGAGACATTACAACCAGGCCAAGGGGGTAAATTTTCCCGGGAAAAGACAGCGATGGACGTCAATGGTGAAACGCCAAAAAATAAACTGGGGTAAAATCCACTTTCTAGCAGCATTTTGTGATTAAATACAAACACTGGAGCTTAAATACAAACACTGGAGCTTTCCAGATATCAGAACTTGGCCCACAATTGAAATATTATTTAGGAATATGGCCATATTTTACTCACCAAAAATCATTTTTACACAATATCTATCCTCCTTTCTTTCTTCCTTCTTTCCTATCACCATCGAAGCTAATGATGAAAGTCGAGCCTGTCCTGTCATATTTCTGGCATAGTCCATTTTGAAAATGGCTTTAAATCAAAACAACAATATACTATTTGCTTGTGGAGCTAAGTTAGCACACTGAAAGTGCCGCACACACCATATTCCGTCTGTAACAGGCTTGCTAGCTTCGGAGTTGACTGCCCTTTCTTAATGATGTCCATTTTTTTCTGGAAAAGTCCGTCTGGAAAATAGCTTTGTGAGAGAAATCTGCAACAGAATTCATTTGTTTTTGCCACTGTCGGCCATGTGGGTGGAGTTTGCGATCTCTGGCTGCTTTGGTCTACCTACTAGCCAATCATAGTTTGTGAAAGCAATGACATGTCCCAGCCAGCAAAATGCTAACGCCTATGAAAAATCATTGTGGGGTTGCCAACTCGAAATCTGATTGGTTAAAAGCAACAGTCTAGTTTAATGCAGCAGAGCCCGCAAGAACTGATTGTGAAGGCTTTGAGGCAGATCTGATCTGGCAACAAATAATGGCTGAAATGTTATTGGTTAAATGCTTCAATATGAAAACACACATCTGGAAGCAGTGCAACCAGGGGGAAAAGCAATGAAAGGAAGCTAACAGGCCCTTTGGAATAATAAGTATTGATGGACAAAATATAATATGATTCAGATATTTCTTAGGCCAGCAGAGAAGGCCTTGAAGGCCCTGACGGCCCGCCACTGGTAAGCAGTTAACAACATGCGTGGGGTGTAACAATGCAATAAAATATTACAATTTCAAATTAGTGCTGCAGCATAAAATAAAGCCCAGCCTGAAAACATGTGACAAAAAGGCACTCATTATGTTCTTTGCAGGAATTCAGCAACAGTTTTTTAATCCCTTTTTTTATCCTCTCTTCCTCTTATCTTTTTTCTTTCCTTATTCAAAGCAGCCATTACAGAGTTCTGAGAACCCACTGTGATCCTACTGGTTCACACCCACAGCTGTGATACCCTGGAGACAAAAAAACACACGCACACACACATAATCCACAGATAAACTGCACTTATGTGCTTGATTTTGCAGGGTGATGGGTTGAATGAAGTTCATTTTAATAGGATTTTCAACAGTCTATCGTCTTCATACCAGTGAGACCTGCAGCTATCAAACTTGTGTTTATCTGAAGGGTGGAAAACTTTTCACTCATCTCAAATCTCTGTTTGAGGAATGCGCATACTCCTTCCAGCTATAGTTTTTGGAGATGAGCTCAAGCGAATGGCAACTTTGTAGTGGGCGGAGAAACTGCTTAGGTCTCCCTTCCAAACATTATATTATTCTTGTGGTGAGAGAGATCATGTGTCGTCTAATGCATATTCCTAAAATATGTTTTAACTACAACATTGAGGACTGCTATGAATTGAAATCATTTATGTCGCTGTTTAACACATTTTAGCCTTGATATCTAAAACTGTATGACACAACCTAAAAATATCATTTGCTGTTCTTGCAACAATTTTAACACCTCACCATTTGCAGTTTTATAAGAGTACTGTACAAAAATAAATAGAGTTTCATTCCAACCCTTCAAGAAAACAACTTTTCACCAATCTGGTGTCCTACAAGTATAATTGCTAGATTGCAGTCAGGTGCTTCTTGTTTCCACAGAAACCTCATTGGATAACCTGTAGGTGCTGAGTTGGTTGGAACAAAAACCTGCACCCACAGCCCAGCCCTGATGTAAAAGGTTATGGACCAACTGGTAAGTAGACTAATCTGTTGTTTTGATCAAAACATTTGACTGAAAACTGCTTTGACCAAGTGAAAAATCCTGTGTTGCCATTGAAGAGTTGTGTAAAATGACATTGGAACCAAAACAAAACAAAGTTTGAGCTGGCCTGTTTTCAATTGCTACACTTGCTTGTAAAGTTGAAATCATAAATGCAAAATATTTACCATTCAGTAGGCACCTGAGAGCCGATGTTGATGGAGCCCAATATGTTACAGTGTCAGGGTCTCTTTAGTCTCTGGTTTAAATTTGTGTGGTAAAATCTCCCAGCAATCATATTTTGGGAATTACTTCCTCCTCTGAATCACTTTCAATTGTACTAAATGCATGACAGACCACTTGTCTGCCTAAATGTTTTCCATTGTTTTGAGGAAAAAAACACCCCCAGATCCGTTAATCATTGATTTTAACTATGCAGGCACAATATTACATACATTATTTTTATTGTAGCATTTCTGTAGTAGACCTTGAAAAAATTATATTGATTAATTACTGCATGTTTTCTTTATGATAGTGGGACTTTTAAGGTAAAAACAGTTTTGACGTGCCACAAGGGAGTTTGGTGAGCCTCCCTTGTGGTGGCTTGTATTTTTTTTTAATTCATAAAATGGAATTCATGTCAAGGGATCACCATATAGTCAGGGCATACACATTTTAACCAGAAGAGGGAACCCAGTATCAGAATAAATCACCTGTGAACATTAATAAATCAACATTTTACAACGTAATCTCTAATCCAAGCACCGACGTTCAGTACCTGTGTGTCTACTGATACCTAATCATGCATGCACCCACTGTAATGTGTGTTAGTGATGCAGAAAATAGAATTTCCATCCAGGGCGCAGTGGCAAACCCAAGGGTGTGACGTTAACACCTCACCCACAGTTGTGTCCGATGTGACACCGTCCATGCCCCAGGCCTTGAGTTGGTCCCCCGGCCCATCCGAGCCACTGCCAACCGACCCCCAGAAACAGGAGTGCAAAACTCCCAACCAGATCTACATCCTAAATTGGTCCCTAGTCACTCACAGGGCACAAGGAGCCAAATAAGCAATCATGTATACCCTCATACCAAAGGACAATCTCAAGTGGTCAATAGGCCTACCATGCATGTTTTGGGATGTAGGAGTACCCAGAGAAATGCCACACATGCACGGGGAGATGATGCAAACTGTGCACACACCACACCACACCACCGCTGTGCCGCCGGCTGCGATTCATTTTGGTAGAATGCGCGACAGGCTGACAGAAACTTAGCATCTAACCACAAATGGCATCTGGACTGCAGTTTGGATATTTGTATCCAACCAGTCAACATTTAATAGAAACTTCCATGGCACAGGCAACATCTTCACAAAATTTAAGGTAAATCGGTTTTGTATCTTTTGAAGTAATCCTGTTAGCCAGGAAAAAAAACAACCAAGATGTGGCATCTAAAATACTAATGATAACCTTAAATGATTGTTTTCTTGGCAGCAAGATTGTGAAGTATCCAAATGCGGCTGCCATGAACACCTATATTGGACAAATATTTTAAATACATAGAGGCCTCCGGTGCAAGTTCCTGAAAGAGGCTTTTCTATGCTGACAGGCCAGTGAGCTTCAGTCGCTCACAGTGGTGTGTGAGAGGCAGCATTGAGATCTCCAGTCTCCGGGATCAGTGTGTGGAGCCGCCGGCTGGGTTCACAGGGGTCAGTCTGAGGATGTGCTCTGTTTGTACTGCAAAGCCACGCTTCTGCCAAAGTGTGCGGCATGCGTAGACCTTCTCCAGTCATTGCCAGAAAAAGAAAAGCATTTTTGGAAAATTGCTAAAATGTTTATACACAGTGGTAAATTTGCTAAGCTTAGTTTGGAATGTGGTGCTAAACAGTGTCACTTAATATAAAGATTTCACTATGTAGGTTGGTCAAGACCAAAAGATTGACTTTTATTGCACTTTTATCAGGTGTGTAAGAGACTGTGCTGTTTATTTGTGCACGTGATGAAGTGCATGGTCATGTGTGTGATTCTCTACACCACATGTGTCAAAGTGGCGGCCCGGGGGCCAAATCTGGCCCGCCGTATCATTTTGTGTGGCCCGGGAAAGTAAATCATGAGTGCCGACTTTCTGTTTTAGGATCAAATTAAAATGAAGAGTATAGATGTATATTAAATTTCCTGATTTTCCTCCTTTTAAATCATTAATTGTAATTTTTTAATCAATTTTTTCTGTGTTTTTATTTCAAAAATCATTTTGTAAAATCTAATAATATCTAAAAAAAAAAGCCATAAATAAACATTATTTTAGATCTATAAAAAACTGAATATTCAGGGCTTTTAATCAATTTATTAAAAAAATCTAAATATATCTAAAATGGTCCGGCCCACATGAAATCGAGTTGACGTTAACACGGCCCGCGAACCAACCCGAGTCTGACACCCCTGAGTCTACACACTTCCAGCTTCCTCATCCAATCCTCAGAGAAGCACTTGTCTGGTCACAGAACAGTAATTCATTGTCTGACAGCTGTTTTCTTTTCTGTGCGCCTGCCATGCTTGGATCCCCCGGTGCAATTCCACACACACAGCCAGTTGGATCTTTTCCTAAATGGAAAAAAAAGGCCATGAGGCTAGAGCTGTTAGAAAAGATCATCGTAAACCAAACTCCAGTGGACTAGTTGAGTAATTCAATTTGACTTTTAATTCAATTATATTCAATTATGGGTCAGTGGGATTTGTTTATTTTTATAGCTGTCATTTTTCCCCACAAACATCTACTTCATTGCTACTAATACAGACATACTGTAGACATGTAGTAATTGCTTTTTGCCAGCCCCGCTAATACCCTATATATGTACACACGTTTTGTATGGAATTTCGGTTCAAGTGAATTCAAAAGAAAAAACATTTTAAACATTCAAAACATTTTAAATAGCAAACTGACTACTTACCTATGTTGACCACTTATTTATGTTGTTATCATACTGACTACTTATTTATTAATTACTTATTTATTGATTATTATTATTATTGATTTGTGCACATCATGGTGAAGCTGTGAATCTCATTATACTCATATAATGACAATAAAAGCATTCAATTCAAAATGATGCTAAATGGCATTGTTATTCAAAAGAAACCCCCTTTAGGACCATATTTTTGACATATTTTTCGAGGCACACAAAATATTGTATTCCATTCATTCATTTTCTCGCGGGGGTGTTGGAGGCGGACAACCATTCACACTCCCACTCATTCAAATGGGTAATTTAGAGGGTTTAATCAGCCTACCATGCATGTCTTTGGAATGTGGGAGGACACTGGAGGACCCAGAGAAAACCCACGCAGGTCTGGTGAGAACATTCAAACTCCACAAAGGTGGACCGACCGGGATTTGATCCCGGGACCCCAGAACTGTGAGGCCAACGTGCTAACCACTCGCCCGCCGGGTAGCATATTGTATTCCATTGCTAAGCGAATACAGAAACAAAAGAAAGGTTAAACTCTCATCTTTCACCGGGGTCATAAAACATTTATTTTACTCTTTTCTGTTCTTCAGTTATCAGCAGTATAACATAGGTAAATTGGAAAAGCTCAATATCAGGGAAAAGGATGTTCAATAGGATTTAAATCAAGGCTCCTTCGAAATTGTCCTGTATTTTGCTCATAGACATTCTTGAGCATTTACAGCTCAGTGTCTTGGTTGTTGCAAGACCCTTAACCTGAGAACAACCTTTGTATTGCACATGCAGCAACTTAAAATACATTTGCAGTCTTGAGATCTCCCTCCACAAATTCAAGGGACCATGTGATAGATATAGCAAAGCAGACCCAGAACAGAATAGTTTCACCTGTTTCACAGAGTTATTTTACTCGAATAATATTGGGTAACTGAGGGGTACCCGTGCCTCTGAGACCCGTGGACAATATGGAAATTAAAATGGTCAAAATTCATTGTGGAGTCAAAAGTCTGTCTTTTGGATTCCGACAGTAATAAAAATTGAAGAAGAATTTAAGAGAAAGTTTCTCTGATTATGTGACAATGAGCAAGATTATATGACATCTGCAGTTTCAGACTTGTGACGACAAAATGGGACACATTTTAAACAAGGCAAGGGGACAGCGTGGGGAAATGCATTACTCTGACTGCTTGGCAGGTTTTCAAACAACTAAACGATTTCAGTGTGGATGACAAACATTGTGTGCAATAGTGACACGGATTGAATGCAAAAAAATCAAAGGTTATACACCATGAAGACATGAAAGCCCCGAACTGTAGCCTCAGACAATTAGTAGCCTATTCCTCCAGCAGAAATTTGTAACTTTAGAAACTTCACTGGACTTAAATACAGATTTAAACCGCAATCCCACGGTGAACTACACTTCAAGTAAACAGAGTTGTTCTGGCCTACGAGAAAGTTGTGTAAATTTAGCAGGAGAGCAGCAGGTTTCTTAGTGAGTCACGCACAAACGACTCTTTAAAAACAGTTTGCCTTTCATTTCCTCTCTGGATGACCCAAAACACTGCAGGGTGGCTTGTAACACGGCCCGAGTAAGGTTTGGCCATCACCTCTGTCCCTCATTTGTAGACAGGATGTTTAACCAAATTATTTGGACAGGTTTGGAGGGAGGGGGTCACAAAGAGATTTGGTCCAGATGGTGTTACTAAAGCATATTTGGCACTGTGCTGAAAATAAAGAAACTGAGACATGGTTCTTTGCCAGCATAGTTTTTTACTTGCATAAAACAGAAGATTAAATCATCTTTATTGACAAGACAAATACAATACTATAGGAATTTTCATCAAATGAGTTTTTTTGTAGAATATTGGCTTTCCCAATTTAATTTCCATAATCCCTTTTTATTTATTCTTAATACCAAATTTCATTTTCAAGAGGTCAACATCTTCAAAGGTAGCATATAGTTTACTGTGCTTTACGCTGTTTTTGTCCAGTATAAATGTATTTCCCTGGGCAACACACATCTGGCATTTGAGATCACCTTTATAATTTTGGAAAATTTGGAAAGATTATTAACGAACAGTAAATTTGACATATTTCTAAATTAATATGCAGATATTGTGAGTTCCCTCTAAACCAGGGGTCTCAAACGTGCGGCCCGCAGGCCAACTGCGGCCCGCGGGACGATAATTTGCGGCCCCCGTCTTAATATGAAATATCGATTTTTTTTTTAATTTTTTTTTTTTTTTTTTTTTTTTTTTTTTAATTTTTTTTTTTACCCCTTTCCCCATGATGGCGCCGTTTAAGTGGCAGCCAGTGGCAGTAGCTCTGTCCACTCATGTTTTTCTTGTTTTACAGCATGTTTTACATGAAAAATTAGAGGGAACATTGACATGCACCTGCTTGTGGCAGGTGTGATACTGGTGTGCCGATAGCGAGCAATGATGATGTCGTGACCGGATGATTCGCCTAAAGACGTTTCGCCGACGGACGTTTGACAGACGGACAGGTCGTACTAGTATTTGTTAGTTTAATGATTAAATACAAATACTAGTATTTGTATTTAATCATTAAACGCTGTTTTCAGCTGGATTTGACCGAATTTGAGAGCATTTTGAGCCGTTTGGCGAATGGACGTCTATAGACGTTTTTTTGCCTCCATCGCGATATCATCCAGTATTTGTATTTAATCATTAAATGCTGTTTTAGGATGGATTTGACCCGATTGCTGTCATTTTACGGCTCGGTTCTGCTACATCTGCCTGCCCAAGAGTGCTTATTCCCGGACTGCCATTGATGGTAGACGAACATTGATTTTTACTATAATTTGGAAAACACCGGCGGCGGGCCGGATTAAAAATCCTAACGGGCCGTATATGGCCCGCGGGCCGAGGTTGAAAAACTTGTACACACACGATCCGGCGGGGCGAGCGTTCGAATCCCGTTTCGGCGAAACCTCCGTTCGGCCGAATGAACGTTCGGTGGAACGTCCATTCGGCGACCTGCCCGTCTGTCAAACGTCCGTCGGCGAAACGTCTTTAAGCGAATCATCCGAGTACCGATGATGTCGCTCACACTGGTACTCAGTGCGCTCAGGGAGGTTGTCTTTCTGCTCAGACCAACAAAAAATTAGAGGGAACTTTGGTTCGGAGCTGAATGAACCAATCACGGTGAGGTATACGGCTCTGGAGGGCGGGACATCGGCCGGGCTGTCCAGTGCCTCGCTCACTCACTCATTCATTCCTCCAATCAGCTGGGCGGAGGAGAAGCCGTGAGGCCGATCACTCCGCTCGGCGCGCACACTCCTCCGCTGCTTTCAGCATAGAACTGAATGAGGCGCTATGATCCGTGATCCAGCCTGTGTCAGTGTCTGTAGCCATCTCCGCGATTGAAACGGAGAGCGAAAGTGCACATGCGCCACAAACCCGCGCGACTGAATGTGAAAGATCAACCCGAGACTCATTCCAAGTGGAAAAACATATTACAGAGCCCCAGAGATGTCTCTTTCAAAGCCTGCCGTGAAGAGAAAGGTCGGTGATGAGCACAGACAGTTTCAAGAAAAGTGGGGAGTGCAATATTTCTTTGTTGAACACAGGAGCACCCCGACGTGTCTCATTTACACTGAAAAAGTTGCGGTGCACAAGGAATACAATTTGAAACGTAATTGTACTATGAGACATGCTGAGGAGTACGAAAAATACCAGGGAGATGAGAGAGCCAACCAGGTTGCCAGTCTTAAAACACGTCTTCTGAGGCAACAGGATCTCTTCAAGAAGGCTACCAAAGACAGTAATGCAGCAGTCAAAGCTAGCTACGCCGTTTGTGAGTTGATTGATCCTGTGCTAAGTGATCCCAAATGGCTCATGGACTTGGCTTTTCTTGTTGATATCACACATGAGCTTAATGTACTGAACAAGAAGCTACAAGGCCAGGGGCAACTTGTCAGTGCTGCCTATGACAACGTGAGAGCATTCTGCACTAAACTTGTGTTATGGAAAGCCCAGCTCTCTCAGACAAACCTTTGCCATTTCCCAGCATGCAAGGCTCTCGTGGATGCAGGCACACCATTCAGTGGTGAGAAGTATGTTGAGGCCATTTCGAAGCGACAGGAGGAATTTGATCACAGATTTGCAGACTTCAAGACACACAAAGCCACATTTCAAATTTTTGCGGACCCCTTCTCCTTTGATGTGCAAGATGCCCCTCCTGAGCTTCAAATGGAGCTCATTGACCTGCAGTGCAACTCTGCACTCAAAGCCAAGTTCAGGGAGGTGAGTGGAGAAGCAGACAAGCTTGGGCAATTTTTGAGAGAGTTGACCCCCAGCTTCCCTGAACTTTCCCGAAGGTTCAAGCGGACCATGTGCCTTTTTGGGAGCACATACTTGTGTGAGAAGCTCTTCTCCACCTTGAACTTCAATAAGTCCAAGTACAGGTCCAGACTTACTGATGAGCATCTTCAAGCTCTACTGAGGGTCTCCACTGCTTCCTCCCTCAAGCCAAATGTGACTATGTGAGAAGAAGCGCTGCCAGGTCTCTAGCAGCAAGGAGTAGGCAAAAGAAGCTGTGTTCAGAATATTTCATGTTCAATGTTCCATTCAAGTTCAGAAAGTTAAAGGTTAAAGAGCTGTAAATACAGACATTTGAAACGGAATAAAAATAATTCATTTTCTCTACTTAGCCAGCCAGTATATATCTACTGTATGCTCATTAGTATTATTTGGTTTTATATTACTGATTGATTTATTTTTTATTCATCTTTAAGTTAATTTATTTAATTCATTATTTTTTGTTAAAAAATAAAGATATTTGATAACGTTGGAAAGTTTTATCAGTGCTTTTCTTGTGGAAATCCTGATGCGGCCCAGTCTCACCCAGACTCGGCCTCTAGCGGCCCCCAGGTAAATTGAGTTCGAGACCCCTGCTCTAAACCTTTGATAATACTCCCAGTCCTGGCTGCACCCCCCTTTAGACTTTTCATAAGAAATGACGCTACTACCTTGTTGCTATCCGGATGTATAATTATGCCCCGTTTTTGGTCAGCAGATGCTCCCACTCACAACTAATTACATTAACAGTCTGTACAGTAAGTGGGGCAATGGAGGGACGCTTTGAAACTTTGCCAAGGGCTTGGTGTGAATATTTTATTATCGCAGAGTGACAATTTTCTACATACCTTTCACCCCCAGTGCTCATTGAAGCTAAAATTACAGTGAAAGGCTTAAAAACCACCATTCTACAAATGTCATTCATTTTTCCTTGGACAAGATGCTGTGCAAATAATGGTGCAACACTTCAATCCAGAACTCTAAACGGTAAACCACAGTAAAACGTACTTGGAATGGAGATAACTATAATTATCCAGTTTTCCATCGTCATATACCTCCAGTAGCAGAATCCCAAACATACTATGCACACGTGCCCCAGCGTAGATAAACACAGCTTTTAGACCATTGGCCATGTAAAAGTTGAGTGATGATACCGTACTTTAAGGTCACTGAAACTCAGTGGCGGTCTGTGCATTTTCTCGTAGCGCCTTCAACAAATCAATCCAACCCTCAAAAACTATTTTATGGCTATAAAACCTCTACAGCTGCGACACATAAAAAATAATCAATAAATCAATGCACAAAAGGGGGTAAAATCCACTTCCTAGCAGCATTTCATGATTAATGAGCTTTTCAGACATTACAACCAGGCCAGGGGGTGATTTTTCCCAGGAAAAGACAGCGATGGACGTCAATGGCGAAATGGCAAAAATTGCACTAAAATGGGGTAAAATCCACTTCCTAGCAGGATTTAGTAATTAAATACAAACACTGGAGCTTTTCAGATATCAGAACCGGGCCCACAATTGAAATATTATTTAGGAATATAGCCATATTTTACTCCCCAAAAATCCTTTTTAACTGTACACAATATCCATCCTCCTTTCTTTCTTCCTTCTTTTCTATCGCCATTGAAGCTAATGCTGAAAGTCAAGCCTGTCCTGTCGTATTTCTGGCATAGTCCGTCTTGAAAATGGCTTTAAATCAACAAAACAATATATTTGCTTGTGCAGCTAGCTCCAGATACAGTTTGGTAGCTAATCATAGTTGGTGAAAGCGATGACGTATCCCTACGCCTGCGACAAGGCAATGACATATCCCTACGCCTGCGAGAAGGCATTGTGGTGTTGCCAACTCGAAATCTGATTGGTTAAAGCAACAGTCTTATCGACGCTTGTTTAATGCAGCAGAGCCTGCAGAACTGACTGTGAAGGCTTTGCGGCAGATTTCTGACCGTGGCAACAAATAATGGCTGAAATGTGATTGGTTAAATGCTTCAATATGAAAACACACATCTGGAAGCAGTGCAACCAGGGGGAAAAGCAATGAAAGGAAGCTAACAGACAATTTGGAATTGTTTAATAAGTATTGATTGACAAAATATAATGTATGATTCAGATATTTCTTAGGCCAGCAGAGAAGGCCTTGAAGGCCCTGACAGCCCACCACTGCTTCAGTGAAACTAGCAGAGTCCTTTTCTTTACTGCTCTAATATCCTTAATTGTGCATAGAAAAGCCTATGGCTTGAAAAAAGGGTAGGAAATAAAACATGACTACTGATGAGTCCTTCACACTAATCAACAGCCTTTATTCCGTTGCCTTTAAAAGCAGCCTGTTTGTTGATTCATACAATGATTTTGAAGGTATGATGTAGGCTGTTCATGTGCAACATCACATGAAAACTGAGCTGCATATCTGTCTGCCTGTGGCTTGTCTGATTGTGCGCAAGACAAAACTTAGACTGGGGGCGGTAACCATAGGTCCTGGATCTCTTTAGGGCTTCCCAAGTGGCGCTTTGGAGCTTTTTAAAAATGCTTGAAAATGGGGGAGGGAAAAATATTTTTTGTTTGAATATAGTTTTTGTAGGAGGACAAAGATGTCACAAACATTCTTTATGTTTTCCAATGCTGTAAAATGTGTAGAATAAATATTACATTTCAACATTTCTGTCAAGGAACATTTGCCCGTAGTTTGTGACACGTTTCTATCACTAGGGCGGTATGCTAGACAGGTGCCTGTTGTAAACAAATGGTGATTGTGAGATGGGCCATTGATCCCAAGAGGAAAAGAGACAAATAACTGAGGAAAAGAGAGTATTCAATATTTCTTGAACCGAATCATCTTCATTGAATGTTCGCTTTGTAGCGATAAACCAAATAACAAAACGAGTCATGTGGAAAGACATTTCAAGGTAAGGGATACTACATTTGCAGCCAAGTACCCAGTTGGGAAAGAAAGAAAAAGTGTGATTGCATTCCTTCTGGAGGAATTAGAGGAGTGCATAAATATATTTAAGAAGTGGATTGCATCTCCAAACTCCACTACTGCTGCAAGTTTTGTTGCAAACTGGGAGATAATGAAGCGTTGAAACCATTCATAGATGGTGAGGGGAAGCATTATGCACGTTCCATTTTGTTGTTGTTTTGTTGAATACTCAAAATAAAATAAATCAGATTTCTTTATTGCATTTCTTAAATTTCTACAAAAGATAATTCATTAATATTGTAATGAAGTTAAACTTGAGGTGGCATCGTACAACAGAGCAGTCACGTCGTTCTCTACTGAATCCAGTGCAGCAGAAAATAAACATTTATTAATTATGAATGCTCATTATGCATACATAGCCAACTTAGTCAATTTGAAAGTAGGCTAACATAGACATTCATATAGCATGTTTTGCCTTCATTATACGGTTTAAATAAGGCTTAATTTTTTTGCGGCTCCAGACATTTGTTTTTTTTCATCCAATATGGCTCTTTCAACATTCTCGGTTGGCGCCCCGTGACTTAGACCCTTGTAAGCAATAAAGAAAAAGTGTAAAATTGTTACTTGAACCGGGCATGTTCAAAGTGGTACAGCGAGGGTGTGTTACTTTGAACAGGCCTAAATTCAGTGAAAACTTCTCAACCAAATTCCATATGTGGCCTGAGGTCAACTAGTATGAAGATATACTGCAATTTTGTGGCAAATCGCTAATTCTACAAAATTAAGGCTCTTAGGGTTCAATTTTCCCGTCTGCTCTCTTTTAGTGTTTGTCCCCGTTTATACAATGTTATGGCTGACTGTATTTCCCTTAGATATACATCTCAGTATAAATAGGCACAGAGGGTGCAGATAATCACTAACCTCCAAGCTTCAGAAAGAAGCATTTATTTTTAAGCATATTTCTATATTTCTGTAACACTTACTATCCTTCCAGAGGTGTTGTAGCCTGTCCCAGCTAACTGTCCTTTTCCTAACAGTAATCAGGGTACACTTTAAACTGGTTGCCAGCCAATCGTTGGGTGCACATGGTCCAATAACCTTTCACACTCACACGAAGGAGTTGGAATGAGTGTTCATTAGTAAATCCACACAGAAATGGGAGAACATGGAAACTCCACAAAGTAAAGGTTGCGCTCGAGATCAAACCCATGAGCCTAGAAATGTGAAGTTTTCCGTGATACGTTTTCTGAGTTGATTGCAATCACATACAATTCTTCTACTTTACTACAATACTTAAGACTGTGGGTTATTGTGGATTAAATACTAGCTAAGGTTGCATATTAATGCAAAAATGTGGGCAGGGCCAGGCTGAGTGATTGCAAGTGAGACTATTGGCCTTGTCCACAAGCAGCAAGGTTCTTGTAAAACTAATAATTGTGGGAAAATACATGATAATCAACTTTACATATTATAAACACTTACACATTCATTGTTCATCAGTTGTCAGGATTCTTGCTTGCTTGATAGTTTGCCATTCTAAGCTACAACTGTAATGAGTTACTCCTGCATTTTGGGACTTGAAGTGGTGAAATACTGTTGGATGGTTCACCCAGTCCAGAATGTGGCAAATTTCTGGTGCCATTCCAACGGTTCGTCCACTTTAAATCTGTTTCCACTTAATATGACGTGTATTCTTGAGGATAGACCTTCTTTCACGTGCTATATTTACAAGTTAATTGCAGTCCATTCTGGGTGTAAGCCGGTCTTCTTGGGGTCTTGACTTGACTGTTGTGGTTATTATTGTTATAGTCTTAAGCAGGACCTCTCCTTTGCTTCACAATTTTATGAAACTGAAAAAAAAACAGAATAAATGAATGAATTAAAAAATAATAATAAAGCAACTACTAAATATCTAGCATTTAAGTATATACAGTACATTATATATAAAAACTGGAATCTGGGTAGAGATTTACTTCATATACTCTAGATGAGAAGGAAAATAGACTATCATCTGGTTGTCAATATCATGCAAAAGAAAATAAGTTGTCTTGTTTCACACTAATAACTTACTGGTCAAACCCAGATATGAGCAATTAACATGCCCAGCTAAAAAAAAGTAGGCAGCAGTGACATTCTCTGTTATTTTAAATGGCACAAATATGGAAGGAAAGCACTCATTCAGGCTTTCAAATATAATTGAAGCCACAGAACACAGGTTTAAAACCTGAAGGTTTCATGTCAAGCAAAAGCAAAAGACAGTGTTACAAAAACTTGCCCTCTTCCAAATGGTTTATAACACCAAGTTCTCGGATAGCTTTGGGAAACAATCCATCTGGCACATTGGTCAGTCAACTTCCACCTTTTGTCAGGAGGTGACCAAATGCCATATTTCACATTATCTTTTCTTTGGACTTCGCTTTCTTCATTTTGGCTTCAAAATGCTGTATATAAATTACAACTCTTTGTGTATTTATTAAAGCTGTTGCTAGACACTATTTCATTTCAGTTGAATCTTTTGGGTGTGGGAAAAGGCGACAGAGTTACCGGCTAGATATAAATTTGACAAGAGATGTAATTCTATGTTCATCTTTCTTCACATCCCGAGCTGGAAAACCAGTCCTTGACTTTTTTTAATAACATGATAGCACTGTAACTGAAACTTAACCCACCACAGAGCTTCAGTACTTGTGGCTGCAGTAATTTCTCACCTGTAGAAACAAATTTTATGCCAATATATTTGGGCTGACTTGTTACATTTTAACTATTCCTTTCCCCGACCAAATACCCCCTTTGTTGTTCTCTGTGTGTTTGGCTTCCAGATATAAGGAATTTTATCCTGCTTCTCATTAGCTGTAATCGCAATGACCCTGAGTTGTGATCTTGCCAGATTGTCCCTTCCTATAAGAGGAAACACCATCACCCACAATTAGCCAACCAATACAGAACTTCTGGAAGTTGTTGCAAACATTCAATCTTGCGGATTAAATTGCATAAAATATAGAGTTGGCCCATAGAGACGAAACACATAATATGGGAAATGTCCAAGGTTCAGTTGTGGCGTGTTATCCCACCAGGCAGATAGATTTTTCAGCAAGACCAGGACATGTCTTGCTCACAATCACCCAATCAAGACAGCTTCTTGGTTCTTTGTAAGGTACTTTAAAGCTCAAAGTACATTTCTAAGGAAACTCATGAAAACAAAAAGAAGCTTTGTGTGGCAGTTTGGCTGCTCTAGCACTGCAGGGAGTTTTGGATTTATGGGGTTGCCGACCACAGAATCCTAAGATACTAGGACACACATTGGACAAAATATAATCCACACATGAATCTTATTAGTTGGAGATCATGCCTATGAGGTTATATTGCTACACAGCATGGGTTATTTGGAAAACAATGATATTTCAGCAGGCTTCACATCAGTATCATTTTGGCAATTGACGATAGCAGGCAGAGGGATTTTCGCCTTTCTTATTTATATTTCATTTTGATATACTTATTTTAAACTGATCTTCAGTATTTTAAAAATTACATGTTTAGGGATAAGCGGCCAGATGGGCGAGTGGTTAGCGTGTGGTGGTTTCCGACCTAGCTGTCAAGAGTTTGCATGGATATTCTCTGGGTACTCCGTTCCCCCCCATACCTGAAAAACATGCACGGTAGGCAGGTTGAGCATTGTAAATTGCTCCTAATTATGAGGGAATGGTTCTTCGTCTCCTTTTGCCCTGTGATTGGCTGGCCACGAATTCAGGGTATCCGCAACCTGATACCTGTAGTTTTCTGAGATAGTCTCAGCACTCCCCACAACCCTTGTGAGGATAATTGGTATGGGAAATGTTTAGGCATGCTTACATTAAAATGAGTAATTTGGTTTAAAAAAACAAACAAACAAAAACTGTCTCAGCAGTAATTATTCAACACCTCTCTTTCCATGTGACCATAATGTAGAACTAACTGGTGGAGTTTAACATTGTGTAATAACAAATGGAAGTCAATTGCCTATAAGATGGACTATCTCCTATCCTTATTCAAAACGTGTTTCCTATTTGTGACATGTTAAGCTTATCATATAGTAGTTGATCAATCTGGTCAAGATTTACCCACATAATGGAACAAATTTCATATGCCATTTTATTCTAAAACAGTGATAGCATGCTCTCTACAATGTTTGATGGATTTGCTCTTGAGATTAGTATCGACAAAGGGGTGTTAAATTAAACAACCGTCCAGTGTCAAAGTTTTAAAAATTAAAAATAATAATAATTTCACTTTTGCTCAAACAGTCTGGGGGATATTGGTTTTGTTCATTGTTGTGGTTGATTTTTTTTCTTTAAATACGGATTAAATGAAAAAATAATGAATTAATTAAATCCTTTTAATTTCCATGCCACTTATCCTCACGAGGGTCGCAAGGTTGCTGGAACCTTTCCCCAGCCAACTGTGAGCAGTAGGTAGAGAATGACCTGAATTGGTTGCCAGGTAATCACAGGGAACGAGGAGAGGACCCATTCATGCTCGCATTCATACCTCGGGGCAATTTAGAGTGTTTAACCTGTTTAACACTGTTTGTTGGGATGTGGAAGGAAACAAGTACCCAGAAAAAACACACTCAGGCACAGGGAGAACATGAAAGGCCAAAGTCCTGGACTCACCCCTTGGTCTCAGAACTGTGAGGCAGACAAACTAACCATTTGCACACTGAGCCGCTTGATAAACATTTATTTAATTTTAAAATCACACAGTCATAATAGTGTTAAACAGCGAGCTTGAAGGGTACTGCCGACTCTGTGAACACCACATTTGAAGAGTTTCCTACATGAAACAGAACCTGTTAGTAATTGTTTATCATTCATTCATCTTCTATACCGCGCGTCCTCGAAATGGTTGCGGGGGTTGCTGGAGCCTCACCCAGCTGACTTCAGGCGAAAGGCAGACTACACCCTAGACTGGTCCCCAGTCAGCCGTAGGGCACACAGAGCGACAAACAACCATCCACACCCACAGTCATACCGCCACCAGTGGGAATTAAGCCCCTGCCTGCCCGCACCGTAGTCAGGTGAGTGAACCTCGACACCACGAGGCGGCTCCTGTTGGGATTTGTGCAAAATCTAAAACTAGAAGGATATTAAATAGAAGTGTGAAAATAAACATGACCATTTCTTATTAAGTATCAATCCTCCAAAAAACGATTGGCTTACAGCAGGGGTGGGCAAACTATTCCACGAATTCCAACCCAAAAGGAGGACACCTTTTCACCAATCTCGTCTCCACCAATCAGTGGATTGCAGTCAAGTGCTTCTTGTTTTCTTCAGAAATCTCATTGGGCATAGTGTCTGTGCTGGATCGATTGCAACAAAAACCTGCACCCACAGTGGCCCTCGAGGACCAGTTTTCCCCATCTCTGGCTTACATGGTTCAGTTCTTTTTTTGTTTTGTTTTTTTTCCTAACAAAAAAGCGCGAACAAACTGCATGCCGTTGGCTGCCATTGAACCTATGAGCTCAGAGGGGCTTGTGCTAACCCATTATTTACTTGCCACCCAAGACATAGCAGTACAAGTTATACGTCTTAACCAATATAATTTAGTTTAGTGGCATCGTTGTGCTTCTTTCTGTACTTTGATGGTCCTTCTGGGATGAAAGCCTGAGGAAATAAATTGTAAACGTTCATGGCAGCTCTGTGCAAACCAGCAGGAGCTACTGCAATGGAGGATGAATGATTACTGATTCCCATCAGACGTACAAGGGGAGACATACTGCAGACATCCATGTGGCTGCAGCCAAAATAGATCAATTGATGGTGGGCAGGTTAAGGGCCAAATTCATTTGACTCACTTGACTGAGGACTAAACTGTTAATTCCCATTACCTTTAGCCTAATCTAGGCATCCCCCAAGACATACTGGAAGATTTGTGTTTTATACAGCACTGGGAGAATAAATCTTTAGACAAGAGGAGAATCAGACATTTCCATCTGCGGCTTGCCTGGGCCTGCTCTAGACGATCCCTCAATGATACCTGAACTCACAACCATTTGTGTAATGTATGCCATAGCTTCTACCTATCTTGATAGAGAGATAAGGGAATAGCGGTGTCAATTGTATGACGTCCATTTAGACTTAAACTCAAACCCCGAGGTGCTAAAGTGCAGCTGTCTACATGTTTGGAGGAATTGTGCGGCAAAAGAGGAATGACTTACCACAGTAAATATGCAAGTCAAGTTATGTGGCATGTAGAGGCAAGGCAGAGAGCAATAACATGTGGTTGAAAAAGTTAGTAACCCATATGCTGACCGCAATATTGATCATGCAGAGCTCACTTTGTATAAAAATTAACACTCTGTTCTCCAGAGGCCTAACTCGTGCATGAAGCTTAGCTTTACTCCACTTATGATTGTTAGCTATTTATTAAATGCCACATCTTGTCTGTTAAAAATTAACACTGTTCTCCAGAGGCCTAACTCGTGCATGAAGCTTAGCTTGACTCCACTTATGATAGTTAGCCATTTATTAAATCCCACATCTTGTCTGTCAAATGCTGTTAAGGAAATTCAGCCCAGACCATAATTTGAATAATTGCTATTGTCTAGCGGTCCAGTCCATTGTTGTACTGTCTCACGCATGAGAAAACAACTCATAGAGATATCGGCCAAAAATGGCAGATAGTAGCCTTGCGTTTACTTACTTGGAAAATAAACTCCCCCGAAATGTAAAAGGTCAGACTTGTTTTTCTACAATAACACTTAGGATTAAGGCAAAATCATGACAAGATCAAAGGTTTTTACCAGAACAGAACTCATTTATTATGATGCACATTGCTGTCATATAACCTTGAGGAAGAGCAGAGCCACTGTGAACATAAGGGTGTGCATGCCTGTCCAAGAACAATTTAATGGGCACTATTCCAATTACGACATCAATGATCTTCAAGGAAAACTAAATAGGAAAATCATGCATTTGATTAAGGCACATGTGACTTCCTTATGAAAGAGAATCCTTTGGAGCCTATTGGGTTTTTGATGTACATAATGTGAAATCATATTCATTTTGTGGATCATAATAGTAATGGGAATACGATGGCTCTGAACAACAATACATACATTGTAGTATATTACTTTACCTTTCAGTAATAACGCTAACAACGTGCTAATGATACACCAAGAAAAGCTTTGGAGTAATTCCTGTGGCCAAGATCACTAATAGCTTTCATCTACTAATGGTGTATAATAGGCTTATACTCGTCTTTATGTGTTGCATGTAGAATATATTTCATAGTAAATCACAATTCACAACTTTAGCAAACAAAGATTTTTTTTTTTACCAAGAACTGAATAGATAATTAGAAATTGACAAGGCAAATCACCAAACATAAGAATATGGGATTAAAGAGAAAACCTGTATACATGGTGTTATATGTAGAATTTGTGTCATAGTAAATCACAATTCACAACTTCAGCAAACAAAGATATATATTTTTAAATTACTAAAGCAATGAATTGATAATTATAAAATGACAAGTCAATTCACTAAACATAATACAATGGCATTAAAGAGAAAACGTGGGCAATCATTCTGTGCTGGATTAAAAAAAACAAAAATAACTTTTTAATTTAGATGTCATTTCTAATGGGGCATTGAACATTTTATAACTACTCCCCATTTCATATATGGAAATACAAAAGTGTTGTGTTGGCACTATAGGAACGGAGAAGCTATCTACTATAGAAAATCCAACTTTGTCGGTCACAGGAAAGAATCATCCCCGTTTTTTATGACGTTCCAGAAGAAAGTTTAATTGCACATAGACTACAGTTGAAGGTAGATTATTTCTCATTGTAACATCGTGCACAAAGTATTATAGCTATCGAGAAGCTATGTGTAGGACTTTCCATGTATCATGTTTTTTGGGATGTACTAAACAGAGCAGGATATATAAATTGCAGTTAACAGTCACCAGACAACAAAAACGAATGTTTAGCAGTGATTAAAGAGACATGCCGAGAGACAACAATAATGAAACAAAGGAAAGTCTCCTAAAAGCTAAGAGCAGGGAATATGACCAACCGTATTTAGCACTTCGCTTCACTCTCGACTAAGGTGGAAGGTGAGGAAAGACCATCATGTTTGCTGTTTCTAAAAATGTTGGTGTGAAACCAAATAAATTTAGACATTACTTCAGTTATCAGGACAGTGGATGTCTAAATTGTTTGTCAAATGAAGGACTGCAAAATCTTTTCAGACATTTCTTGTGACCTATAGCAATATACATGAATGTATTACAATGACAATCATTTGAGGGCTGCCCGGTGGAACGAGTGGTTAGTGTGTCGGCCTCGCAGCTCTGGGGTCCTGCGTTGAAATCCAGGTCACCTCCACCTGTGTGGAGTTTGCGTGGGTTTTGTCTGGGTACTCCGGTTTCCCCCCATATTCCAAACACATGCATGGTAGGCTGATTGGACACTCTAAATTGCCCGTAGGTATGGGTGTGAGTGTGCATGGTTGTCCGTCTCCTCGTGCCCTGCGATCGGCTGGCCACCGATTCAGGGTGTCCCCCGCCTCTGGCCCGAAGACAGCTGGGATTGGCTCCAGACACAGGCCCCCACCCCCCACACCCACCACACGACCCTAGAATATTGTTTTTCTACATATTTACATGGAAATCCTGCTTTCCCAGACGCTGAATGGTTAGGATGGTAAGTATAAAAACAATCATCATTCTCAGCAGATGGCCTCTGAAGCCATTCATAGTGCACCAAAGGGGGCTACACCCATTGAGAGAGGCCCTGTAAGAATGTCCAGGGGAGTTTGAGAAAACTTTTAACAAAAAAAAACTTGACCTAACCAAACAAACTTGATCACCGAGTGAAAAATATATTTTATAATTGTACAGCAAATAGCACGGAATATTCAATATCTTAAAAGTTTTTTTTCGCGTAGTGTGGGCGGGCCGGCGTTACGAACTGAGGTTGGACCCAATCGCAGGGAAACAGGGAGACCAGAAACTGCGGTTTTAATTAATGAGACCAAGACAAAGTGGAAATAAGAACAGGGAATGCAAAAATACAAAAATTAACCAGAAGCTGAAGAGTCAAGCATACCTAGGATGCACATCTAACCCTAACCTGACATTGACAAGGACGCCACAAGAAAAGAACAAACAAAGGGCACTTGAATACACAGACATGGGTTAACGATACAATGAGTTTCTGGGCTGTTGCTGAGAAACACAAAGTTTGAACTTCCTCCAAATGTTTTCCATTGGGTTTATGTCTGGGACTAGCTGGTCACGCCAGAACCTTGTCATGTTGGAAGACGCAGCCACGACCCTTCACTGCTCTGACTGAGGGACGGAGGTTGTTGCAGTGCAATCGTCATGTCCCATGTGCAGAAAAACGCCCTCATGCTTCACAGTAGGGATGATGTTCTTGGTATGGTACTCATCATTCTTCTGCCCCCAAACATGGTTAGTGGAATTATGACCAAAAAGTTCCATTTTGGTCTCATCTCACCAAAAAACTTTCTCACATGACTCATATTTATTATCAAAACTATCATTGGTAAACTTAAGACAGACCTTGACATGTTTTGGTTTAGGCACTGGTACGTTTCATGCCATGCCTGATTTCAAACCATGATAATTTTGTGCATTACCAACAGTCACCTTTGGAAAGAGTGGTCGCAGTTCTTTTCAGGTCATTGACTAAGTCCTCTCGTACGAGATAAAACATAAAATTCAATGATTTTAAGGCAATTTTAAGGGGGTGCAGCTTATAAGCATATGCGGTCAATATACGAGAAAATATGGTAATATTTTACACGCTGTGTATGTTGTTAAGCACAGAAACCCTATTTTCCAACAAGATGACGGCAGTGTGTGCGTGTGTGTGGGTGTGTGTATGTGTGTGGGTGTGTGTATGTGTGTGGGTGTGTGTATGTGTGTGGGTGTGTGTATGTGTGTGGGTGTGTGTATGTGTGTGGGTGTGTGTATGTGTGTGGGTGTGTGTATGTGTGTGGGTGTGTGTATGTGTGTGGGTGTGTGGGTGTGCGTGTGTGCGTGTGTGTGGGAGAGAGCACATGTGCATGTGCATGTGTATTTGTGTTTCCATGAAGCAAGGCGGAGGTTGACGTCAAGCATTGACCTTGGATCCCACTGGTGTTTACTGTTGCCTGAAGTATCTGTTCTGGCCAATGGTGACAAACACACATGCCCACACAAATACACACCCACAGTCATGTCTATTCTTCACAATTTAGGGCATCTTTAAGAAATAATCCTGACTTTCTCAGGAAAGCATGAAAACAGTACCCTGGCATGCCTTGATTTATAGGAGTGATAATGATGTCTAGCCAATCAGCAAGTTTTGACATGCAAATAAATATTTTTATGGATTTTTTTTTGGGGGGGGGGGACACTCAGTAGCAATTAAAATTTTGAGTGTCCAATCAGCCTACAATATATGTTTTTGGAATCTGGGAGGAAACCGGAGTGCTCGGAGAAAACCCACGCAGGCTCGGGGTGAACATGCAAACTTCAGACAGGTGGACCGACCTGAACCCGGGACCCCAGAACTATGACGCTGACATGCTTAACCACTCATTTGCCGGGCCGCCAGCATTATCATTGACTTCAAAATATATATATATATATTATATGTACAGTGGGGCAAATAAGTATTTAGTCAACCACCCATTGTGAAAAAGTTATCCTACTTGAAAAGATTAGAGAGGCCTGTAATTGTCAGTATGGGTAAACCTCAACCATGAAATACGAAGAAAAAAAAAGAAAAAAGAAAGTCACATTGTTTGCAAGAATTCCTCCTTGCAGATCTCCTCTAGAGCAGTGATGTTTTGGGGCTGCCGTTGGGCAACATGGACTTTCAACTCCCTCCACAGATTTTCTATGGGGTTGAGATCTGGAGACTGGCTAGACCACTCCAGGATCTTGAAATGCTTCTTATGACACCACTCTTTTTTTTAGCCCTGGCTGTGTGTTTGGGATCATTCTCATGCTGAAAGACCCAGCCACGTCTCATCTTCATTGTCCTTGCTGAAGGAATGAGATTTTCACTCAAAATCTCTCAATACATGGCCCCATTCTTTCTTTCCTTCACACAGATCAGCTGTCCTGGTCCCTTTCAGTATTCTCTCTCCTCCAAACATGAGAACCTGTGTTTCTACCAAAAAGTTATATTTTGGTTTCATCTGATCATAACACATTCTCCCAGTCCTCTTCTGGATAATCCAAATGCTCTCTAGCGAACTGCAGACGGGCCTGGATGTGTACTGGCTTCAGCAGGGGGGACACGTTATGCAGTGCAGGATTTGAATCCCTGGCGGCACATTGTGTTACTGATAGTAGCCTTTGTTACTGTGGTCCCAGCTCTCTGTAGGGCATTCACTAGGTCCCCCCGTGTGGTTCTGGGATTTTTGCTCACCATTCTTGTTATCAGTTTGACGCCACGGGGTGAGATCTTGCATGGAGCCCCAGATCGAGGGAGATTATCAGTGGTCTTGTATGTCTTCCATTTTCTAATAATTGCTCCCACAGTTGATTACACAAAGCGTTTTACCTAATGCAGATTCAGTCTTTCCAGCCTGGTTCTGGTCTACAATTTTGTCTCTGGTGTCCTTCGACAGCTCTTTGGTCTTGGCCATAGTGGAGTTCTGAGTGTGAGAGACTGAGGTTGTGGACAGGTGTCTTTTATACCAATAGAGTTAAAACATATGCTATTAATACAGGTGAAGAGTGGAGACCTCGTTAGAACTCTTTGACAGCCAGAAATCTTGCTTGTTTGTATGTGACCAAATACCTATTTTCCACTCTAATTTGGAAATATTTTTTTCAAAAATCAAACAACATGATTTTCTGGTTTGTTCCCCCCCCCCACATTCTGTCTCTCATGGTTGAGGTTTTCCCATGTTGACAATTACAGGCCTCTCTAATCTTTTGAAGTAGGAGAACTTGCAAAATTGGTGGTTGACTAAATACTTATTTGCCCCACTGCATATACCTACAGCTCAGTTTGCTCACCTAAGTTCTGAAAGTAGCCTTTTTTTGCTTTAATTTCATGATGTATTGTCTCTTCTCATAAACTGACCTCAAGTGAGTGACCCACTTTTAGTGAAAACAACACGAACAAATTCATAGTAACTTTATTAAGCCATCATTAATAAACACGCTATTTACTTTAATCAACACCAAACACACAGCTTTTGTTTCAATTGATATTCATGAAGTGGCAAATGGACTGTCAATAATACAGGTCCTTCTTTGTGGGCTGGCAGAGGGGTGTATAGGGTCGTGCGTGTGTTCCTCTATTGTTCTGACTTAATTTAAGTGTTGACAGAGTGATGTAATATTTGACATCAAGACAGCCTGGTCATGTTTATTGTTATGAAAACTTTGACCTGGTGCGCAAGGTGTGACCTAAGAATGAACCAATGTAGTGAGATTTGTCCTCAGTTTTGATTTTCTTAAAAATAAAAAAAGACATAAATTAACCCAAACTTTCATCCTATTCTATTGAATAAACACAATGATTTATGACCGAAGGTCAGCCGAGCATTGTAATTATTTTCAGATTCCCCATTTTATTTAAACGCCTGCATTGCAATTCTTTTTTGTTATTTAGTCACTGTATCCCTGATGGGTATTAAACAGACAAATTCTCAAAGAAAATGATGATATTAAAAAATAAATATCACCACTACTGCCATTGCACTCCCTTATTGATCATTTTGGTTATTTAATTCATAATCATTTATATATTTATGTAACATCCTATATAGTTCACTTCTAATGGGAACTTTTAAATGACATTTTGCAAAATATTGGAAACACATTGCACTGTTTACAATATACATTGGACTGTGTTTAAACTTGTCGAAACATTCTCATTTTAAGACAAGCACTTTTTAAAACCACAAGAGGCATGCTGCTGTTTTTTAACCCCTGCAAGAACTTGTCATTGCAAATTAAGCAAGAAACAGAAGAAAAGCCAAAGCTCATTTGTTAGATAATGATACCTAGCGAATCATAGCTGCCCGAGTCGAATCATGACGCATCACGAGTCATTGCCTCCTAATTTGAGTCTCGAGTCCCACACCACGGAGACTCGAGTGAGTTAAATCTCAGTCCGTGATTTTTCTTGTAGTCCGAGGTGAGCTGTATGTCATTAAACTTGCGACTTGAGTCATCTCGAATCCGAGTCCCTATGACTCGAGTTCAACTGTCTTCTTTCTCGAGTCTTAGTTCAATTGTGAGGAAATCTTTTGCATTAGATTTCGATCCATTAATACCATTAAAAAAATTAATCAAACATTAGCACACTTTTAGCAGAGAGCAAAAAAATCATGTTGTCATTTTAAGAGTAACTGTAAGCCAACATTTTTAGAAGCACTAAAGGGAGGTTAACCCCGAGGTCCGTCTTGCGGTTCCGTCTAATGTCCAAAAACCTCCAGCCTTGACTTTAATGTCCTCTCAAACGTGTCAAGACATCATACTCTCATTTGCAAATGTGGCCATTAAGTTAATTCAATTATTTTTAACATCGTGCAGACCCGTAGAGAGGAACTGGTGTATGTCGATTCATGAACACATCGACACGTGAACACACTTTAAATGAGAGCCATTAAGTGCACAGTTTCCAGATGAAGGGGTAACAAATTGCTCCTTGTGGACGTAGACATCAAACATTCTCATAAAGACAGAATCTGGGGAATGCTCCATGGAACATAGCACATTTCCAAGTCTGTTTGAGCTTGCCTGCGGTGAGGAGAGGATGACAGGATGCAGGCTTAGCAGGCCAAAGGTTCACTGCATAGTTGAGGGTGTGTGCGTGCACGCATGTGTGTGTGCAAACGCAAGGTGCAGGACACTAACACATACCTTTGCTGAGTGTAAATGTTTTAGTGGCTTCTTGTCAAGGAGGCTGAAAGCCTCTTTGACATAATTACACAGTTTGTCAAGGCTAAAGAAGAGGTTTCATATGAGAAGAGGATTGTCAGGTCAGTGTGAAAGAGTGGAAACTGGGCTGCCAAAAATGGGAAGTTGTTGACCAAACATCTGTGAATTAGTGACAGTTTGTGGGTGTGCGCCCATGGATGCGTCCCAGTATTATGAGAGCTCAGGATTTCTCATATGTACAGTATTTTCTAGACTATATACGTCACTTTGCCTGTATCTTCCAGTGTAAAATTATTCACACTTATATTATTTATCATTTTATTTTTATACTGAACTGCAAGAAAAAAAACAATCGTGAAGGGCTTACCATAAAAATGGGGTTTACATTGTTATAAACTTGTTTTGGGTTTTAAAAAAAATCAATATGTTCATATTTTCTTATGTATTTTATTAGTGCTTTTTATGTAAATGACTGTTCTTTTTTTTATTTCATCAAATAAAATTCCTCAACCAACGACTTATACCGCAATGCGACTTATACATTTTTTTTCCTCCATTGTTTGGGTAGTGCGATTTATAGTCTGAAAAATATGCTAGTTTTCATTTGTTTTATTTTATTCATTCATTTTCCGTACCGCTTATCCCCACAAGAGCCATGGGGGTGCTGGAGCCTATCCCAGCTAACTATGGGCACCAGTCAGGGGACACCCAATCGCAGGGTAAAAGGAGACGAGCAACCATTCACACTCAGACTCATACCTAGGGGCAATTTGGAGTGTTCAACCAGCGTAGCCTGCATGTTTTTGGGATGTGGGAGGAAACCAGAGTACCTGGAGAAAACCCACACAAGCCTGGGGAGAACATGGAAATTTCACACAGGAGAACCAACCTGGGTTCGAACCCAGATCCCCAGAACAGTGAGGACGACGCATTAACCACTCATCTGCTGGGCCACCCATATTTATTTATTTACTTTAAAATTTAGCTACTTAAAATGTTGTATTACCGAAGCTATCTGTAATTAATTTACTTTCAGTTTAATGTTATTTGAATTGTGCAAAATTAGAACAGACGGTGTTTTAGGAAACTTCGAAGTTTGGGCAGGCTAAGACCACACATCATCTATCAATTTCATAAACTAGCTGAACCACATAAGACAGCATTAGTGAGGGAGGCAAAGAAAAAATCCTTCTGGAAAGATGGCTTGAGCAGAGCACAGAGTCAATGTAGGCCGGGCATCAGCTTTGGTGAGTAAGTAATAGAAGAAAAAGAAAGGAGAGAGTTGGAGAGCAAGAGAGAGAAAACAAGAGATGCTGTTTTCACTTGCTCAACTGGTGCAAAAAATTCTCTTTGCAATCCAAGCCTCCAAATGTAACAATAAAATTTACATTGACTAACTTCCACCGTGATCTTTTCAGCATGTGAGTAGAACACAAACAATTCCCCAAAATGATTCTTCCTGTTATCGTGGAAGAAGAAGCTTGGTGCCATGATTCAAAATTAAAGCCACAATGTAGGGCTCCTAACAAACTAAAAGACCCCAAAGTGACCACCCAATGCTGCACTTGTCGCCGATTGCGCAGACTAATTTTGTCTGAGGCATTGCACATTTTGTGACATGTGTAGATACAAGTCAACAGAAAGCCACGCAGACAGTAGGAGCAGACGAGGCAATGTTGGCATGTCAAGTCATCTTTTTCTAAAGTTCCAAAGTTTTACTGTCAGCAAAAATTGTGATATATTTGACAACCTCTTTTGTATTGTCTTCCTTTATTGCTTTAGAAACAAGATAAAGGGAAAACATTTCAAACAAACACATGGTAGAACATAATTTTTTACTGTCATGACGAGTGATGGGGAGTCAGAATCCAGATGTTTCATTGATCATGTAGGAAATGGTAACTTTTTCAAATCATACCACAAATACTACAAGACATGATGATAAGGCTTTCAAGTTCATTCAATCCAATGTGCAGCATGTCTCTTGCCTATATCAAATGTGATAACTCCAACTCACCAAGACGAAGACACAGTGAAAAAAAATGTATGGGGGGATTGGTGAAAAGACTGAACGAGAGATACAGTATTTCTCAGTGAAAATAATTACCTGTGATTGGCTGGCCACTGATTCGGGGTTCAGTCTTAGCTCCTGGTTAAAGAATTTGGCTAGGTGAAAGTAAAATAGAGCCTGCGATTGGCTGGCAATCAATTCCTCATATAGGTCTCCGGGGGTGACGGAGCCTATCCCAGCTAACTTAGGGCACCAGGCTGGTCAAACGCGATAATCATTGACCAGCCCGGTGGGCAGAATTGGGGGTGGTACGGCGATCGAGAAGATGGTACATCTGCCTCAAAGTTTTGAGATTAAGGGTTTATACACAGTTCCAATACGTATTCCTGTGTAGAGTTTGCATGTTCTCACCATGCCTGACTGCAGAGTTCACTCTTCAGAGTAAGCACCCAAGACAGGCTCACTTGTTAAGACCCTACATTTAGCAAAACCTATACAAGATAGCCTCATGCACAACTATTTATAGTCACTGTGCAGTATTGGGGGAACTAAATCAGATTCCCTCAATCCCATGGCTGCACTTGATCTTCTGTTCATGAAAATTATGGACAGAATTATTGAAAAGGGCAGCCTTGGCAGAGATTAACCCTAAATTGGAACAAATCCAAATTACTGCCAGAAATGTGGATCCAACTCTGACACTGATCATAGAGGCCCACATCCCAGAGTCCATTGCTCCATACTCCTGGCGTACCTCCGCAGGACTGCCCGGCAGACACGGTTGGACGCCTTTTCCAAGTCCACAAAACACTCGTCAACTGGTTGTATCCCATGACCCCATGAGTATCCTCTCCCCTAGAACAGGTAGGGTAATCTGAACTGCCGTTTGGTGTCTGAGCACAAACAACAGTCACGACCCATCAACCCCCACTCGAAGGTGGAGGGATGCAACCTGATTGTCCACCGTGGTCAACCCAAATGTGTGAGGGATGAGAGGTGTTTCTTGCCATAATTTATTCTTAATGGCATACTTAATGAATTGTTGTCACAGCCTGTCTGTTACTTCATCAATTCTCTGTTAACACGAAGTAAAAGTGTGATTTTAAACTTATACGCTTCACTCATGGCTTTGATTATCTTTGGTCAATGTTCATTATGATTGCAGTAGAAAGTCCTGAGACACAGTACATGACCCATATGGGTCCTGTCTGTTTTCCCTTTTCTGAAGAGTGATTGAAAGGGTCCAGATTCACAAAACATGCATAATACGTTACCAGTCACATCTTAGATTTTGATCTCTGAAGTGAGGTTGGAGATAATGGCAAACGAAAACCTTCAAGTCATAAAGTTTGTGTCATTGTCGCATTGTTGATGTTGTTCCATCTTATTATTCCAGTTCTTGCCATGCTCAGAACTATTTACACTTGATTTATTTTTCTAGTTGGCTTGGTTGTTACTTTGGCACTTTGTAGATTGGAAAGATAATTCATTTGTATCCACATTTTGAGCAGCTTTTTACTAATCTCCTTCATTGCGAGAGCCACACTGAGAGCATATAACCGAATCAAGCTGTTTTCCATTGGCTTTGACCACGCCAAGCCATTATTATTTTGGTTGGAAGTTGGCCCTGTCACATGTGTGTTTCTTTCACAGCAGAGACAGATTCCTTTCAGGATTCCATTCCTGTCATCTCGGTAAGTTTTAAGTTAACATCCGATGCATCTGATGCAAGGTCTAAGCACCTTCACCCCTACGGAGCTAAGAAATGTAAGCCTCCTGATATCAGACTGCAAAGTCAATTAATACTATACAACAATATCACTCCGTGTGGAGGTCACTACAAACTTGAATGTCAACAAACCTTGAAAAAAGGAAGAAAATAAGTTTATCTGAATGACATGAGGACAGTGTATTTGTTCAAGTCAAGGAACATTTTTATTACTGAAAAGGGTGAAGTGGTTAAAATAACATAGAAGCTTTAGGGTTGGACAACTTCAGTATTAGATCCATGTGGTCACAACTGACATTGTGAAAATTTATATGCACCATGAAGCATTTTATTTTTTAAATGGAAAACGTTAGGTTTGCCTGTTATGATTTAATCAGAGAACATTACATTTTTAGATGTGGTTAGTAATAAAAATCCCACATGCCGTAAATGGAACAGAGGAATGAGAGGTGTAAAATAAATGGAGACATGACTAAAAATACAATCATTTTATTTCATTCAATCAGCATGAAGTGGCAAGTGATGATCAAGCGCAAGGTTTGAGGGTCACTTGTACTATATACTGAAAAATCATTTTTCTTTGGCACAACATCACCTGATATTCAAATGCAAGTAATGTTTCTGCATTCTCACCCTCTTGCTACTGTCACAATGAAATTTCCCGAATACGGGATGAATAAAGTTATCCAATCCAATCCAATGTCACAAATATTCCTGCTCCAGTGAATCACTTCCTTGATTACGAATTAAAGACATCAATGGCATTAGTCAACACTGGAGAGCAAATGGTGACCTATGGTGACTTAAGACATCACCTGGAGTCAAATGTCAAGGGACAAAATGTAATAGGTACTGATTTGTGTCACATATGCAACTAAAGATCAGTCTGCTGACGTCTTCTCGTGGCCATGAATCACAGACAGCTGCGGAGCAAATGTTTAAGAACTGTCCCTTCCGTGTCAATTTTTATAATTTCCTTCAATTCAGAAAATGTGCTACCGAAAAGTACACATTATAGGTAAGTTCATTTTACATTAATAGTAATAAATAAAAACAAGATGGAAACTACACTGTTCAAAGGGTAGAGAAAGGCAGTCAGTTTAATCTGAACACTCCCTTTTTTATTTATTTCCATCCCACATGTGAGAAGCATCATTCCAGAGAAACATCTATTAATAGTAATGATGGTCTTTCCTGGGCAAAGTGCCATGAGAAAAATCATTAACAAATGTAATTGCATTGGGAATGACAGATAATGAAATTACTATTTGTGTAAACTCTTTATCAGCACAGTGGCAAATGATACAATATTTCTCCCAGCAAGTCCCTCACACTACTAGTCAGACAGTCTTGAACATGATACAGTATTATTTGTCTATTACATTAGATATCCCACAATGCTATGCTATATAACATTGTTTTACAGTAGCCTGAATAAGACAAATTAGATAACACTCAAGGGAAGTTAAATCACATGTTGGCCATGCCACCTAATGGTGTAATGGTTCATTCACCTGACTTTGGTGCCTATGATCGATTCCCGTTCAGTTGCGTTGTGATTATGAGTGCAAATGGTTATTTGTCTCTGTCTGTCACCTATGACTGGGTGGCAACCAGTTTAGGGGCTTGTTCACCTTTCACTTGGTGTCAACTGGGATAGGCTCCAGCACCCTTGAGCAAGATAAGCAGTGTTGAAAATAAATGAATGAATGAAGGTATGTAGGTCATTATCTTGTTCTTACTAGATGCACTTTATGCACTACAGTTTCAGATTTTTTTTGTGTTACAGCTTCGTAGTTAACATTGTGTTAAGTCCAACATTACATTTGTAAGTTCAGGGAGAAAAGGGGGGATTGGAAAATTTGTTGAACTTAACCGAAAAGTGCATGTAATTGTGCTTTTTCCACAAAAGGAATATTCTGCCTATTGAAGTGACAAAATCCCACAACATTTTCAGTCTCAGGCAGACACTGTTTGAAGTTCCTAGGATGTCTAAGGAAAAGTGTGGTTAGTACTCATTCCATCCATCCATTTTTAGCCCTATGTCCTCAATAGGGTCACACAGTTGGTATTCCAGCTAACTTTGAATACACACTGGACTAGTTGCCAGCTAATCACTCTGCACAAAAGACATCAACAAACAATTTATCACACTTACAATCAAATATATAACCAATTTACAGTGGCAAAGATCAGAAATAATATAAACCTCTACACTGAAAGATTCAGATTATCATGAAAATGCCACTGCAAGTGGAGACAAAAATTGCTACTGATTTCCGCCTACTGTCTATCCTATGTACAGACTGCTCTGCAACAATTTAGTCTGAATCCATGGAAAAACATCGATTGTAATTAGAGGTTACATGAGAACGACATAGTTGTTTTTTCTCTTCTTCACATGGGAACCAAACTTATGATGGAAATCACAGAGAAGTGGAAGCTGTCATTCTCATTCAGACAGGGAGGATTTTGACGGGACGTGGACTGTGCAGGGCGGCAGCACGCTGCTTGAGGTTTTACTGTTGTCTTGAACCGCTGCCTACATACTTTCTGCTACTCAAAGGATCGAGCCCTTCAAGGTCCATTTTCAACAACGTGTGTGGGGGAAGCTACTGTAGGTTCCGCTAAGGTTCAAACTGTGAGCAAATGAGTGCTTTCTTCTCAATGAACCTGTATGAACTAGAACATACCAATATACAGAGGATATGTTGCATATATCTTTTTATATATGGTCCATGCAGAGCAAAAAAAAGTCGTTTATATACAATACTATATTTTGGTGGCAGGATGACATTTGCAAAAGAAGTCGAACAAAGTAAATCTTCTCATGACAAGCACTGAAGTTTCCACGTGCTCGGCCATCATTAAGAGCCAAAGAACAGAGACTACTGTCTCTTTACTTCTTGGGGGTCAGCTAGTCCGTGTATGGATTGGTGCAACGGCAGAAGCAGAAACACTGTGATTATAACTGTCCCAAATAAATATTTTAGATGGCAAAGGCAAACGAGGGATGACACAAAGCCCAAAATCTAACCGTTGTGTAATTATATCAGTGCCTTACTTTTTGAGGCCTTCCTGGCATGGACATCTGAGATCACATAAGGACGCCTACTGTACAACTAGAAGCACGGCATGAAACTATTCATGGCCTGACGGGAACAACACAATCATTTTGTGTGGGACAAGTCAACAACATGGTGTCCACAAACCAATGCAGTGCACTCTTTACATCTGCAGCAGAGCTGAGCCTGGGCAATATATTTAGCAGCCATTTTAAGAGAGAGATCCATAGGCATAAAAATAATGAACAATGAGCATCCAACTAAGTATGACCATACATGAAATGTTTCCCAGGGCAAAAGTGACCAAACAGTATTCTAATGATTATACTAGAAACTTTGTAGTATAATCATTAGAATACTGTTTGGTCACTTTTGCCCTGGGAAACATTTCATGTATGTCATACTAGAAACTTTCTAGTATAATCATTAGAATACTGTTTGGTCACTTTTGCCGTTGGAAAAATTTCAAGTATGGTCATACTTAGTTGGATGCTCATTGTTCATTTCTAGTAGAAAGACATTAAAAGTATTCAACTGATTCATTTTGTTTGTGAACAAGTGCTTGTCCATGACACATGAATAATATTTCTCAACATAAAATTGCATGGAATTCGAGGATTTTAAAAGATTTGATGTCGTTAAAAGAGCCAAGAAAACCGGTGGGAATTTCGGTAGGGCCGAAAACCAGATGTATTCTATTGTATTTTATTAACTGATGTAGCAATTGAAGATAATTTTGTGGTGCTGCTGCGTCTTTGTTCATGTGAGTGTACAACTTTATGCTTTATGCCTGACATGAATGGTGTTCTAAATAACATTTTTTTTAAAACCCTCTGAGTTACCCTTGATATTAAGTCTTAAGATAGATTACATTGTCAGTATTGGAAATTTGAAAGAGGAATTCCACAGGCAACTAGTTATATAGACAGAGTGCATTGATATTTTAGGAAATAAACGCCACTTTCAATTTTCTTGAGAAAACACGCATTAAGTAAGCTTGTTGGTGAAGAATTTACTATCCTAACACTAAACATCAGCAAAGGAAAATTCAGTGCTGAATCTCCTGATTTAAAGCAATAAAAACTTTTACGTTTGCTATCCCGCCAGGAATTTTTGGGCGGCTCTTAAAGGATGGACAGGTGACATCAATTAGAACTTTTTCGTTCTGTCTTGCCCTTGACACTATATAAGGCGGACAAAGCAAAGTTACAGCCACAGATCACCCTCATACATAATTTCACGGATGTATATATGCCTTTTCTTGTTATGTGAGATTTGTCTACATCAGTAATTCTTAATCTTGTTGGAGCTACCAAACTCCATCAGTTTCTTATGTACATTTACTGAATCCTACTTTAGTGTAAAATAAAATATGATTTTTTTTTTCAAATTCAAGATACCGTATTTTCACGACTATACGGTGCATCGTATTTTTAGCCGCAGTGTCAGTAATGAGTGCTATTTCTGTATTTTACACACAAAGGACGCACCGTTTTTATAGACGCAGCCAGGCATGGCAAAACATACACCAGCTTAAACATACGGACACACGCTAAAAACAAGCAAAACCTAGTTCGGTTGTACTTTATTTAGCCATTTTACAATGTACTCACGTCATCACCCACATATCCATCAAAGTCCTCATTTTCTGTGTCCGAATTGAACAATTGTCCGAATGAGTCATCAAAAACGCTGAGTTTTATACGTTCGTCCAGGCGTCCACAATCCATTCGCAATTGGTAGCTAGCTAGTAGCTAGCGTAACAATTCCAACGCTGCCTTCCATGCTTCGTAAAGCTGTGTTGATGTCAATGTCCAGGCCACAATCCATTAGCTAGCTAGTAGCTAGCGTAACTATTCCAACGCTGCCTTCCATGCTTTGTAAAGCTGTGTTGATGTCGATGTCCAGGCCACAATCCATTGGGTGTATTGACAAAATAACTATATATCCCAGCAGTCACTGCGCAGTACTTTTTCTACGGCGAAAATAGTAGTGTCGGGGGCTGCTTGCCGTAGTTGTGAGAGCTGTAGAGGATGGTGTACCCTATCGACTGGTTTATTTTATTCTATCGTGATAACAATTTTAGATTGGTCCATATATAAAGCGCACTGGATTATAAGGCGGACTGTCTATTTTGGAGAAAATTTAAGACTTTTATGTGCGCCTTATAGTCGTAAAAATACAGTATATAAATTCCTTGCAGCACTGATTGGCCAAAAAATGTCATGTGATTCTCTTTAGCCAGTGATGGTCAAGCGGGGCATGTTATCGTTTATAGACATGATGAGTCAATGTGACTTGACCTCAGTGGCAGAGGCTCCACCAAACCAATACAAATGTCCGGAGCGACCAATGGCATGGTGCCAAGGGCAGCGGTGTCTCATGACTTTTTCACCAATTTATGCTATTTATATGTTCACGACTACGTGACAGGTGTCCAAACTGGTCTTCAAGGGCCGCAGTGGGTGCAGATTTTCTTTATAACCGAAGAAAAGGATACATTTTTAAGTGTAAATAGTTTATTGCCATCAGGTGCTACTGGTTTCAGAAGTCTCATTGGTTAAACTGTCTGTGCTGGATCAGTTGGAACAAAAACCTGCACCCACTCCTACCCTGTGTGGAATACTTTAGTCACCCCTGGCTTAGATGCATTGTTAGAATTCAAAATATTGCAAATGTTCTATAATATCATCAAGCCCACATTAGGTGAAGATAGGTTCAGTATTTTAAAAAACTGCTGGACCAGTTTTGATTCTTTGTGTATCCTGTACATTAATGAAACAGATTTTTTCTTTTAACCTTTAAAACTGCATTCTGCTAACGTTGCTGTATTATGTTGGCTGTCTTTGCGCTCATGTCTCTTTTCACTCTGTCTGCTCTTAAACCTCAAATATTGCTTTGTTACATATCAAATGAATGTACAACATCTCCATGTAAACTGGAAGAGAATATCTAACTTTATCTGTAACATAACTAAAATTCATGAGAAAACACTACATTGCATAACCAAGCCAACTTGAAAAAATAATATTTTTTACTTTTTGAACAACTATTACAAAGGTTACACACATTTACTCATTTTATTTAACTTATCCTTCAATTTTCTCTTGTGGTTGTCCTTAAGGTCGTGGCCAAACTGGAGCAAGGCCCAGCTTACTTTAGAAAAGAAGCAGGATAAACTTTTGGAAAGCACTTTTTTTCCTAATTTATGTGGAAAAAGAAAAATGGCTAAGATCTACTGTGCTTTTCTTAGCATAACCAATCTTGTCCTGCTGTGCATAGTAAAGTATGAATATAAACCTTGAAAGTTGGAAGGTGACTTCATAATATCATATATGATCCAATTTGATAAAAGCAAAAGGTATTTTATGTACTAATATCATCCATCTTATCTCAAGTCAATTCTTCATGTGATTGCAACAATGGAAAATTATTATTGAAAAGATCTAATGTGCACCTACAGACAAGCTTGGAATTTTCTGAAAGACACTCCTCCAAAGCATATTTGAGTCAATTAAGGAATAAAAAGTACATTAATGAATACTTAAGATTAAAATATTGTCCAAAGGCTTTATAAGTGGCCCATACATGCAAAAACCTACCGGCCACATTCCTGCCAACTAGAACTTGTGGCCCATTCCAGTTAATTTTTGGCCCAAACAGTAAACTTATTGGCACTACACATCCGATTTCCTTTCAAAGACAGTTTCTCCCCAAGAACCGTCACCATAATCAACTCGAGAATTGCACTAGACTCAAATAAATACTGTCACTGCACTATAAAATGTCATAACACTGCCAGATGCATATCAATAAGTAATCTTCTCAGACATGTTCTATTTTATGAGCTTGTAATGTCCTCATGTAGAGAAAAAGACAAGCTTATACTCTGATTTAAATGTAATCATGCGAGTCGTAATAAAACATCAAAAAACAAAGGTTGCCCTTATTTATTGTTTATTCACAAGTGGCTGATGAAATAGTAGTAGACCACCTGCATGTTTCTGATGAAGTCTCACACGTCATTCTTTTCTTGAACATAGTGAAAATAAATGATAGTTTTCTTTATGTTTGCTCAGTGATGGAAAAAGCGAGTACAAAAGAATGAATATGAAAATATCTTGCTTATGAGAAAGTCCCACAGCATAAAAAGATACAGTATTAGCTGCCACATGTGGAAAAAAACCTTAAAAATCTACAATTTGAACTGAGGAGTCACAGTGACGGAATGTAAAACACGTGAGTAAAACACTGACACACATAAGAAAAACAACAAAGTTCAAGTTTAGGCATATGTTAGAACTTAAACAACCGTGCATGTGTTTGACTCCCCATGATTCCTTTTTGATCATGGCAGTCCCGAAATACTGAGAAACCTTTAGAGTGAGCAAAAGATTGTGAGAATATCAAATAAATAAACAATGCAGGGGCGCAGCCTTATTCAACAATGTGTCAAGAATGAAGCGAGCGCTCTTCAGAAGACATTGTCACATTTGCAGGGACCAAAAAGAGAAAAGTTAGTTCAAAACACGCACTTGCCAAATATGTTTATGCATAAAGTTCAAATGAAATCTACTCCTTAAGTTTGCTTGTGTAGACTGTGATGAAAGGGGATTTGCAAACTCCAATAGCACATCACCACCAGAAAGTACATTAGGTTGCTATTTTCCGAGAGACCGGTGCAGAATGCTTACAGAAAACTTGTTAAAATTTAGGTCAAAAAGTTTAATCAAGGTTTCATGAAAAAATATTCACCATATCTTTGAATACATGGCAAGTTATGCACTGTGGTATTAGGGAACCAACCCTCCTCATCCTTGAAAAGGACATTCAGTGTGGAAAATGTATACATAAAAAGGCTAGCAGATAGCCATTTACTGGCGAGAAAACTCTTTGTTAGAACCCAAAGGCCATCATATCAGTAATTACATATATAGTAAGGCTTTTTTCTTTAAAAAATCGACATAGTATAGTAAGGCTAAGAAAGTCGGAGAATAAATCTGACTTCTGATTCTTCTCCTAGTTATTGCTGTGGTCCAGTGGCAAAAATATTGGTTCAGAACTTGAGGTGGGAATCAGCAGTGAGTTCAATTCCACTCTTTGCAATTCACAAATTGTTTATTGAGGTAATGAAAAGGATAAATATAACTTCCAATCACTTCATTTCAGAAGTCACTGTGGTCCAGTTGCAAAGACAAATGGTCAGAACTTCTGGTGGACTCAAGTTCAAATCAGGAGTGAGTTCAATTCCATTCTTTGCAATTCTCAAATTGTTTATTGAGGTAATGAAATGGATAGATATAACTTCCAATCACATCATTTCAGAAGTCACTGTGGTCCAGTGGCAAAGACAATGGGTCAGAACTTCAGGTGGACTCAAGTTCAAATCAGGAATGAGTTCAATTCCACTCTGCAATTCTCAAATTGTTTATTGAGGTAATGAAAAGGATAGATATAACTTCCAATCACATCATTTCAGAAGTCACTGTGGTCCAGTGGCAAAGACAATGGGTCAGAACTTCAGGTGGACTCAAGTTCAAATCAGGAATGAGTTCAATTCCTCTCTTTGCAATTCTCAAATTGTTTATTTAGGTAATGAAAAGGATAAATATAACTTCCAATCATGTATAGGCGGGCCGCCTCGTGGTGTAGTGGGTCAGTCACCTGCCTGCGACATGGGTGTCGAGGGTTCACGTCCCGGTGTCGCCAGTCAACAACTGTATGGTGTCGGCAGTCAGCCGAAGGCTGACTGTCGAACACCACCAGGAACCCCCCCCCTCCCAACTGTCTTCCGGTCAGCCGGAGGCTGACCGGAAATATTGTTTTGCTGAAAAAAATGACTAAGTCTTTATTTGAATGAAAAAAGTATTACCCATTTATTGAACTACTAGTGTAGTGATTAGTCAAACAAGAGCGGGATTCGAACCCCATTTCCCACGTGGCAGTCAAATCCACTAACTTGAGGTCTGTCTGACCCATTGTCTTTGCCACTGGACCACAGTGACTTCTGAAATGAGGTGATTGGAAGTTATATTTATCATTTTCATCACCTCAATAAACAATTTGAGATTTGCAAAGAGTGGACTTGAACTCACTCCAGATTTGAACTTGTGTCCAACTTCAATTTCAACCCATTGTTCTTGCCACTGGACAACAGTGTCTTCTAAAATGATGTGATTGGAAGTTATATTTATCCTTTTCATTACCTCAATAAACAATTTGAGAATTGCAAAGAGTGGAATCAAACTCACTTCTGATTTGAACTTGAGTCCACCTGAAATTCTGACCCATTGTCTTTGCCACTGCACCACAGTAAAGTTGGAAGTTGTATTTATCCTTTTCATTACCTCAATAAACAATTTGAGAATTGCAACGAGTGGAATTGAACTCACTCCTGATTCCCGCCTCATGTTCTGACCCAATGATTTTGCCAGTGGACCACAGCAACAACTAGAAGCTGTAGAATCAGAAGTCAGATTTATTCTCCGACTCTCTTAGCCTTACTTGCTGTCATTTTTTAAAGAAAAAAAGCCTTACTATACTATGTCGTTTTTTAAGAAAAGAAGCCTTACTATACAATATCGTTTTTTAAGAAAAAAAGGCTTCCTATACTATGTCGTTTTTCAAGAAAAAAAGCCATACTATACTATGTTGTTTTTTAGGAAAAAAAGCCTTACTATACTATGTCGTTTTTTAAAGGAAAAAAGCCATACTATACTATGTCGTTTTTTAGGGGGGAAAGCCATACTATACTATGTCGTTTTTTAGGGAAAAAGCCTTCCTCTACTATGTCGTTTTTCAAGAAAAAAAGCCATGCTATACTATGTCGTTTTTTAGGGGGGGAAAGCCATACTATACTATGTCGTTTTTTAAGAAAAAAAGCCTTACTATACTATGTCGTTTTTTAAGAAAAAAAGCCATACTATACCATGTCGTTTTTTTAAAGGAAAAAAGCCATACTATACTATGTCGTTTTTTAGGGGGAAAAGCCATACTATACTATGTCGTTTTTTTAGGAAAAAAAGCCTTACTATACTATGTCGTTTTTTAAGAAAAAAAGCCTTACTATACATGGTCTTTTTTAAACAAAAAAGCCTTACTATACATGGTCATTTTTTAAGAAAAAAGCCTTACTATACATGGTCTTTTTTGTAAATAAAAAGCCTTACTATACTATGTCGTTTTTAAAGACAAAAAAGCCTTACTATACTGTGTCGTTTTTAAAGAAAATAAGCCTTACTATACTATGTCGTCTTTAAAGAAAAAAGCCTATACTATGTTGTTTTTTAAGAAAAAAGCCTTACAATACTATGTCATTTTTTAAGAAAAAAAGCCTTACTATACTATGTCGTCTTTTAAGAAATACGCTTTACTGTACATGGTCGTTTTGTTTTAAATAAAAAAGCCTTACTACACAGGGTCATTTTTTAATAAAAACCCTTAATATACATGGTCATTTTTAAAGAAAAAAGCCTGACTATATATACATAGTATTTATTTTTTAAACAAATAAAAGCTTTACTTTACATAGACCACTTTTTTTTAAAGAAAAAGCCTTACGATGTCCAGCCATTCAAGTCATTTTGCATGCCAGCTTTACGTTTGTACCAAATCTCGGGGTATTCTTTGCTCAGTTATGAAGCACGTCTAATAAGATGAATAAATATTTGACATTATCGTCGACAAGGAAAAAGAGTGTCGCCAAACTTTCGTCAAAACATATACTATTGGGCAAGATCACAGGAAGGAAATATTAGATGACATTATATAATAGTTATATTCATGGAGGGCGCGGCGGCCGCACAGTTTTGGGGATGAGGGTTCAATCCTAGGTCAGTCCTCACTGTGTAGAGTTTGCACGTTCTCCCAGGGCTTGCGAGGTTTTCCCGGGTTGTCTGTCTTCTTGTGCCCTGCGATCGGCTGTCCACTGATTCAAGGTGTTCCCCGCCTGGTGCCCGTAGTTGACTGGGATAAGCTGCAGTGCCCCATGCAACTCTTGTGAGGATAAGCGGATCCAAAAATGAATGAATGAATATTCATGGAGATGTGCACAGAAGTAATAATCGTGTATAATACCCTTGAGCTCCTTCTGTATGCTCAGCATTTGTCAACATGCTTTTCACTGTCCAAATCCATAAAAACCAAAGAGCAAATACGTGATGTCTTGTTTTTTGTTATTTATGTAATGGTGCTCGTTAGATCCTAAGTATCTGCTTTGAAAGAAAACCAAAGTTGTGTCATAACCAGATTTATGAGCTGACTGTCGGTAACTTACTTTATATTTGCATTACCAGATGAGGAAAAGAATGAGCGATAAGTAGGAATATATTTGATTACAGTATAACAAATTGCAGAGCTGTGACTAATATTAAAACCACACTAACATATCTCCATCTGTTTCTTCTTCAGATCTCTTCAACACTTTCAACCCAGCTCTTACTGGATGAGCCAGCTTACGCTTTGCAAACTCACACTCGTTCTCGTGGAACAATTCCAATCCATCCAAATGGAAAGCAAGATTCCAAACTAAACTGAACTCCAACATGGTACTGTGTGGTGTTTTTGTTATTGGAAACATCTGTGAGGACTCATCAAACATTAGATATGAGTGATTGGGCTCTTTTCTGGAGTTATTTGGGAATCAAAGAATCAACAACGATTTTGTAAAACGGGGAAGAGTTTGTGAATTCACAGCTAACATGGTTCACGAGTATGTGATCTGGGAGTCAGTAGTGGAACTTTCTCACAAGTGTGGAGAGACAAATGCAAGCATGTATGTATTTATGGTTTAAATTGCAGGGTTCATCGCTTTTTCCCTAAGTATTTGTCTTGGGTGTTTGGCTGGTCACTGGCCTGGCCAGCGAAGAGAGTTTGTCCGGACCAAGAAGCTGTCTTTGAAAGGAGATCAGAGAACCTGCTGACCTAATTACCAAGATGTTTATCTCCAGACATCTGGGTTGCATGCGTTCTGCTGAGAGCTAACGTGGAGGTACGAGATGTCATTGGGTCAGGACGAATCAAATCACAAAAAAAAAATCAGCGGTGATATACAATGTTATCCTTGCAAATTCTAAGTTCTATCGTTAAATTTGTTTGGTTGTGTAAGAACTTAACAAGCTCTCACACTAACTCCATAAATCATCTTTGCTTTAACCTCCCCAAAAGATTTTATAGATGAATGGACAATGATGGACATGATCCCACAAACACACGCCAGTTATAAATACCAGGGGTGGTGCCAGGGATTTAGGGCTGAAAATACCTGAAAATAGCTCCTCCCTCCAATACCGCTGTATTTTTAGGGCCTCTGTTAGTCATAAGCCCTTTTCTGTTACTTAAGGCAATATCCCAAATGCCAGTGTCAAAATAGTTTTATTTCAGCAAAGGGAATCACTTTGGGTTTATTTGGTATGCGGCAAAGAGATGACTGGACCAAACTCTTCTGCAGCATCTTCATCTGACTGCAAAATCTTAGTTTCTGCACACAACAGCCCGTCACCTCTTTCTTCAAAAAATATTTGACATTGTAAACCTTGGTTTACTTAATGAAGCCGCCTTGTAAATTCATTCCTTTTTAGTATCAATCGGTATATCAATTACAGAGCATTGTCAAACATTTAGAGTTGCGGGTTTTGGTGTGATTTTAGATTTTTTTTTTCAACGCTTGTAGCAATCACAACAAAAATATGTACAAATGTAGATAATTAAGCAGCCCAGCGGATGAGTGGTTAGTGCGTCGGCCTCACAGTTCTGGGGTCATGGGTTCAAATCCAGGTCGGTCCTCTTGTGTAGAGTTTGCATGTTCTCCCTGAGCGTGTGTGGGTTTTCTCAGTATACTCTGGTTTCCTTCCACATTCCAAAAATGTAGGCAGATTAGACACTAAATTGCCCCTAGGTATGTGGGTGAGTATGGGTGCGATCAGCTGGCCACCCATTCCGGCCCCAAGTCAGCTGGGATAGCTTCCAGCAACCCTTGTGAGGATTAAGCCGATCAGAAAATGAATGAATGAATGAATGTAAACAATTGTAAGATCTTTACACTTTACCACCTCTCACTTATTGTGAATTCACATAGCTGGGATGTCCAGAGTTAACTGTTTCAGCGACTAAATTTCATGGCATTTTTTTTGCCCGTGTGACTGATCCATTAAAATCAGGATTAATACCAATGATAATTATGACCAATTGGAGCTTCTTGCCTTCATTTGGACTGAGCAAACAAGTGTCAGAGTTTGGTCAAGTTAAACATTTGAAGGCGTTTTAGTGGAAAGTGTTGAGAAATGTCTGTCTGGCTTCCTGTTGGCTTCCACTGTCAACTGTCTCAACTACTATAAACCAAATAGTACTTAATAGTACTAGCAAATTGTGAATCAAAATGTTTTCTCTCACATGGTCCATTATTTGGTCTTGTCATCTGCGTCAACCTTATTTAAGCAGGCACTAAGAGCTGTTCTAATTAATTGCAAAAAAATAGGATTGTAAATGGCTCGGTTTGTGCAACATTGAAAATCAGTGATGTGAGGACTAGCTATTGTGTCCTTCATTATTGTCCCTGGTGACTTAAATATAGCAGGTCTCGAAAGCCACACGACTTTAAATATGTATTTCTGCAGCACTAATTAGAGACTGCATGTTAAGCGGGCACTGAGCCCAGGACAAGGTTTGGCTAAATATAAGAAAACAAAAACAAAGCTTCCACACTGAAAACAGTTTGACAATATGTCAGAGTCATGCAGTAATCAAACTTTCTTGGAAAGGTGAGTTTTTGTATGAGTTACTTCTATTGAACTAGTAGCACTGCACCGGCATGAGGCGCTATTTGGTCACGTACCGTACTTTAAAAATGTGAAGGAGGAGCTGATGGGAATTTATAGAACAGATGCAATAAATTTGTGACAATTACCTTATTTTCCCGCATATAAGCCGTATTTGTAACAAAAAAAATGATGACTGAATCAAGGGTATGGCTTATATGCGCAAAAGACTTGCAAAAGATGCCGGCAAAGTAACATTTACTATTCGTTGGTTATTTTCTGTTTTGCAGTAAGAAAACAACCATTACTGGATGAATTGATTCCTTATGACATTCACCCTAATAATATGCTTTTGATTCAGACAATATCTCTGACGTGACCGGACGTTTGGTCGACGGACGTTTGGTCGACGGACGTTTGGTCGACGGACGTTTGGTCGACGGACGTTTGGTCGACGGACGTTTGGTCGACGGACGTTTGGTCGACGGACAGTTCGTCGAACGGACGTTTCGTCGAACGGAAGTTTGGTTGACGGATTCGCTGCCGGACATTCCGTCGAACGGACGTTTCGTCGTCGCCAGGTTCGCTCGCTCTCAAAATTATAATCATGAGAGAGACAGAAAGTTTACTGTTGAAAGCGATCAACCAGGTAATCTCTCGCTTTCAAAATTATAATCATGAGAGAAAGAGTGAGTTTGTAATTGCATTGACAATGTAAGAGCATTACTATCTAAATATCTAATATCAAAATTATCAATAAGTTGCGTATTATTGGCGTGTGTGTACATGTTATTCGTCGCCGACGAAACATCCGTTCGACGAAATGTCCGGGGGCGAGTCTGTCGACCAAACGTCTTTCGACCAAACGTTCGGGTACCCTCTGACGTGATTTTCCCTTCAAATTGTAAAATTCAACGATTTTAAGGCAATTCTAAGGATTTGGCATATACGCAGGGGCAGCTTATTTACGACTAAATACTGTATGTACGCTGCTTTACAGTGGTTAAACCTAGGGGAGAATGGCTGGTTCCTCATCATAATAACCACATTAGGTCCTTGTTTAGGTTTAAGTGCCAAGCTCTCACGACATGCTAAGAATTTTTAACATAACATGTATTTCTGTTTGTACTTCAACCTGTGACGACACTTCTAATTAAACTTGGCCACCTGTGGCAAAAGTTGGTGAGTGTGGACACTAAAGTTATTTTTGTACTTCCATTTTTAATACTCCTTAATATCCCATCCTATTTTAGACGGAAATTGCCAAGCAACATTTATTTCCAGACATCTGGTAATTCTGACTTGCTTTTTGTTGCATCAGTAAAAACAGTGCTGCTTTTTAGTGGGTACTCTTCTTAACCTCTACAGGACAGCCTTTCAATGTTTGCTTTTTTTCTAAGCTACTTTCAAGTAAAAAAAACAGAGTATGGATCAGATATAGGCTACACAAGCTGGCTACCCTAAGCTGCTTCCACAATTGCAAATCCTTTAAATGGTGCTCCATTTGTTTTCCACTCTCAGAGCTCCACTTCCGCAAGTAAAAGCCACTTTTAAAAGCCGCTCATAAAACACCACTCTCGCTTGTCTCTTTTCCTCATATTGTGGTCATGTAAATGATTAAGCATATGGTGGCAAAGAAGACTATTTATGTTATGAAAGAGTGATACAAAAATGAAGAGAATGTGATTGTGCTCAATCAAACAAGTGTCTCAAAGAAAAAAAATGTGGTTGCAAAATGAAACATTACACACAAAGTAATAATATAAATTAAATATGAATTTGTTGGGCATTTTTCTCCAGTTCAATGTGTGTTCCTTGAAAAGTGTGATCTAGGGAGTGTTAGGGGTCTGCTGATACCCTCCTTCCTGTCTCCCTTCCAGCAGATATAAGCGTCTTTAGTCAGCCTGGAAGGTTTTACTGTTCACACGTTTCTGTCTTGCTAACCTCAAAAGAGTTTTCTCTTCCCTCCCTGCAAAACAGCGCTCCTTGTGATCCTTCCGCACCGCCACTCAGCAGCACATCTGACACATCTGGGAACCCAGAGGATTAAGTGCTCTGTGTTTAAATGTGTTTTTGAAAAACGAGAAGGCGTCAAAGGGTTGCAGGATGGAAGCCATGACGCAAGCATTGAGCAGATTGGTCAAACTTTGGAAAAATGCGAACAGCAAAAAATACTGGGGCATCAAAATGTGTTTATGAGCAATGTTCCCTCTAAGCTGCGCGCGTGCGCAATTGCGCACTACTCTCGTCTTCTCTGCGCAGCAGCAATCATATGGCGCGCAGTATTTTTTTTTTACCCCTTTCCCCATGATGGCGCCGTTTAAGCGGCAGCCAGTGGCAGTAGCTCTGTCCACTCTTATGTTTTTCGTATTTTACAGCATGTTTTACATGAAAAATTAGAGGGAACATTGACATGCACCTGCTTGTGGCAGGTGTGATACTGGTGTGCCCATAGCGAGCAATGAAGATGTTGTGACCGGATGATTCGCCTAAAGACGTTTTGCCGACGGACGTCTGACAGACGGACAGGTCGCCGAATGAACGTTCGTTCAAACAGCGTTTAATGATTAAATACAAATACTAGTATTTGTTAGTTTAATGATTAAATACAAATACTAGTATTCAGCTGGATTTGACCGAATTTGAGAGCATTTTGAGCCGTTTGGCGAATGGACGTATATGGACGTTTTTTTGCCTCCATCGCGACATCATCGCGACATTTTACCGAGGAATTCACTTCCCTGGGCTCGGTTCTAATGTCCAAAGAGCTCCAGTATTTGTATTTAATCAGTAAACGCTGTTTTAGGATGGATTTGACCCGATTGCTGTCATTTTACGGCTCGGTTCTGCTACATCTGCCCGCCCAAGAGTGCTTATTCCCGGGCTGCCATGCCCGCCCAAGAGTGCTTATTCCCGGGCTGCCATGCCCGCCCAAGAGAGCTTATTCCCGGGCTGCCATTGATGGTAGACTAACATTGATTTTTACTATAATTTGGACAACGGCGGTGGCGGGCCGGATTAAAAATCCTAACGGGCCGTATATGGCCCGCGGGCCGAGGTTGAAAAACTTGTACACACACGATCCGGGGGCGGGGCGAGCGCGCAAATTCCGTTTTCGACAAAACCTCCGTTCGGCGGAACGTCCATTCGACGACCTGCCCGTCTGTCAAATGTCCGTCGGCGAAACGTCTTTAGGCGAATCATCCGAGTACCGACGATGTCGCTCACACTGGTACTCAGTGCGCTCAGGGAGGCTGTCTTTCTGCCCAGACCAACGAAAAATTAGAGGGAACATTGTTCATGAGCAATATTCAAAGGTAACCCAGCACCATGTAGAAATATCAAGAGTTCCAAAAACGGCAAAAGAACTGAAATAATCATATAACTTTGTATATTAAGGATTGTCAAGCTGTTGAAACTTAATGATGTGTATGTGTGTATACACATATACATAGGTGGCTACTTATTTATTTACAAATTATTTATCTGTTCATTTGTTATTGTGCACTTTGTGGTGAGGCTCTAAATCTCATTATACTTGTATAATGACAATAAAAGCATTCAATTCAATTAATTATTTTATGGCTATAAAATTTACTACAGCTAAAGCTGCGACACAAAAAAAGCATCAATAATAACCAGGGTGGCCCTGCGGATGAGTGGTTAGTGGCCTCACAGTGGGGGACTTGGGTTCAAATCCAGCTCGGTTCAAATGTGTGGAGTTTGCATGTTCTTCCGAGACCTGCGTGTGTTTTCTCCGGGTGCTCCGGTTTTCTCCCACCTTCCAAGGACATGCATTGTAGACTGATTTGACACTCTAAATTGCCACTAGGTATGAGTGTGAGCGTGCATGGTTGTTTGTCTCCTTGTGCCATGCGATCGGCTGGCCATCATTTCAGGGGGTCCCCCGCCTCTGGCCCGAAGTCAGCTGGGATAGGCTCTAGCACCCCCCGTGACCCTAATGAGGATAAAGCGGTTAAGAAAAAGGGATGAGAGATGCATGTTTTTGGAATGCGGGAGGAAACCCATGCAGGCAACCATGCAACCAGTACTTACGAAATTATTTGGTTCCAGAACTTTCATAACTTTGATTTTTTGTTAAAAGAGCAGCATTTTATATACTAGTTCGTTCCATGGTCCTGAAAAAAAAGTATCAAATAAACCTCTCTCAATTTTGCACAAAAGATGTAAGAAACACACAAATATGAGATGAAATGATAAGATTATTTTTAAATAATGTATGGTTTGTCCAACTCTTCAAGAAGGATCCTGAGTTCCAGGCGAGGCAGGGGACATCGTCAGCCACGCATGTCGTGGGTTGACCCTGGTGACTCCATACCATGGGACACACTTATCAAGGTGGTGTCATGGAGGCATCCTATTTCGATGCCATCCTGCTCCTCTCCACTCCACTCTCGAAAGGCCAATTTTCTCCCCTTATGGAGGGCCTGGACACCTTACTGGACAACTCATTTTGGGTGATTTCATCCTGGATATTGTTTATTTGTTGATGGAAATAGTAAAGTAGTAAATGTATTTCGTGAACATGGTGCTTAGTAGAAGGACCACTGATGTTGAGCTATTGAATATTAGGAAGTGTGAGAGGAGATATTAATTCAAGTCTTTTAAGCTGAGGGTAAAGGGAAGTGTGGTTTTGAGCAAATGTCGAGCTGGGTGTCATCTGCATAGCAGTGAAAGTGGATTTTATATTTACTGCCTCACAGTTCTGGAGTCCTAGGTTTGAACCCAATTTGGTCCTCCTGTGTGGAGTTTGCATGTTGTCCCCAGTGTTGTATGGGTTTTCTCAGGGTACTCCAGTTTCCTCCCACATTCAAAAAACATGTAGGCTTGTCTGGTTGGACACAAGCAGTGGAGTGTTAAGGAAAAAGTAAAGAAGTGAACTTTTAAACTCAACTGTTTTCCATTCATTTTTGAATACCAATAAAAGGTATGGTATGTTTGGGCTAAAATATTTTGCAACATATTTTTTTTTATTTTTTTTTTACCCCTACACCATCTGTATTCTTTTACATGAATACAACTTCTCCAAGATGTTTGATTTCTCCTGTTGCTTCCAAACAGAAAGCCTTATACAGACTTAATTGGACCATCCTTTGAATATACATATCTTGGAAACACATTCAATAATTAAAACCCTTTGTGGTAAGAGTTTACATGCCATGAATCAATTTGCTTTCAGGTTTTTGCATGTGAACAATACCACATGGACAGTCAAACTTTGGATTAAGATCAATCGAGTTGAACGGCGGTCTACTTGAACTTTCCTTCAGACATCTGGTTATAATCAGCTAGCAAAACATGCCACAGTACATTTAAAACTGTAAAGACAAATAAAGACAACAGTTCTCAAGCAGGAAGATTCAATCAAATTTAAAGTATTATCAGCCTTTACGGAGTTGATCATTTAAACAATCAGTCTTGCTGGAGCACTGACATTTGCTCAGGTCCATAATTTCTGTATACAGTAATACCTTGACATACGAGTGTCCCAACATATGAAAAATTTATAATGGGAGGAAAATTTTGAGCAAATTACCTGCATGTGCTGTCCGTGTGATTATAGTATGCATTTTGCCTATTGTGTCCCTCATGATTTCCCTTCCCTCGCGTGATCAGGACTGTGTATTTTGCAATCAACCCCTGTCTATCTATTTAAACCCTGTGTGTTTGTGAGTTCTTGTCCGATCGTCTGCTTTGTTCGCGTCATGCTAAGTTGCCATGTCATGTTTCAAGTTACTCTTTTCCCCATGTCTTCCACGTCAGGTTTGGTTTTGTTATTTATTTCCAAGTCCTTTTTATTTTCTTGAATCCCCTCCTGCCCCAGTCATTAATGTTTTCGTTAGAGCACTGCACGCACTCGTCCTTGCATTTGGGTCCTACTCTACGTACCATGCCGCACAAGACGTAACAGTAATATCCTGCTTCTGGTGTTTTTTCAGAGGGTGGCAATGGATTAATTTTATTGAGTTATTTTACATATCATCGTCTTTCACAGTCAATCAGAAGTTTCTCCCAAGGAGTTGCAATTTCTTTGTCAAGGTAGTCATCACGACTAAAAGACCCCCTGCAAATCTGAAGGCCGTACACATGTGAGTGTCACGTGTGGTGATCCTTCATTAGTGTCGGGGATTAATTCTTTTTATACACAAATTAGTGCTGTACGCATCAGATGGGATGAAATTACACTCTGCGCCTAATAGTGTGTCAGTGATGCGCAAACGTAAAGAAAAGCAAAAATACATCAATTCACCCACCAATCCAATCAACCTCATAGCAGCATTTGCAGAATTGCTTTTTTTACATTTACATTTTTGTAACTTGGTGAAATGATGGTTTGTGTATGAACACACCATTTACTGAAAGAATAAAAAGTGTACGGATAAGGAATTTTGCTCACTGTTTCAATTTGAATATGAGACAGCTCTTGAGGTTTGGAAAAGTTTGTTTTCTGTCACTGAGGTAAGATTTCTATGAGTAACACTTCATTAATTTTGCTACTAAAAGAAGCATTATCTGCCACAGCTTTAAAGAAGGACACTAAAATGCCTTTTATACATGTCCCAATAAGGTATTGTGTTTCAAAATTAAATAGGAACCTGGTCAGTATGAATCATTTCTCATCAGCAATCCAATCCAACACATCCATTTGAGGACAAATTTCCTAACATGTAGACCAGGGGTGTCCAAACTATTCCACAAAGGGCCGCAGTGGGTGCGGGTTTTCATTCCAACCCATCAAGATGACACCTTTTCACCAATCGGGTGTCGTACAAGTGCAATCAGTGGATTGCAGTCAGGTGCTTCTTGTTTTCTTCAGAAATCTCATTGGTCAAAATGTCTGTGCTGGATCGGTTGGAACAAAAACCAGCACCCACAGCGGCCCTCGAGGACCGGTTTGGCCATCCCTGATGTAGACAGTTTCTGCTAACTTTGAATAAATCCTCAATTCACAGAATCAGCTATTTTGATGAACTTGCTACTCAATAAATTAGATGCAGATTGATCCGAGTCAAAATTCAATATGCATTTAATAAGCCTCTGCAAGCTGTGTGCCACATGACAACTATGCATGCTAACGTAGCGTATGTATGTATAAAAAAAATGTAACAAATAAAAAATGTTAAGGTTTACCCCAAACCTCGTTCAAAACAATTTGAGAACTGCAAGTGGTTTTGACCAAAGCTTGTCCTCTCTGAAACCCAAAATACAGCAAAAAACTTTTGTTTGAAGATAAAACTTAATAAAAAAAGGTGTGATAAATCATACAGATGGAACGAACTGCATGTCAAAGACATTCAGAAACATAAAAGAATTTGTGCTGTTGACCACAGTCTTAAAATCCATACAAACATATCCATGCGGGATGCCACACATGTATTCAGATGGCTCCAAAGCACAGAGGTTTTGGTCTAAAACACAAAGTCAGACATTTATTATTTTTTCAAAAACATGTTAAGTGTTGCCTTTAGATGTTTATGAGGAATCGCTGTTCAAGAAGGCATTTTATTTCTCACTGTTTCATTTAGAAGACTTAATTGGTAGTGTTAAAATGGGAGTTTTTCCTCTGTGTGTTATGACAATTAACAACAATAAAGCCGATATAATATGGAAAAAATATTCCAATTTATTGTCCCATGGTACCGATTTGGTTGATCGTATGCGTCAGTTCTTCGAGAAAATCTGCGGCTATGGTGATTTTGACACATTTTGCATGTGTTGTAGCTGATCTTGCACTATTATTGTACTTTCCATAGTTTGCGAGGTGTCTGGTCTGACTTGGTGAAAAACATTCCATAGAGATTAGATTAAAAAAAAACATTTGGAGAAAAAGTAAGCAAGGATTACTACAAATTGAGGAGATCATCCGGATCTTCTTAAATCGCTTTTTATGACAGTTCAACAAAGACATTAAAAACTGTGTTTTTTGTTTTAAATTATAGTTTAAAGAAGTGGAAATTGATGTAGCAAGTTCTTGAGCTTTCTGCCAAGCTAAACGTATTTCTCTTGGGTGTCATGATTATGAACGTATTAATGGTTGTTACGGGCCAATAGGTAAGTTTTATAGAGGCCCTGGCTACTAAATCAATTTTTTCAGATTTAATTGTGAAAAAATTGATTTAAGAGGAATTCATGTGCATGGTAATATCAAATTGTCGACAGTTAAAGCACCGGCAATAATTAATCCATCAAGTGGATCAAACGCTGAAATGAATGATTTACTGCTCTTTTCATTTGAACTGTTTTGCTCATCAAGACAACTAAGTGGCTACATAGAACAAAAGCCTAATTTCATTACCTGATAAATAAACAGGCGGCCCGACGGATGAGTGGTTATCGTGTCTGCCTCAAATATCTGGGGTCCTGGGTTCAAATCCAGATTTATTTCCCGTGTGGAGTTTGCATGTTCTTCTGGGCCTGCGTGGGTTTCCTCTGGGTACTCTGGTTTCCTCCCACATTCCAAAAACATGCATGGAAGGCTGATTGGACACTCTAAAAAACAACAACATTCAGTTCATTATCATATTCAACTTGAAGCACAGGACAGACCATTCCAGGTAGGAGCTTTTGTAATGAAATATTAATACTACATACAGTGGATGTTGAAAAACATGATCCTAGCCATGCCATGATTTTGTACTGATGCTGTAAAACATGACCTAGTCAATCATTAAAATTCACAAGAGGCCACACCACAGGATAAGCGGTTCCCCCATTTCAGTAATCTCTGGTTGTGCAGTGTATACAGCTTCATCTTTACCTCCAGGAGCTTCATGGTTAGACCTACCCCCTCCAGTTTGTGTGTTTTATATAAATATAGTATGTAATGATACACTTCAAGAGCACAGATGGTAATATGGACTTAATTTCAAGCTTAGGTCATCGTTGCCACCCAGCCCAAAAAGGTCCATTACAGTTTTGTGCAAAGGACCCACTTTCACTTTTTAAATGAATGAATGAAATGAATAAAGCAGCCCAGTGGAGCTCGTCAGCCTCACAGCTCTGGGGTCCTGGGTTCAAATGCAGGTCACGTCCACCTGTGTGGAGTTTGCATGTTCTCCTGCGTGGGTTTCTCTGGTTTCCTCCCACATTACAAAGACAGGCATGTTAGGCTGATTGGACAATCTATATTGCCCCTAGGTATGAGTGTGAGCGTGAATGGTTGTTTGTCTCTTTGTGCTCTACAATCGGCTGGCCACCGATTCAGGGTGTCCCACGCATCTGGCCTGTAGACAGCTGTGATTGGCTCCAGCACCCCCCGCGATCCTGAGGATAAAATGGTTCAGAAAGAGATGAGATGATAATGTCACTAGTTAAATTAAATTAAAGCAGTTAAATTGACAGTTAAAGTGTAAAATATTCAATCCCCCACCGATATTTTATGATTTACACTTAATCAAAATTGGAATTAAAAATAAGTTTTTTTTACTCAATAAGATAAATTACTAGTCTGGGGGATAGTCCCTTACCTTAGTAGCTCAAAATAGAGCTGATGTCTACTGATCAGTGGTCAAACAGTATCACTTTTAAGTTTTCCAGCAAAGGTAGCAAATGTCTACACACACTCAATGAATAGGTTTTCACACGGAAAACAGTATGCTCCGACCATTAGTGTGAAAAATCCCAGAACTGTGAGGCAATGCTCGAGCCAGTTCACTAACCAGTTAAGATTTTAATGCTCACTTTTAAATTTATGTTTTGAGTAACTGACACAAAATTCCAGATAGTAATCAAATTGTTTTGTCCGCCTTTGCCCCTTATAAAGATGACGCTGAAAATAAAGTTGCGTTTTGGCTATTTTTGATCATTTGTCATTCTACCCATTTTACACAAATTAGAAAAAAACACGCTTTCACTCTGCAATTCATAATATTTTGTGTGGCGTACTGATGAATAAAACACTTTTTCCAAAATAGTCTGTGAATTAAATAAAAAAACAAAAAAACAAAAGTGAAGCACTATGATTACTTTTTGGATGCACTGTACCAGATGGAAGCACACATGCTGCAATGTCTTCTGTTGTGGTCTCTACATAAGATATGCAGTAAAGGCGTGAAAGTTCATGCCCGATGAATGATAATAAACAGTCATTTATTACTTCTGTGTGTAAAGCTAAACCATAAAAAACGAAAACCTATCCAACAAATGACAAAGAAGCACAGACTTCACTCACCCCAGCCACTTCATCCAGCTCTTTTAGGAGGATCCCAAGGCTTTCCCAGACCAGCCAAGAGACAGTCTCCTCAGCGTCTACAGTGTTTGCCACATGATTTCCTCCCAGTGGAACGGGCCTGGGACACCTCACCAGGGAGGCATCCTAATCAGATGCCTGAGCCACCTCACCTGTCTTCTCGCAGATGAGTGAGCTTCTCGCCCTATAAATAAATGTCTACTTCAAGAACATTGCTTATGGACTTGAGTCTAAGCTATTTTGATTCTGTTTAGTTTTTAAATGAAACCTACGCATTGAACAGTATCATACTAACTTCAAACTTGACTAGATTGTGTTCTGTCTGGAGAGTGACGTCGGTATATCAATATACTACATCTCATCTCATTTTCCGAACCGCTATTAGCCTCCTGTTGGCCAATCCCAGCTGTCTCTGGGGCCAGAGGCAGGGACACCCTGAATTGGTGGCCAGCCAATCGCAGGGCACGAGAACGGGAGACTGACAATGGATGTGTACTGGCTTCAGCAGGGGGACACGTCTGGCAGTGCAGGATTTGTCCCTGGTGGCGCATTGTGTTACTGATAGTAGCCTGTGTAACTGTGGTCCCAGCTCTCTGTAAGTCATTCACTAGGTCCCCGTGTGGTTCTGGGATTTTCGCTCACCGTTCTTGTTATCATTTTGACGTCACAGGGTGAGATCTTACATGGAGCCCCAGATCAAGGGAGATTACCAGTGGTCTTGTATGTCTTCCATTTTCTAATAATTGCTCCCACAGTTGATTTCTTTACACCAACCGTTTTACTTATTGCAGGTTCACTCTTCCCAGCCTGGTGCAGGTCTACAATGTTGTCTCTGGTGTCCTTCTACAGCTCTTTGGTCTTGGAAATAGTAGTGGTGTTTGGAGTGTGAGAGACTGAGGTTGTGGACAGGTGTCTTTTATACCGATAATGAGTTAAAACAGATTCTATTAATACAGGCAACGAGTGGAGACCTCTTTAGAAGAAGTTAGACCTCTTTGACAGCCAGAAATCTTGTTTGTTTGTAAGTGACCAAATACTTTGACTCTAATTTGGATATACAGTCTTTAAAAATCAAACAGTGATTTTTTTCCACATTCTGCCTCTCATGATTGAGGTTTACCCATGTTGACAATTCCAGACCGGTCTAATCTTTTCAAGTAGGAGAACTTGCAAAATTGGTGATTGACTAAATACTTAATTGCCCCACTGTACCTATTGCTGCTTTAGGTTATTGTCAATGGCCAATATATATAGTGAATATAAAAAAAACCCAAATAAAAGTGAATGCTGTTTATGCATCTATCAAATTTAAACACATCTTTTCCAAAAATAGTTTATTTTTGGAAAATTCTATATGTACTTAATACTGGAAACACAATCCAAGGCAATAAAAAGGTTTGTTATTTTTAAACACATTACTGCTATTTTTGAGATTTTCCTGACACTGTGGTCACGTTTAAGTCCTCCAGCACAAAAAGTGAATAAAAAGGTGATTATATAAAACTAACATTTTCACGGTTTAACATTTGTTGTTTTTTCCTTGAAAATAAAATTGTAATGTGTGTGTGTGTGTGTGCGCGCGTGCGCTCATGTGTATGCGTGTATGCGTGTGTGTGTGTGTGTGTGTGTTTGTGTGCGCAGGAACAGCCGCTGGGAGCAGTAACAAGAATGAGGTAATTAAATGACAAAACGGGATTTTATTGCTGAAGCCAAAGGCAAAAGAAACTAAATATAACAATAGACTATCGATCACATCACAAACACTGTTGCCATCAGAGAATAAGGCTCCATAATTCTGCGGTACGTAATGTAAAAGTATTAGTATTAGTTGTGAGGGGATACGGGGACGAGGAGTCATCTGGACATGGGCTTCCCTTCTGAATAGCCAACAAAGTGTCTTTTTCTGGCTGCTCTCCATTGACTGGATACACGAGTAGGAAAATAGGGAGCACATTGTTGGGGCTATCAGGAGCAGGCTCTGGAACAAGAGAGGTTGAGAAAGTTAAAGTGAATCACGTGGTGATGATGGCAGATGAGGTGGAAAAGTCATGCTGGAAGGAGATGGTGAACAGCAAAGATGAACACTGACGTCTGTTGGATTTGATTGAGAGAATTATTAATGGCTTTGTGGCCATCGGCCCAGCGCCTGAGTAACTAAAAATCAAAATGGCAATGAAAAAGGGATAATTAAAGTGTGGTTGATTCAAATCATCCCAGTTCACAGGATTATTGAGCCATCCAGGAAAATAATTGTTTTGTTAATCAATCATTAGCAGTGAACTTAAATAGTGATGAATTGGGGACAAAACCTACATGGCATAAATAATCCAGTTCAGTAATCTTGCCAGTGGTCCGCTAAAGTCTAGCCTTATGTTAAAAATGCTTTATTGCACATGACAAATATACATGTTAAAATCTCATGTATATGCACTGTGAGAGATGTCCATGTTTTGAACCTGTGCACACATTTGTGACTGAACGAGCAGTCTGCAATCTGCTATTAGGAAAATTTGTTAAACACAAGGAAAACCTCATGCCTCACAGTCAAGTTCAGCCAACAAACATAACAGTGCTCTATAAACACTTATGTGAAGCTAAAAGGTGCAAATGTGAATGCAAGCCCAGTAAGGGTCAAGTTCAGTCTCACCTTAAGGCTCAAATTCACTTTATTTGGGAATAAATGACATATTGAATGCCTCTCTCAGCAACAAAAATGCAGTTGAAGAAATAAATGGATTTTGAGGTTTTGTTTCAAATTGAGCTCCAGGCAGGAGAGTGAACATTTGTAGCGGGCGCTCAGTAGCGAGGAGGAGGTGGAAGAGGGGCACCGCATGGCTAATAAGGATATCAAAGACATGCTAGCGAAGTGGCAAGAGTTTTCGGATTTTGTAGAAAAGACGCACCCTGACAAGCTGGCAAGTGGTCGCGCGTTATCGTATTGTGAGTACATTTGTGCACGTCATTTTCGAAATATTTTGAAGGGAAGGCAAATACAGTGGTACCTCGAGATACGAACTTAATCCGTTCCGGAACTGAGCTCGTATGACGAGATTCTCGTAACTCGAGCGGACGTTTTCCATTGAAATGAATGGAAAACAAATTAATTCGTTCCAGCCCTCTGAAAAAACACCAAAAACAGGATATTGGATTGGAAAAAATGTTTTATTTCTTCAAATTCGCCATCTATTAACAAAGTAACACATAACTAGTGGTTTAATAGTAATAAAATGTGTTTAATCTAACTAAAATTGGGCAGATTTCACCGACGGGAGACAGAGACGTTTGGGGGCGTGGGGGGGTGGGGTTTGTTTTTTTTCCACGACAACGCACTCGTAAACGGAACAAACAAATTTAAATTAACTTGGATTAATATATACAGACACACTCAAACATACGTTTAATGTAACTTTACACAAAACTGAATTCTAATTTTGTTGTAATTTTTTTTTTACCTTCGTTCTCTTCGGGTTAGTTGTTTGCCATGCCTCCACCCTCACGTTCGCTACCGATGGACTGTTTGCTGTTGTATTGCCTTCAAAATATTCCCAAAATGATGCACACAAATGTCCTCACAATAGGATAACGCACGACCACTTGCCAACGAGAAATAGTCTTTAAAGAACGATCGCGGGAGCTTCTTTCCTTAGAAAGAATAACAGGAAATACAATATGAGCTTACCCACGTATTGATTGTGGGTAATGAAGTTTTATTCTGAGAAAGGTTGCCATTGCCTATGGGTGTTGTGTGCACAAGTATACTTCATTACCCAGAAAGCCCTCTTTTTGCCCGCGCGTTGTGCGTTTCCTGGTCGTATGAGAAACTAGTCTGAATTAATCGCTCCGTGCTCGTAGATATTGTTATACACGAAAGATATGCAAAAAAGACCTGGCTTGGTCGCATCACGAAATTTTGATCGCATGACGGGCGAATTATTCGATCGAAATTTCCGCCGTAAGACGAGAATTTTGTATGACGAGCGGTCGTATGACAAGGTACCACTGTACAAACAACCCTTGATGCGTTCCTTTTAAAAACTCCCGCTGAACATCCGGGTGGAGTCCACCCGGAGAACAAAGGTAAAAAACAAATTAAAACAAAATTACAATTCAGTTTTGTGTAAAGTTACATTAAACGTATGTTTGAGTGTGTCTGTATACAGACGCTCCCCTACTTACGAACGAGTTAGGTTCCGAGCGATTGTTCATAAGTTGAATTTGTTTGTAAGTTGATTCAGTGCTATATTTTGTATTATAATTTATGTTTAAGGCCTATATAAGTATATTGAAGGTTTATATAAGTGCATTTGTATGTTTAAGGCTTGTATAAGTAACACGCATTGGTTTGTACTGAAAAAAACATTTAATAAAATGGAGAGAATATGTACAGTACTGTATATATATATATATAGAGAGAGAGATTTATGTATTAGAAACTGGCCGAAAGAAGCGATCTAACGACGATTGCACAGTTTTCTTCTTTTTTTCATCATAAATGATGCGGTAGCACTGTATGGCATCATTCAATTGATTTGCAAACTTTGTGCAACGTTCAATATTTGGGTCCTGCTGCTCGATCTTTCTGTTTATAAATGGTACTGACAAGTTGTATGCCCGTGAAACGCTCACCACTCTCACGAGCATCAAGCTTCGTTATTATTGCCACTCGTTTCAAATGAAATGGCTTGCCTCTTCCTTGCAACTCCCTCAATAGAAGACTTTCGCTTTTTACCAACCATATTTAATAAAGGATGCACGAGATATTTAATGATACAAATGAAAAAGGTTCTTTGCCCACTGGAGATACGTTCACGCACTTCCGCATTGCAACGAAGAAGATAGATGCTGGGTGAGCTGAGCCCTCACAGCGCCAGGCGTATTAGTGGCGGAAAGAAGCACTACTCGGAAAAAAATACAAAATTGGACTTACGAACATTTTTCGACTTAAACGCAATTTGCAGACATGTTCGTATGTACCGTTGTTCGTAAGTTGAATGTTCGTAAGTAGGGGAGCGTCTGTATATTAATCCAAGTTAATTTAAATCTGTTTGTTCTGTTACGAGTGCATTGCCGTGGAGGGATGGAACGGATTAATTTGTTTTTAGTTCATTTCAATGGGAAACCTTCGTTCGAGTTACGAGAATATCGACATACAACCTCAGTCCCGGAACGAATTAAGCTCGTATGTCGAGGTACCACTGTATAACGTGCCCTCTCTTTTTGATTATTTTTCAATTGTACTGTACAGGTGTTACTTCACAAAGTAGTTCCAGAATTCCAAAACTGTTCATCTCATTTTCCATTTAATCAATCATTAAAATGCTCAAATTTGATTTCGACATCTGAATTTTTACTTCTCTTTTTAAACACATCTACAAGTTTTTACCCCTCTATGGGACTTCTCAAATTGATGATTTCTATTAGGGTACTGTAATGGAGATGGTATTTAAGGCTCTGGCACAAAGCTGCATGATTACATTAATATAGATCAAAGGGATAAAAAGTGGATTTTTTTTATTGAGGAGGAATATGAGGTCATCCTTACCGTGTATTCACCTTCAGTAGTTGATCATCTTCTTGATTCCTTCAAAGCACTTCCACTTATCTGGGATGTAGAATGGTTCAAAAATATGTGGAAAGGGGGTGTCATAACCACACACTCTACCAATGGGAGCCTCCAAATTAAGAAAACACTCCTCCTAAAATGTGAACATTAAAAAGATTTGAAACATTATAAAAAAATTGCCAGAATTCGATTTACAATTATGCATGCAAACAAGAAAAAACTGGTATGATAAAATGACGCCTGCTCTTTCAGTGTTTAGACACTTATCCAAATAGTTACTGCTGGGTGATATTCTTGTTATTTTCAACTTGACTCGACGGGATTCATTTGAACATTTTACATTTTATCTCGAGATGTTCACTGTTACCTGTTGTCTGTCGACTTAATGACTCAAATCCCTTTGGGATCAGACAAACATGACATTGGAAAACCATTACCACACAGAACATATTACATAAGAGACAGGAAGTTTAATAGCCGAGACTGTAACCCCAGGCTATCCTGTAAACAAATACAGCACAGCTCAGCCTCTGGCTATAGAGTACTGGATTATACTGAAATAACTATAAAAATATACTGTAATTACTACCCATCCGGAATACTCAGCAGGAATTGAAAAAAAAATCCTATTATCATCACCATTGGCAAGCAGACTATTTTCCGCCTCACAAAAAGAAACTATGTAAATTTACCTCACTTTTTAAAGATGGATGAGCTTATACCATTTTAATCCAAATTAACATGTTTTAGATTTTTGCAATGTTTTTAAACTCCTTGATATTAAGTAAGAAAATAATTACAGGCTGTCCTCAAATAGGAAAGTAGGTTAAAATGGGTTAAGGACATATTCAACACTGTTTGCGCACAGTTATTTAAGAGGCATTTATTAAAAAAAGAAAACAACAGGGATACTTCACTTGGATCTTTTAGTGGGTCGGCTCGGTGTTGTCCTGCATCTCATAACCAACAATCATAACAGGATGCTACAAGAGGATTTTTGAATTTTTCAGATTTTTTTCATAACTTGTAATTTGTTTCGTATCTAAAGACACAATTTTCCTGTCGAGGCCTTCCATATCCTCAAAATTGTATATATGGAAACATCTATGGTTAAAAGTACTGTATAAATATTGAAAAAATCATTCACCTGTACTGTAGAGCTGATTTCTGCAGCAAACCCTCCAGTTATTGGGGCCTCGTGACTAATTAGCAAACGTCCAGTTTTCACCACCGACTGCAAAACACGACATGAAAACGGACTACTAAGATTTTGCACAATGTAGCATTGTTGGGATTGCATTTAAAGCTTTTGCACATTCTTGATCATTTATTTAACTCATTAAAAGCCAAACAAAAAGACTTTACCAAGGACTGTTAACATGGCGGACAATTTTATTTTCATAAAAAGTACTCGAAGGCACCCAACTACATCCTCTATTTTGGTATACGTCTGACAATTCTATTTTTAATAGATAAAAACTGGTATAAAAATATATATGATATGAAATATCATAATAAATTCAAGCACAATAAATTTTAAGCAAAAAAATGTTCGAATAGAAAATAGATTCACAATTTACTGTTGATTCAAAATAGAAACATGAGCACAAAAATTTGAATCAAATTGAATCAGCAGGGGAAGATTCTCATTTGTTCAGAATTATGTGATTAAAAACTGCTGAAAGACTTTCAACTGACAGAAGTTCTGTCCAAAGATTATATAATGGCAACATAGTAAATATGGAAATTGCCTTTGACCCAATAGCTGGGTGTGTATATTCAAGAACGGAAGCATTCATGGATCCTACAAGTAAACTACGATTTCCCTCTAACAGTTTCTCTAAAAAAATAGACTGCCTCTTTATCCATCTTAAACATATGTTATTTAGGGAATAATGGAAACTAAGACAAGACATTTTGAAGATGAAGCAGTAGGAAAATGTCTGGAGACAAAATTTACAGTTTGATGGTTTCAGAAGGGGAACATTCAACCTACAGACTGAGGATAGGACCAAGAATAGTACATAAATTTAAAACTTGGGACGCCATGCTGGCAAGGATCCCCAACCACCCCCCCCCCATTGGTAGTATATACAGTATTTAAATAGTAGTGCATGATAAAAACACTCTTAGTAAGAGCCAAGAGCAGAGAGTTAGTGTTGAATAAAATATATGGCTTTTTTTTTCTTTTAAAGATTTCTTTACAGTTTTATAACTCAGATACCATACGCATAACCACAAGTTGAATCATGTCTCTTAGCTAAGATGGAACTTGGAACTAAAGTTGTGTGATAGACCATGACTTCTGTGGATAAGCACTATATTAAAATGAATAGATAGACGTTGATAGAGCCTACCACATGGAGGGCGCTAAAAAGGTGATTTGTGGTTAGCCTGAGAAGAGCTTGCTAGCCAAACCTTGCCTTAGTTCCTGCAGTCTTAAGTATCCAAGAGTATGTAGAGGGTACCAAATGTATTATGGTTTGGGCAGTCCTGACTGTAGGATTTTTTCCTTTGTAAAAGCACAAAACCAGCTTAAAGAGACAGACAACATACTGTGCATGTGAATCCAAACGAAAAGAATCATGTTTAACAGTTTGGGGAGTAGGGGAGAAAAAAAATACCCAATGAATTTCATTTTCATGATTTGTTATAATGGAGAAAAACATAGCCATCATGCAAGTCATATACACTAGTTACATGACGTAAGGCTGGTGTGAAAAATGTGATATTGATTGAAATAGTTTGTGGAATTTGATTCCTGATAATAAAGGTTTGATGACAATTACTTTATATTGTCAATATAGGTGACACTTTGAAATTTTAAGTGTGCCTCAGCTCAAAAATCGTTGGGAAACACTGTCATGAAACTAACAATAAAAAAAAGATTCTCTGAATATGACGTCTCTTGACCTAGATTATGTAACTGACCTAATAGTTTATAAATTAGAGAAGATCTGGAGGATCTTTTGGCAATCTGATATGCTGTTTTCATAATCACGGGATTTGCCTTTTTCAGGCAGTGCTGAACAAGATGACCCCAATGATCTCAACCAGTCCACTACCCAGGCCAAGGTTTTGTTCTCTTCAGTGGAAAATAACTAATGTCTGGTACAAAGAGGCAGGACCCTTTCCATACTTGTAACTCAAGGACTAATTTCATACAATAAGGGGCAAAATCACTGCGGTGATTAAAAAGCTCCTCGGTGGCAAGGTACTGGCGTTGGATGTTAACTGCACCGAGTTTCTGTCCGCATTGCCAGGAGTCAGTTGGATTTCCAGGAAGGTTTGGACTCAGCAGAAGGTGCTCTTTAATCATTGATTCTGATTAGAAATTTTATGGATAGGATATATAGGCACAACAGATGCGTTGTAGGGATTAAGTTTGGTGTACTCCGTATTTTATCTTTGCTTTTTGCAGATTATGTAATCTTGCTTGTTTCATTAGCCCATGATCTTCAACTCTCAATCTAAGGGTTAAATCATTTATTTCTTTAAAAAAAAAAATCATTAGACTCCCTTGTGTCTTAAATGTGGAGGAGAATTATAATCTTTTGTCTATTGTAAGTGGGAAACTCGTGTATTCATGATTAAGCCAATGTGGTGTTTTATCACCCTAGCAAAAGTACAATTTCTCTAGTTTTCCCACGGACTATCAGCTCAATGAAAACAGAGTTTGAAACCAGCACTTTTTCACAATGTTGACAACAGCACTATAAATGGGAAACAGTTTTTTTTATGATCCCTTAAAGATGGATCGTGATTGCGTGTGCGGTCGATTGGTCGCCGGTCTTTTGGTCGCCGTCTTTTGGTCGCCGTCTTTTGGTTGCCCCGACCGCGACAACGGGCGACCAAAAGACCGGCGACAAAACAAGGTAAAACAATACGGTCTACGCATCAACAAAAGCCAACAATGACCATAAGCAGTTACACTGACCCGACGTGTGAGTGTATAAGAGTTTGTATGTACATGCGTTGTCCCTTTAAGAAGCTACGTCAGTCAGGGTCTTAACAAGTTCTCCAACAAAAAACAATAAAAGTCCGGGAAATTTGGAGCTTTTCTTTAGCCTAATAATTACTAGGGCATTAAGTATGACTAAATAGTAATTCGCAGTTTGTATTTAGGGAATTTGAGCAACGATTTAAATGGTAATTATCACTTACCTTCCGGGCGACCAAAAGACCAGCGACCAATCAACCGTGTACCTCTTGATTGATAATGGTAATGTGACCATAGGATTAATGGTATCCATGGAAGGTGTCACCACATTTTCTCTTCCAATCACTGTTATTAACATGAACTCAAAGTAACTTGTAGTTGAAGGAAGTACTAAGGCGAATGACACTAGCAACTGACAAGCAGTAAAGACGTGCTTTCAAAAAGCTTGTCTATTACTAACTCAGAGGTTTTTACATTTAATTCTTTTTCACAATGTAATAGTTTTTAAGCCTTCACAGCCTACAAAGAGTGAGCTGATTTACCTTGCAAACAGTTTCAACATCCCACGGCAGGATAGTGCGAAGGTCAATGACCTCACAGGACACACCTAGTTTTTCCTGTGCCATTTGGGCCACTTCCTTCATCACGTGTACCTAACGTAAAGAAGAAAAAAACAATCCTGATGGTTCATTTTTAGTTTTTACAATTGCTAGTGCTGCATTTACATTAATAGATAACAGAGTGACTAGCATTTTGAGTTTGAAATAGGTGTATTAGCACAGGAGTTGACCAATGAGCTTATCTTACATCGTTGAAAGTTCAGCCCTTCAAATTGTATCTGCGCATTGCAGTTCAATAAATGACAATTACTAATGCCTCAGACTGCCACATTCTGGGCTCAAAAAACAGTTACGTTTCGCCTGACACGAATTGCCAGTAAAGGGGACGAAGATACTGATGATGTCAGTGTTCGCACACAGTGCACGAAAACAATGTTTTCATGAAAAAAACTTCTACCTGGTCTAACCACAGTTAATGCCAAACAAGAGCCATATCAACTTTTGACTGTACTCGTTACAAAGAGTCATTTAGAGAACAGAAAAACTATTCCGCATATCTATAAAATATATTTGGTTCACCTGAGACGCAGTAGGGAGAAAGATAAGTGTGGACAGACCTGGGAGGACCTCACTATCAGAGGTATCATGCACTTTTGCGTCTCCATGTCCGTGCAGATTTGCCAACACTAAAGCTTATTGTAAATGTGGAATTAAAGTTATAGCAAAAAGCTACTTTTGAGTTTTTGCCCAGGATTGCTGTCGTGTTAACATGGCCTGATACTAGCTATGATAGAGAAACTTTCTTTCATTGTCCCATTTATCACTTCCAGGTACATTAGGCCCCGGATAAGCCAGATAAAGTGGCTGGGAACAATCAAATTGAATCTGATTCCTAGTGAGGTAGGCTGTGATACCAAGCCGTAGAAATCAAAGCCCACTGATGAAAAGACCATCATCAATGGAAAGTGTGCTGTGGACATGTGCAGTTAATAGACTGAAAGCCAAGCACAGCCTTGGTGCTGAGGTGTGTGGGAAGAAATAGTCCAAGCATGCCAGCTGAGAGACCCTACAGTGACACAGAGGGCTCGTAATGGATTTAAAATTAATCCGAGAGCTTTGGACATTACATATTGTTCAGGTGACTCCCTTTCATTTTTTTCAGGGTTCCAAAGATAGACGATAAATAAACTATTCGGCACACCCACTGAGATGTTGTCAATGATGTGCAGGATTACCTACCTGTGTCCCCCAGGCAATCAACGTAACATCACTTCCTTCCTCGACAACCTCAGCCTCTGATAGTGGAATAGTGTAGGGTTCTGTGGGAACCTGCTCCACTGGAAACACAATTGAAATGTTTAGCATGAGGCCGATTCCATACATAAACTATATTGCCACATAGACCTAGGCGATAAAACGATAACAGACAACAAAAACTCATTTTATATCCCCTTTCTTTTAAATTAAGGTAACATAGTTAGTTTCATAATTGAATAACAAGGAAAGTAATGTAATTACTCACAGAAGTTAGAATTTTCAAATTTGAAAAAAAAAAAAAAATTCTATCGTGATAACAATTTTTGTCATATCACGCAGGCGTATTGCCACATGTAATTTCCCAATTGCCTTGATTCGCTCATGAAATTAACTATCTTGTTTCTAATTTAGATAGACTTTACAAGGAAGAATTTTGGCCCGTTCAAAGTAGCAACAACACCTTCAGGAATTCTGGTAAGGCTTGAGTGTGCTTATGTGAATTGTCTAATCATTCTTTTACAAGCAATTTGTGAAGATACATATTGTACTTACAGATTGACTTCAGGATTCTGCAGCCCAATTATTTTCATCCACACAATTTCTTTTAATCCATTTCTTTATGGAAATCTACATTAAAGTGATGTTCGAGCGGGAATAGGCTATCAACAAACTGTTCCCACAAAGTTGCAGAACTAGAGTCCAAAATACTGAAGCATTCAGTGTTCCCTTCAAAAGAACCCAACTTACCTGCTGCTCTGTAAAGAATTTTGGGTTCAAAGAAAATGCAGGGGTTGTTATCCGCGATGCAGGAGAGAAGCAGCCCCTTGGCCTGGACGGGGCTACGGGGTACAACAACCTGGGCACACAAATTCCATTTTCAAAATCCACGTCTAACACATCAAAATAGTAATAAACAGTATGTTCAAAGGAGCTTCTGTGTTCAGGGGTAACCAAACATTTTTCACGAGGGCCATATAACTTCTCTAGACTGTGATGAATACATTTATGATAAAACAAAATACTTTAGAGGACTGAGAACAACCAGAAATCATACAGGGGGAGCACTGGATTATAAAGGACACAGTGAATTCATTCATTTATGTTACTTGACACGTATCTAATCACTAATGACCATATGGGAAGTAGGCGTGGTACACGCTAAATTGATTGCTAACCAATCACACGGCACAATAAGTCAACCAAGCCCTCACACACCTAACCATACCTATGGACAATTTGATGTGTTTAATAAACATACCATTTATGTTTTTGTGAAGCACTTATCTAGCAGCCCAAAGAGTGCATTCGTCAATATTTTTAAACTGCTTGCAGTACCATTTATGACCACCAATGTTCCCTTGGGCATTTTCATAATTAAATGTTTTATTGAAGGGTCATTTTACAGCAGCTGTGAGCATTTTGTGGCAAACGCTAAGCACCGACAGTAGCCGAAATACCACCCACACATGAAAACCCACGCAGGCAGATGGAGAATAAGCAAACTCCGAAAAAGGAAGGTCAGAACCCACCGGGATTAACCCTCGTCTCAGAACTGTGAGGCGAACGTGCTAATCAATCAAATACTGAGTCGCTGATATTTATTAACTAGTGATATATGATTCAGATCTATTACTAATCTACTGTAACATTTAAAGAGATATAATAAGTACATACTAAGGTGATGAAAGGCTCACCTTAATGCCAGGGCAATGGGCAAAGAATGCCTCAGGGCTTTGGGAGTGATAAAGTGATCCATGGCCAACACATCCCCAGGGAGCACGAATCGTGAGGTTTCCACAGTCAAACAAGTTGCCAGAGCGATAGCGGTACTTGGCAGCTTCATTGACAATCTACAAGAGACCAGTTAAATTAGTTTCAACAAAAAATGTTCCATGTCAGATATAATAGACAAATAACACAAAAGGTTGTTGCAAAAGAAAAATACTAGGTTTTACTTTAGACAGTGCACAGCATCTCTGAATAGAAAGTTGAGTGAAAGGAGTGCCGATTTTTCCCCCTACTCTTGAGGTAGCAGTTTTAAGCAGGCTGTATAAATCAGATAAGAGCTGCCAAACATCAAAAAGCATATTTCATAGTGGGTATTGAAAATTTATAGATTTTGTGACATTTTTTCCTAGTGATGAGATTAGATTGCACACGTGTCCTTGAAAAGGAAGTCAGCACGGTAGTACTTAATGTTCAAAATAATGGTGGCTGAGCAATTATTTTGAAGGTTAATGCCAAACTCAATCATCGATTTCTCAACACGATTCTCTACGACAACTGCGTAATGAAAAATCTTGATTCTGGACAACGTGCAAAAGTCAAAACTTCTTTGAATTATTATTATAAAAACTTATTTAAATATGTTGTTGCGTTTCAAAACTAATCGTCATGGCAAGTTAAAATGGTGAGGTAAAAACAATAACTTACAACATTTTAATTTTTTTTTCATTTAAATTGCTGAAAAAAAGGTCGATTATTTTTTTTTTTTTTTTTGGCGTTTTGATACAAAATGCGTATCTATTAGTTGGGTAAAACATGGCGTAGTAATCTACGGAAGATTTATAGTATCTGACAGCTCTGTCTGTAACATATTACTACTCATTTACTTGTACATTATAGGCAGAGAAAATTGCAGAGAAAACCTGCGGCGGCACAGTGAAAATTCCACATGGCAAGGCTGGAGCCCGGGTTTGAACCCTTGATCCCAGAAGAGTGAGGTGGACGTGCTAAGGACTTACCATACTTACTACAGTAAATTTGACCAACACTTTTTCTTATGGGGCTTAATTTTGAATTATGGAAGGTAATTGACTCCTGATTTAATAAGTGGATTTAAAAGTTATACAGTGGTACCTCTACATACGAGCAGCTCTACCTACGAGATGCTCGAGATACGAGGAAAATTTCAAGCAAATAATTAGCTCTAGATACGAGAAAAATTTCGACATGCGAGAAAGCCAGGTAGCCATGACATGAGAGGCTGTTTATCATTGTAGCGCACTGTCTTTTTTGACACATCTCTTTTGTGTATAATAGATATCTACGAGCACTGAACGATTTCTTCACACGAGTTTCTCCTACACATGGACCAGAAAACGCACAACGCGCATGCGCGGGGAAAAAAGAGGGCTTTCTGGGTAATAAAGTATACTCGTGCACACAACACCGATAGCCAATGGCACCCTTTCTCAGAATAAAACTTCATTACCCACAATCAATATGTGGGTAGGCTGAGCTGTTGCATTTCCTGTTTTTCCTTCCTTAGCCTGTTAGCTCCCGCGATCGCTCATTCAAGACTACTTCGCGTTGGCAAGTGGTCGTGCGTTATCCTATTGTGAGGACATTTGTGTGCATCATTTTCGGAATATTTTGAAGGGAATACAACAGCAAACAGCCAATCGATAGCGAACGTGAGGGTGGAGGCGTGGCAAACAGCTAACCTGGGGAACGAAGGTAAAAAAAATTAAAACAAAATTAGAATTCAGTTTTGTGTAAAGTTACATTAAACTTATGTTTGAGTGTGTCTGTATATATTAATCCAAGTTAATAAAAATGTGTTTGTTCGGTTACGAGTGTGTTGTTTTTAGTTCATTTCAATGGGAAACGTTCGTTCGAGCTACGAGAAGACCGACATACGAGCTCAGTCCCGGAACGAATTAAGCTCGTATGTAGAGGTACCACTGTAATGTATACATATAAAAAAATCAATTTAAAAAATTGATTTATCGCAAATTAACTGTGGACTGAATCACGATTAAAACATTTAATTCATAATTTTACTTTTTCAGAGGTGTTTTCTGCAGAATTTTGAGGAAAATATTCTATTTTGGAGCGGAGCGGTGCCTAAAAAAATCCTGAGGGATTGTCCTCAAAATGTATACTTTCTTTATCATTTCTTCTTCTGTTTTATCCATACCTGGTCAAAAGCAGGATAGATGTAGTCAGCAAACTGGATCTCAGCAATAGCTGTAGCTCCCGCAACTGCTACACCAATACCAAATCCCACAATCCCCTGCTCACAAAGTGGAGTGTTGAAGACTCGATCTTTCCCTAGTGGTGACAGTAAGAGAAAAATATACCTAAATGGTACATTTATGGATATCTTCAAAAACAGCATTTATCAAGCTACATAAGGAAGTACATACTCATACTTGGCTATTCGACACATGCCAGACTCGGCATAGTGTTTTCCCTCTTTTCCTGGACCCGACTGACGGGTCTGTGTTTATTTCCATTGTTTATGTATTACCGACGCTCCCCTACTTACGAACATTCAACTTACGAACAACGGTACATACGAACATGTCTGCAAATTGCGTTTAAGTCGAAAAATGTTCGCAAGTCCAATTATTATTATTTTTTTTCCCCGAGTAGTGCTTCTTTCCGCCGTTAATACCGACGCCTGGCGCTGTGACCGCTCAGCTCACCCAGCATCTACCTTCTTCGTTGCAATGCGGAAGTGCGTGAACGTATCTCCAGTGGGCAAAAAAACCTTTTTCATTTGTATCATTAAATATCTCGTGCATCCATTATTTAATATGGTTGGTAAAAAGCAAAATGCTTCTATTGAGGGAGTTGCAAGGAAGAGGCAAGCCATTTCATTTGAAACGAGTGGCAATAATAACGAAGGTTGATGCTCGTGAGAGTGGTGAGCGTTTCACGGGTATACAACTTGTCAGTACCATTTATAAACAGAAAGATCGAGCAGCAGGACCCAAATATTGAACGTTGCACAAAGTTTGCAAATCAATTGAATGATGCCATACAGTGCTACCGCATCATTTATGATGAAAAAAAAGAAGAAAACTGTGCAATCGTCGTTAGATCGCTTCTTTCGGCCAGTTTCTAATACATAAATCTCTCTCTCTCTCTATACAGTACTGTACATATTCTCTCCATTTTATTAAATGTTTTTTCAGTACAAACCAATGTGTGTTACTTATACAAGCCTTAAACATACAAATGCACTTATATAAACCTTCAATATACTTATATAGGCCTTAAACATAAATTATAATACAAAATATAGCACTAAATCAACTTACAAACAAATTCAACTTATGAACAATCGCTCGGAACCTAACTCGTTCGTAAGTTGGGGAGCGTCTGTATTTAAAAATCCATCCATTTTCTATTATTTATAATAATAATAATTATTTTATATTATTGGTGATGGAGCAAATTCAAACTATAGGAAGAAGCGGGCCACTGTGAGAGATCGCTCATTCGGTCTACATGCGTTTCGTAGACTCAGAGTAGACTTTCGACCATATCCCTCGGGGACTCTCGGTACCAGGAGTATTGGGTGAATTACCCCTAGTAGACGTATACATTTCTTTGATCTTATACATGTGTGAAGGAAAATGCAACAGGGGATCGACAGGCGGATCGGTACGCCTTCTGCAGTGATGGTGACGCATCCACATCGGTTTGTCGTGGTAAAGATGGAACTTAGCCGAAAGACGAAGCTCTCTATTTGCTAGTATATGTATTCTCCTATTCTCACCTATGGTTACGAGCTATGGGTCAAGCTGCTTTAGACTTTCTAGTGTTAAATAGTATAAATAGAGAAGCTTAGTCTTCCGGGAGAGGGCCGGAATAGAGACGCTGCTCCACCACACGAGAGCCAGATGACGTGACTTGGACATCTGCTTAGGATTCTTCCTGGATGCCTCCCTGTTGAAGTGTTCCGGGCACATCCCAAAGGAAGGCGATCTTGGGGTTGACGCAGCACACACTGAAAACAGAGGAACGCCTCGGGATCCTTCTAGAAAAGCTGGACTAAGTGGTGGAGGAGAGGGAAGTCTGGGCTTTGCTACTGAAGCTGCTGCTGCCGTGATCCAAGCGTAGATAAGCTTGACAAAATGGATGAAAAGTCTTAATGTGTATAATAAAACTATGTTCTCACTGTGCTCAACCAGGCTCTGTTTTAGGGTGCTTTGGCTTATTCCTCCATTCCAAGAAAAATTGTCAGCATGATAAGGCAAAAATGTTTGATTTATCTTCTATAATTGTACATGTTGATTTAGGGTTGTAAAAGAATATTAACAGTAGTATGCAGTAGCATTAAAAATGCTTATTCTTTGCAGTTGTCAGCAATTTAAAAAGGCAGTGTAAAGAAGCTGTGACCGATACACCATGAAAACCATTTATATAGTCCTTACCCTGCATTAACCTCTTTTTTGTATACTTGCTGCAGGTGTCAGAGGTGTACTCCTTTTCTTTCCTTTCACTAGTGAGAGGGGATAAAAACAGCTTTGTGCTCGTCACTGTACACAAGGACGGGATGGAAAATAATGATCCCTCTCCAAAAGGTCAACATTTCTGACGTCAATGAAAACAAAAGGCAAAGCCTACTGCCCAATTGATTTGAGGCTCCACATTATAAAAAGCAAAAAATGAGGGGATAAAAAACAATCCAACTGCCCGATAATAAACTGAAAATACATTAGGCAAAGAGGGTATAATTTAAGACTATTTTTCAATGAATGTCATCATGAGATATAGGTATAAATCAAGTGTTTCTATTTGGAAAGGAAATTTCTGTTTTGTAATACAAAAATACCCAAAAAGTTGTTTGTTTATCCAATTAGAGCTGAAAGGATCCACAACACTATTACTTTAATGTTTTTTACTAAGCTTAATATTTAAAAGAAATACTTAACTGCATTTTACAACTGAAAGTGAACATACTACACTGAACAAAGACAGAAACACAACATTTGTTTGTGCTCCCATTTTTGTGAGGTGGACTGATAGATGTAAAATTTCCTAAAACGCTGTTGGCCAATTCCCTCAAATATTGTTCACAAATCTGTGTAGGAGCTTTTCTGGTTAGTCAACTACATTCTTCCCATTCACAGGAGTGGCATATCAAGATACTGATTATATAGATTGATTGTTGCACAGGTGTGCTTTAGCCTCGCAACAATAAAAGACCACTCTTAAATGTAAGAGTGCTTCTACCACCATTTGCCTCACATAGGGCAACCACACCTCTTTAATATATGTGCAAAAATGCTGCCAGTTTTCAGAAAGTGGATCAGGCTGTCGTATTGACCAGTCAAGAACATCGCAAACATGCTCAATTGGGGACATGTCCGTTAGTATGATGGCAACGCAGGAACTGCGATGTTTTTCAAAGTCTATTCAATCCAGGAAAGTCTGAAGTTTGCTTTCTTTGGCCCAGACCAAAATACATTTGGTCCAGAACTCTTTTGGTGCAGTTACTCTACAGAGTGCAATTTTTGCTAGCAATCCAGGATTAGACAATAACCTATGCATGTGCAAATATCGTTCAATCTTTGGACAAAACCGTTTGGGTGAAAATACGGAAGTAAACAATCGTGGAGCTTCTGCTTGCAGCCCTGCACCTGTGGCTATGGGAGCCTGTTATGTGCAAATAGGCGTGTGATTTCAACTTAGGTTCGATACACGGTGTGGTCGTTTTCACTCATGAAGTGAACCGCACCACGTTCCGCTTGGAAGGGTATTGGTCTCAAACCGGCTGTTTGGTCTGCACCAGAGTTCACTGGTTTGTATTCACACCAAATGGTCCGCTCCGCAGATGTTTTAGTTTTTTTCCAGACCAAATAGGGCAGGTATGAATACGCCTTAAATTCTAGGATTTGTGAAAAGATCTTTGCATCATTGAGCCATGCATTATCATGCAGGTGACGGTTGTGGATGAATTCAACAAAAATAGGTCGGGAGGGTCTCGTCATGACACCGTGCACTCAAAATAGCATCAATAAAATACACCTGTTTTTGTTTGCACATAAGATATTGCCGCTTGATCCACAACGTTGATAATGGAAGTAAACAATCATGGAGCTGGTAAATCTCTCACCTAAATGACGTTGCACACAACGTTTATCAATCTGCCCTAATTCGGATTCATCAGTGAAATGGAAACTGTGCCAGACCATAACAGACATAAGCATTTCCCCACTCAACTTGGTCACAACGATGAAATGCAGTCAGATCGAGATACCCATGAAGACAGCAAGAATTCACATGAGCTTCAATGACAGTTGATGCAGGTGTTTTTTAGTTTTGCAAAAATCTTTTCGAAAGAACTGTCCAGGTGGCTGGTCTGAAACTATCTTGGCGGAAAACATGGTGGATCTGGAGGTTCTGGATTCATGTGGTCACCTGTGGTCTGAAGTTGTGAGGCCAGTTGGATAACTGCCAAATTGTTTGAAATGCCTTTGGATACAGCTTATAGTAGGGATATGACCATCAATTCAAAGGCAAGAACGCTGACAGACATTCATGCAGTCAGCAAGGCATTCTCATGCGACATTAAAACTCATATGTGGCATTGTGCTGTGATAAAACTGTACATTTTAGGATGAACAATTCATCATTCATCATCTGTACCACTTATCCCTTATGAAGGTCACAGGGTGCTTGAGCCTAGCCCATGTAACCCTAAATCAACACTGGCCAGTATGCAAGAGACACTCTAAATCGTTTGTCACTGAATCGTAAGACACAAGGAGACACGCAACCATTAATCAACAATCTCATTCCTAGGACTAATTTGGAGTGTTCAACTGCACCATGCATGTTTTTAGGATGTATGAGTAAACCCAGAGAAAGCCCACGCAGGCACAGCCAGAACATCTAAACTGCACATAGGAAGGACAGAGATGAGGGTTAAACTGGTAGGCGGGCCTGCTAACTAACTATTAGGCACCACTACTAGCCACTCATTGAATGAACAACATTTGAGGAAAATTCTTCATTGTTTATGTACAAGTTTTAGATCTCTGACTTCATTTCACAAAACAATAGCAGCCAAATTAAGTGTTACATTTATATTATTTCAGTATCATACTTTATTTGAAAGTTTCTCAATACTATGACAAATAATCAAATGCCTCTTTTAGTGGCACACTCATAATTCAGAAGACATAAACAACTGTTGAACTGACCCCCTATGGACTCTAGTCAAACATACACAAATGAAACATTCAACTTTGTCATGTTAAATCTACAGAAACTTCATAAATTGTTGATAGACGTGCCTTACGCTTGTTTCAACAGTTGCCATGGAAACCTGCAATGCAACAGTCTGGTGAAAAGTCCATTCACAGGCATAGCAACTGCTGCGTCTTTACACATCTGTCATGGGCCTTATACAATTTCCAATGCATAGACGAATTGTAGGAGAATACTGTATATTAGAACTGGACAATTGGTATGGGTTACCGTTTCACACTGGTATCCATTTTTGGTGTATGGTGATACAAACAATAAATAAAACACTTAAATCGGCTCATTCGTTAATAATATGTAGTCCTCTTGTACAATCCACACTTGACTGACAAATATAAATGGACTCAACAAAACACTTTAGTTTCCCCTTTTTAATGTTCTAATTTCCAACATTATTTGAAATCACAGTGCTGATAGTGTGCTTAAGCTTTGTGTTTTAGTCATTGCTATGATTAACTACATTGTACATGCGCTAGTTCTTTTGCTTATGAAATACCAGCTGTACAGTAAACAAGGTTCATTCAAGTATCATCAGAGTGAGTAGGAACTGAAAGTATGTAATTACATTGGTATTGTCCATAAAGCATATATCAGCTTTCTGTTTGTCTGTTTCAAAAGGGTCCTTTTGGTCCTCTAGGTGAACAGTGAACAGTTTCAAGAGCCGCAAAAATTGAGTTTGTTGGGGTTTAAAACTCTGCTGCCATCTTGTGGTAGAGTAACAAAGGGGCTTTTCGATGATAAAGAAAAAAAAAGTATTGTGCAGGCATCATCTTACCATATTTGTCTCTTAGGCCCACTGTACATCGAAATACTCCTCCAAAAGCCACATCTTCCCCAAAGATAACTGCGAAAAAATACATTACAGTTACATTAGGCGTTACACAAGGGAAAATAGTGACAACATGGGGTCTGCCTACTTTGACCAAGAGAGATGTGGCCAAATTTAAGAAATAGAAGTCGTTCAGAAACCTTGAGCATGATACATCGCTTTTGTAAAAAAGGTCCACACAAAAAAAGCATGGAAAAATAAACAAAAGATGTAAAACAAGAAATCTGTAGCATTCCAATCATTTTTTTTTACATTGACTTCACTGATGCAGCTAATGTTTAAAAGAATCAAAAGATATGTGCTCGGAGCTTATTTCAAGTGTGTGGAGTACATGGTGAGAAATGTGTATACATAAATTCTCCATGACTAATTGGCAGCATATTTAGGTCTAACAAGTTGTACAATTTTTTGTAACTGCAGTACAGACGCTCCCCTACTTACGAACGAGTTAGGTTCCGAGCGATTGTTCATAAGTTGAATTTGTTTGTAAGTTGCTCAGTGCTATATTTTGTATTATAATTTATATTTAAGGCCTATATAAGTATATTGAAGGTTTATATAAGTGCATTTGTATGTTTAAGGCTTGTATAAGTAACACGCATTGGTTTGTACTGAAAAAAATATTTAATACAATGGAGAGAATACATACAGTACTGTATACATATATTAGAGAGAGATAGATTTACTAGAAACTGGCCGAAAGAAGCTATCTAATGACGATTGCAGTTTTCTTTTTTTCATCATAAATGATGCGGTAGCACTGTATGGCATCATTCAATCGATTTGCACACTTTGTGCAACGTTCAATATTTGGGTCCTGCTGCTCGATCTTTATGTTTATAAATGGTACTGACGGGCGAAAGATTCAAGTTGTATTCCCGTGCAACGCGCATCAAGCTTCGTTATTATTGCCACTCATTTCAAATGAAATGGCTTGCCTCTTCCTTGCACCTCCCTCAATAGAAGTCTTTCGCTTTTCACCAACCATATTGAATAATGGATGCACGAGATATTTAATGATAAAAATGAAAAAGGTTCTTTGCGCACTGGAGATACATTCACGCACTTCCGGATTGCAACGAAGTGGGCAGAAGAAGGTAGATGCTGGCTGAGCTGAGCTCTCACAGCGCCAGGCGTCGGTATTAGCAGCGGAAAGAAGTACTACTCGGAAAAAGGCGCGCAATACAAAATCGAACTTACGAACATTTTTCGACATAAACGCAATTTGCAGACATGTTCGTATGTACCGTTGTTCGTAACTCGAATGTTCGTAAGTAGGGGAGCGTCTGTATACGAGTATCCGACAACTACTATAAAATTTGCACACCATTACGTTGGAAGCTGGGTGAATATTATTTTCAACTTTCAGAATGAACAAGTAGCAATAGAATACTTGAAAGGTGTCGTAAAGTCATTTTGATGATGTTCTTATCAATACGTACCTGAAATCTGTTTGAAAAAGTGTTGAAAACAGACAAACTCATGCGTATGGAATTTTTTTCAAAAAGAAATACTGCACTATTCTGCTGCAGACTAAGAGAAACGTTGGCTTTTCCTTCAAAATTGTACTTTGGTTCGGATGGTTCATGCTAAGCGCAAAAGCATCAACACTAGCAAGTGACGACAGGAGGACTGACAGTCGACACAGACACGCCTATAAATTCTGATCACTGACAGAATACACAAAAAGCATCATAGAAACGCATCTCCCTCCATGCCATTGGGAGCCCTGTGGAGCGTTGGGAGGTAGCCAGTGGGAGGCAAACGAGGCTTTAGGGAATAGCAACTCTATCATGCAAAAATCAAAATAAAATACAGGATTCTACAAGTTTATTTACGTTTCAGGCGATGTTTGAATTTTTGAAACTTTGCGTTTTGTAACCTGATTTTTTTTCGTAGCAGGAGATGAATTTTTCCCATTGAGGTGTTGCATAAACTGAATATTTCATATGTACATACGATCATAAGTCAATAAACGACTTTATTGGGAAAAGGAATCAACGGTAATAATATCAAAACAAGAGAATTAACACCTAATTTTAAGATAAACACATACCTGCTGTTGGGTCACTCGAAAGAGTGTTGTCCAAGGCACTTGTAATTGACTGAAACAAATTCATCTTCTCGGTGGGTCCTATAAAGAAGTACAAATACAAATAAGTTGAGGAAACAATACTCAATATTATGGCAACCCAGTGGATTTGTGTTTAGCACATCTGCCTCACAGTTCTGAGATTGAGGGTTCAACCCTGAAATTGAGCCCACCCATGGACTTCCTGTGTGGACTTAGCATGTTCTCCCCAGACCTGCGTGGGTTTTCCCGGGCACTCCGGTTTTCTCCCACATAAATTCTCTTTGGGTATGCGCGTGAATGCAAACGGTTGTCTGTCTAGTTGTGCGCTGCGATTAGCTGGGAACCAATTGAGCTTCCATTCCAGCTGCAACACTTGAGGATAAGGGGTATGCAAAATTAATCAATGATTACTTAATAACTAATTCTTACAGAAGAAATATGTTAATACCACCATTATTTACTTCAACAACACACATCTTGGTAAATATTTCTGTTGAAAATTTGGATGACTTGTTCACCATTGAAGATAATTATTTATTAAAATCATGTATTCTTTAAATGTTTTCAAATAAGTAGGATAATTCTCTTCAAGTATCCACAAGAACAACAATAAACTGTGTGGAGACTTAACAGATCTTTGTCTTGGAAAAATAATTTTTAAAAAGTACTACTTTCAATCAACCAATCAATCATTTTATTCATACCTAGTCATGTATAAGTAACAACCATATATAATCGATCCAGCTAATAGAAGTCATGACGTTTGACCCACGATGAGCCAAAATATTTTTTTAAATGTGATATTTTTCATGCAAATGTTATTTATCCTAAAATTGGAGTTAATATACCACGTAACCTGAAAATCCAATACTCTAACACAAAAAAGTATGGACCAGTTTTGTCTTAATTTACATATATATAAATTAAATGAAAAATTGCTGTACAATATTTACACCATGCTGACAAATAAAAAATAACTTGTATGGATGTTTTATTTTGCTGCTCCGACCCAAAGTGGATAAACTTGACGAGCTAGCTACTTACCATATTGTGTTGGAGCGAGGTCGGACTGAAAGGTAAAATGTGCAGCATGTCTGCGTTGTGTTTTCGCGTGGGGGTCACAGCTCGATGACAGTTTAAGCAACGTTGGCCCAAAAGTGTTCTGTGGTACGGTGGATACACCGGAGACAGAAAGTTTTGAGTGTACACCTCGAAGCAAAAGCCGTGCTACAGCCGCCATTTTTGTTGTGACCGGGGATCAGACGGAACCAGACTACAAAGATCGTATATTTAGGACATCGATGTCTAGAAAAAGATGTTGGTATTTCATAGCAGATATCACATATATAATGTTAGATATCTAATTGCAGTGTCAGTGGCGTAAGGATTTCGCAGCCATCATATGTCGGGACACTTCTCAGGCAGACTTTACTGAAGTGGAACTCAAGTGAGTGACTGTAATACCCTTAAATATCTGAATTACTGATAGATTTGGATTCCAACAAAACGCATTTGCGTAGCTATGATTCAGGCTGGACAATAACATTTGGAAAATAATATTGAAATAATTTTATGACGAGATATTACTGCGGCGACCCGGTGGAGCGAGTGGTTAGTGCGTCGGCCTCACAGCTCTGGGGTCCTGGGTTCAAATCCAGGATCGGTCCACCTGTGTGGAGTTTGCATGTACTCCCCGGGCCTGCGTGGGTTACCTCCCACATTGCAAAAACATGCATGGTAGGCTGATTGGACACTCTAAATTGCCCCTAGGTGTGGGTGCGAGTGTGAATGGTTTATCTGTCTCCTTGTGCCCTGCGATTGGCTGGCCACTGATTCAGGGTGTCTCCCGCCTCTGGCCTGGAGTCAGCTGGGATAGGCTCCAGCACCCCCCGCAACCTTAACGAGGATAAAGCAGTTCAGAAAATTAGATGGGATGAGATATTACTGCATCTATGGCTCATATGACAAGCCAAATTGTTGTAAAATAATTTGACAATTGAGAAACCTGCTACTAAAGTATATGTTGATACGCACCAGTGCCCATAGTCTTATCAATTGGCTCTGACACAAAATGACTGGCAAGTGGTGATGCCTTTCCCCATTAGTTTACCATGCACAATAGACATCTAGCCTTGCATGTTCAAAAGAATATCTGTAACCTGTTGTTTTGTCTATAGTAATCATAAGGTTAACCCACTCTGCTGCCAAAGTAGAACAAATCTTAGGGGTGATCTTGTGGTGGTGGTGACTTCTATGTACTACACTGAAACATGTCAAAGTGAAAAAGTAAACCATCCTAACTCCCATTGGCAGCTGAATTTATATAATATACGACACAGACAACCACGCACACACTCATAACTAGGGGTAATTTAGAGTGTCCAATCAGCCTACCATGCATGTTTTTGGAATGTGGGAGGAAACCAGAGTACCTGAAGAAAACCCACACAGGCCCAGGGAGATCATGCAAATTCCACACAGGTGGACCGACCTGGATTTGAGCCCAGGACCCCAAAGCTGTGAGGCTGACGTGCTAACCACTTGTGGCGCCAGGCTGCCCGTGAATAGACTACAATACACAAAATTATTTACTACACATTTTGTCTCACAATCTTTGCCGTAAATTCTATGCATCACATGTACAATCATACAGTACAGACAGAATACATTTATGGAGTGAAAGCAGGTGTTTTCTTTAGGTCAATGTGGCATTCATTCATCTTCTGCACCGCTTATCCTCATGACGGGCGCCGCTGCAGTCAAATATGAATCACAATCAATGTTCCCTCTAAACTGCACGCATGCGCAATTGCGCACTACTCTCGTCTTCTCTGCGCACAGCAAATCATATGGAGCGCAAAAAATAAAATCCCTTTTTTTTTAGCTGTGAGGCCGACTCGCGAACCACTCATCCGCCGGGCCGCCCATTCATAGATATTAATCATTACATTTTATTATTACTAAATAATTTATGTGTAGTAGACATGCACCTGCTAATGGCAGGTGTGATACTGGTGTGTGCCCATAGTGAGCAATGATGATGTTGCTCACACCAGTACTCAGTGCTCAGGGAGGTTGTCTCTCTGCCCAGACAAACAAAAAATTAGAGGGATCATTGATCACAATCCAGAAAATTCCATTGACAATGACTAGGCCATGTTTGTGGCATTATTTTACAGTACAGTTTGCTGTTCAAAATGTTTCTCAAACAATTTATGAAATATCAGTTGGGGAGTTCTTAATTACTACCTTGTGCAACATGTCCTTACGTTCTATTTTAACGCTAATAGTTCTCTTATTTGTGATGTTTTATATTTTTTTGATTTGGGAATGCAATACTAGAAATTACAGGTAGAGATTGACAATAATTTCTGAGGATACTGCGTCTTTATTATTGGTGTATAAATTTACAGGACAAGCAAAGATGAAAAGACTGCTGAGAACAATTTATTAAAAAAAAGGGAAATGCAGTTATTTTTTTACTCTAGCAAGGTGTCTGTATAAGTATATAAAACAATATATTTACATTTCTGTTTTTTTTTGCGATGTTAAGTTGACTTTGCACACTCAGCTACATCCAGCTTCTTGCCACTGTTGCACATTTTGGCAAGATTCTGTTAGGAGGAAAAAAACACCATGTAAGAAAAAAAAATACAAAATGGTTGGAGAAAATTAATGAATTTTTCAAGGCAAGTCTCACATTGGCAGCACGGATAATGGTGTTGGGAGAATTAAGGGCTGCAAGGTCCATAAGGATCTTCTGGAGATCCCTGTTGCATCGACGTTCTGAAAAAAGGGAAAACATGGTCATGCAAGTCTCAACATGTGAAATTTAAGGCTTTTCAAGACCACTTAGAACAGAATTTAACGCAAGAAATTTAGAAATTTCCCAGCCAATCTCAAGAAAAAAATTCTATAACTCCTAAAATTTCTAAGCACAGTTTAAAATGTATGGAATTTGAATCATACCACAGGTGATCATCTGAAAAAGAAATATGGTTTATGGAGAAAATTGTAGTTTGATAAATATTTGTGTCTAGTTTTACCATTTCCCCAAAATGATCCGATTAGTTATTGTTCATGTATACAGGGTTTACTGCTTACAGGTCCAGTTGCTAATGAATGATGCGCCAGATTGTCAAAAATTTTGTATCCTAATATTTACTGGTGAAATTTTTAGGACAATGTGAATATCCTCTAACTTCATTCTTAAAATGTCTTAGCTAATTAGTCATCGTTACTGATCAAGAAAAAGAAAAATAACTTGTTTCTCAGTATTTTTAAGTGATTTTTTTCCCAAGACAGTGGAGTTATAACTTCTCAATATGAAAAATTGATTTTTAAAATATTGTCAGTAATCGTAGTTTTAATTATATGTAATTACTGTATTTCAAAAGAAAAGTGACCGGGTTTATCTGTTTTTCTCTCTGCAGTTCTGAGGAAAGGCAGCTGAGAGGGCTCAATACCACCAAAGGAGAGGAGATAGTTGGGACGGAGGTTTGAAGATTCGAAGATCAATGTATCGCTTCACGAGCAGCTGGTTTATATTAGGTGACTGTCAGTACTACACATGAGATAAGAGCCTGCTTATTGTCAAAAAAGCCAGATATCCGTGTTCAAATAAAAGTATTACACGTCGATGTCGCGGTACAAATGAGGCATTGTTCAAACCCAAAAGGACACCAAAAAACTGGATCAAATTTTACTGTCATGCGATCTACTGATCAGTAGCTTTGCAAAAAACTGATAGATCGCGATTGACGTAATGAGCACCACCTCCTGGAAAAACATGATTTAATACTTGGCAAGTCCTTGTTCGCAAGAAAAGCAATCCGGCATTTTTTGTAGTCGTTTGCCAGGTTGGCACACATATTAGGACTACTTTTAATCCATTTCTCCAGAGGATCTCCTCACCCTGGCGGTTTTGAGGGGGTGGTTGGAAATTCCCAGCTTTCGCTTTCTCCCTAGAATATCTTTTATTATGCCTAAATACTTTTTTTTGTTACAAGACAATCTCAAATTTTCTTTATATGTTTAGTAAATGTGCTCTTATTACAGGGCCTTTATGTTTCAGCATTCATTAAAAGATCCCTTTGTATTAATACTAGATAACATTTTTATTAATTTGGACACAGCAGTTTAAAAATACTCATTTTAATTAGGCCAAGATAGGGAATTGATATTAAAATTGTTTTTTTTTTTTTGAGTGGACGAAGAACAGAAATGCTACAACGCAAAACAATCATAAATCTTACATGCTTATTAATTCATTTGGGGCATACGGCTTGCATTTGTGTGATTGAATTTGACAAGTATACCTGGTTGTGGTGACTTGTGGGGATTTAGTTGCAGGTATGGATGCTCCAGGAGTTCTCCAATAGATATTCGTTCTCTGGGATTTCGAACCAAGCATCTCTGTTCAACAAGATGATATAGTAGTTTTTAACCACCGTATTCACTGTTTATGACACAACAAAGTATCACTGATGTATGCAACTCTACTTGTACTTCATTGTTAGGTTGTTTTCACAAAACAACCATTTCACTTCAGTTGGACTAATTCATGGCCCATATGATTGTAAAATGTAAAAACAACAAAATCATAGCTTCTTGATAAGAGCCATTTTAGTTTTCAGAAGTATATACTGTGCTGTACGTTCATAAATTTTAAAGCCACGTTTCAACCGTTAAATATAGCACACCTGACATTAGAAATAGAAGCATTGGCATTTTTGGCCTCTTACCTTCAACACATCCAGCAAATCCTTCTCCGGGATATCAGGAAATTCAATATGATGGCTGGTATCAGTGATGGCGTGCAGCTTGGCAATTTGATTGGTGATGCTTTGGAATGGAGTCTTTTTGTACGTCATACAGTACAGAATACACCCAAGAGACCAAACATCACCTTTTGGACTAATCTAAGAAACAAAACAGAAAGTCAGCAGACACTCTTCAATCAAGGAGAAAATATTAATTGTTATATAAACAAAAGGAACAGTACTTTTGAGCATGCTTTTCCATGCTGGGATGAAGTGTATTTAATTGCCTCGGGCGGCATATAGTTCAAGGTTCCAACCTGTAAATGACAAAAAAATACATACATATTACATAGTAAAATAACTTATTATATCCGGAGAAACTCCAATTCACTTAAGCCAAACATTTTTTCTGTGTGCATTCCAAACATTTACAGCTCTTACTTGGGAATCCTTCATAATGCTTGTCACATCGGGTTGGATACGGTTTGCAATGCCAAAGTCAATTAACTTCAGTGATGCATTGACAATGACAAAATTGGCCGGCTTCAAATCACTGTGGACTATACCTGCATAAAAAGTCAAAGAAACCACAGGTTTGGTTTGAAATAAATATCAGTAACTCTATTTAGGGGCATTCAAAGAAAACATACCATGTTTGTGGATAGTGTGAACTGCCTCAAGCATGTTCTTCCAGTAGAACTTCCGCTCAAGTGGGTTGACAGTAGTTCGTTTCCGTAACCAAGTGTTAAGATCTAAGTTGCCACACTCCATCAGCATATAAATGTAACTGTCTGTTATTTCACTGCAGAAACAGGACCACAGAAACATAGTTTCTATATAATTCCCATTAAAGGTCTTATAAACTCATTATCAATTATTTCCACATCAAGTACTGTATTTTCCACATTACGTCAACGTCTAGCCCTACCCCTACCACAATACAAGGACCAAGCGGAACTTCCTCATTCATGATTCAGTAATCAAGCTATCCCTAGCACGTTGAGAATTATTTTTTTTTTAACCAGTCTATGAACAGTACTTACAATTCATAGAGCTTTATAATCTGATCGCTGTATTGCTGCAAGTGGTTTAGATGTTCTATCTCATTTTTGTAACTTTCTACTGTCTGAGCATCAGCATCCTGCAGGTTTACATATTTCACCGCAAACAACTGTTTTTTGTGATCCAAGACCTGGTACACCTTGGGAGGAAAAAACAAATCAAGTAAAACTGATGACCAATACCATCACTACCAGAATCTTGGGTAATCAACACATGTACATCTTATATTTCCTTAGGGTCATTATTTACCTTGCTGGATCCACCTTGTCCAATCATTTTAAGAATGAAGAACTGTTTGTCTTTGATGGTAATAGACTCATTTGACAGTGAATTGATGGAAGCCTGTGGGTAAGATATAATAAAACATTTTTATACAGTTTTAAATAATTGAGAAAAGCAGTTCAACACGGATTTGGGCAGTTAGCTATTTGACATGCATGGTAGGCTGATTGGACACTCTAAATTGCCCCTAGGTATGAGTGTGAGCGTGAATGGTTGTTTGTCTCCTTGTGCCCTGCGATTGGCTGGCCACCAGTTTAGGGTGTCCCCCGCCTCTGGCCCAAAGTCAGCTGGTATCGGATCCAGCACCCCCCACGATAAAGTGGTTCAGAAAATGAGATGAGACAAAAACCAAATTCGATTGCCATTTTTTTCAACTGGTAAGTTTGAATTATGTGATTTAACTCATAAATACTGTTATACTTAACCAGACAAAACTATGTAAATGTAAAGATAACTTTGCAAAACTGGAAATGAGAATATTTAACAATATATGCAATACGCTGTATGTACCTGTGAATTGTGAGAGCTCGCTAATTGGTTCAGAGGTGTGTGTGGCGTCTGAACAGGTCCTCGTCTGTGTGCTGATACTGAGGATGAATACAACACTGCAGGGTCTCTCTTTACAATAGGGGTAATTAAGCTGAAGAGGAGATGAATAGAAAGACAGTTAAGAGATTCATTCACACACTTCTAAATCCAATTTTGATTTGAATGTACAGTTTGATTGCATTAAATGAAAGCACACAAAAAGAGACCTCCAAACGTGTTACCTATTAGCATAAGGATTTCTGTAATTGTCTGGTGTCTGTGGATCTAATTTTGGTAGCAGAGATGGAGTCGGGACAGATTTCAACACACGAGGAGCCAGTTTGGCATCAGGTGGTGTTTCACGTTTCACCTGAAAACAAGAGAAGTGCATACAAAAAGGAAGCTGTCATAATTAATACATTTTGTGTAAAAGGTTTTCCAGTCGGCCGGTCCGGTGGCGCGAGTGGTTAGCGTGTCGGCCTCATAGCTCTGCGATCCTGGGTTCAAATCAAGGTCATGTACATCTGTGTCGAGTTTGCATGTTCTCCCTTGGCCAGCGTGGGTTTCCTCCCACATTCCAAAGACATGCATGGTAGGCTGATTAGACACTCTAAATTGCCCCTAGGTATGGGTGTGAGTGTGCATGGTTGTCCGTCTCCTTGTGCCCTGCGATCAGCTAGCCACCGATTCAGGGTGTCCCCTGCCTCTGGCCCGGAGTCAGCTGAGATATGCTCTAGCAGCCCCCGCGACCCTAATGAGGATAAACCAGTTCAGAAAATGAGATGAGATGAAGTTTTCCAATCGATATACAAGTCAGAGCCGACTGCCTCTTGTTCTAAAATAATCTGACACAATGAAAACCTTTTTTAAAACTGTTCAGCATTGCACGAGCTGATTGAAATTTCAACTGCAATAGTGTTATGCTGAAAATGTGTGAGTCAATTTTATTAATGTCAAAGCGATACATAGTATCATTTCACTTTTGTAATCACACCTTTCACTTGACAAAAAAAGGCTGGAAGATGTCTAGTCAAATGTTAATGGTTTAAATAAACATGAAACATTTTTCATAGATTTTTTGAAAAGTGATGATTTTAGATGAGTGAAGTTTTCACCCCTACATCAGTGATACTGGTGTAGGACTGCTATAAAATTTGTGAATCACAAAAGGATTTTGGGGGGGAAAAAGTATAAAAAATGACAGACCTCTGGAGAAATATCCTTCAGTGTTGGCATCTTCCACTCTCCAATCGATACACTCTCCTTGCTACCTGGTTTGGGGTTTTCCACTGTTTCATTCACTGGAACCCTAGCAGATAACTGGGGTTCTTGAGTTGACCCCAAATGTAGATATTAATTTCAAAAATATATCCATATCCGAGGCACAGTAACTAAATGAATATATGTATATGTATATACACACACAAATTTTACAGACATGAACTGTACTGTAGTACTACAGAGGTTGTATTGGTGATTTGCTTGAAATATGATTTTATCAGTATGTCAAAATAAACTGAAACTAATATAACTGATCATAAATTATTTTGATAATATAAATGAATAAATGAAAATACTGAGTCAATAAGGATGAGGGTTACTGATTTAGGACAATATTGGAATGGTTCTTTTCTTTAACCAAACGTTGTGATTTAGTGTGTATGGGTTGATAAAAAGTGTTGTCTTTTGCACAGACACATTTAGTCATAAATAGGCCTTTTTATACATTTATCATACTGGTGGTCATCTTGTGAAATAGTCTATTTTGTTGTAACGTTACTTCAAAATAGATAATGTGGTGCCTAAGTATGTTTCTGTGCAGATGTGTGTATCTTTGGCATTGAAAATACCTGTGAAGGAGTACTCCTTTTTGGTGGAAACAAGCTGTTTCTCTCCAGATTTCAAGTTCTGCAGGGCATCCTCCAGCAGCTTGGCTGGCTTGGCATTTAACGATTGGGCTTTGAGCAGTATTGAAGTTGCCTTCATCACATTTCCTTCATAAAGGAGTACAAATAGCGCCCTAAATTAAATTTAAATTCGGTCGGCTTAAAAAAAAGAATTAAAAAAAAAAAGAATTGAAGTGACTTCATTCACTAAGTAAATATCTCATTGAGCTGCTATACCTTGGGAAGCCAAGAACTGAGCATGCGCTACATGGACAAATGCAAAGGACTTGCAGTTGGTTCTCGCAACTATGAAATGGTCTTCAGCTTCATCAGAGTCGTCAATGCTTTTAAGAAAAAAAAAACATGAATTACATTATACTGTATTATCAGCATCATAATTGGACTAAGGCTTTACTAATTTATATAATTTATGTCAAAAAGACTAAGGTAAAGGCCTTAGTCTGTAGTGAACTTATACTTACCCCTTGATTTCTGCATATCTTATCATAATTTTTGCATAGCTCTCGTTCTTGCTGAAATTTCTTAAAGGCAGGCGTGAAAAGAATTTAAAATAACAGTCCTTGAGTTTATTAAGAAGATTGATGTCTGTATGAGGGTTGCCTCTTTTTTCAAGATTCATCAGGTAAGCCCAACATGACTCAGGGGAGTTTGAAAGAATGAGTTGTTCAAAATTGAATGTTACATCTGCAAAGGAAAATATCAAATCAGCAAATCAAGAGTAATAATAAACAACCTAGGATTTTTTACATTTTGGTCAATAAATTACCGTAATTACTCGAATATAACACGCATATTTTTGCTATATAATTAATTCCAATAGTTGGGGGTGCGTGTTATAATCAAGAACTAATTGTTTTTTTTTGTTTTTTTTTTTTTTTTTAATTTTTTTTTTTTTTTGTCTTGTTACATGGCCCTTAGCCTGGTGCTTTTTCTTGCCAAATAAATTGAATTGAAATTGAATTGAATAAAATAAATTACAAATTTTCGATCGAAAAAAGCATTGTCAAACTCACTTTGACGCACGGATTTTACGTCATCTCGTAAAGCCAATCGGATGATGTGTTGTGGGAGGAAGAGGAAGTGGATGAAGGAAGCGTGGACGTTGATAGGATTCTCAACGAAGAGATGTATGAGAGGACAGACAAAGAGAGAGAGGAACTCTTCATTTGAAGGATTCTAATGAATAAATTTGTTTGAACAAAACAATCGTGAAACGAAGAAAAAAAGGTAAGATTTCTGATTTTCGTCAGCGGGAAATTTTAGGTGCGCACTATATTCGAGTACTGCGTTTTTCCAGATTTTTTTGGCCCAAAGTTATACCTGCGTGTTATTTTCGAGTGCGCGTTATATTCGAGTAATTACGGTAGTATGATGACAAATATTTAAGCGTTTCAATACCGTCTAATTTCAAGGTGTTCTTTGTATCAAATGTATAAAGGGAACTGGTTGTTGACTCTGCAGAGGCCTGATCTCTCCAAAGGTCAGTTTCTGGACTAACAGATGGTAACTGCAAGTAATGGAAAATGTATTCTCAATGAAAAACACAAAAATGCCTCTGAATACAAAAATATAGAATACAAAATGCTAACCGGAAAGTTGACATTATAGTCATCAACCGTTGCTTTATTGGACGAGGCTCGCCCAAGCATTGAGCTTTTGTTTGAAATAGACGTTTGCCTGAAAGAAAAACATACACACCAACTTACACCCATCAATTATTGCAGGACTCCAAGTTAACTGCTTTCTGAATGCAAACTATTATTATTGGAAAAATGTTAAAACATACGCATTCAGGTACCAGATACCAGTACCATACCATGTTTTCCTTTAGGTGTAAAAAATACTTTCTACATTTCCATTTATTTTATTATGAAGAAACAGAGAAACATGTGTTGCAGCTCTCCAACTATCTTAAATTTGTGGTTACATACTAAGTGTTGCTTAAGTAATGTGTAGCTTTTCTGTTACAAGAGGAATGTTCATATACCGAACTTTAAAAGTGATCTTACATTTAAACAAGTTTGAAAGACAAATTGTAATGAAAATGCCTAGAGTGTCTTTAAAAAAAATACTTTTGTTAGTCTTCTGCAAACTTCAGGATTGTGGTTGAGTGGGTCGAATTTGAATATTTAATGTTTAAATTTCAACTCTTCACTTTGCCTGTCCTGTAAGTGTCAATCTCAAGACCTCACAATTGATATTGACAATTGAATGTGTAGGACGGACAAAGTGGGAAAATATTTGCAAAATAATTTGCTTATTTGCAGAGCGGTTTGATTTACAAAAGTGATTACATTCAAAATACCAACTACGCTCTTGACAAATTTCAACTCAGTTGCATAATATAAAAATGGAAAAGATTCCATGCAAAGTCAACTATAATAAAAATGAAAAAAATTGAAAGTTAGAGGTTGCTTTCCTTACCGTGAACTGAAATTGCTTGACAGATTGAATTCACTCATTTCATCAGAGATCCTGCTTAATTTCTGGAAATCATAGTCTTTTTTAACAATGCCATGTGCAGGGGTGTTTAAAAATGCTGTCAGAAATGATAAAGAACAATAAAGAACTGCAGAGTAAACGTAGCTTATGGAGAAGCACCATCAATTTCGTCACACGCAGTTTCTGCGTGTGATGACAAGTAGGCTTTTTGTGTTGTGATAATGACGACAGGGCCTATGTCCGATTATTATTATTATTATTAAAACTTGAAAAGGTCAAAACAACAAATGAGATGGCTGTTGGATTAGCAAGGGATAATTTTTAGGAAAACATTTTGAAATGTTTGAAATCGGTCGATTTCTAGTATTGTGCTTAATGAAAGAACCCCTAATACAAACGACTCAGAATGATCAATTCAAGAAAAAGAATGCCACACTGACCTTGTACAAGAGTGAAATGTGATATGGGTGACATAATCTATAAATACTACATATACACAAAATGGATGCACTGCAACTAGTACCAGTGATCAGAATCAACCACATAGTACTACATTTTCTTCTATAGCAGATGCTATGCAAAAATATCTGCATGTGTAGCGCATTGAACAAACATTTTTTACATTAAAAATAAGATTCTTACATGGGTCGTTTTCCTTGTCGTCTGTAGGAAAAGTGTGTGTTTTTTCTGCCTCCAACCTTTGCAAGGCATCCTCGAGTAGTCCTTTTGGTTTAGCCTCCAGTTCAATTGCATTATGGAGTATATCAATACTTCTCTTTGTGTTGCCTGATAATTATGATTTTAAAAAAGAAATATAAATTTCACCAATAATAAATGTGATTATTTATTATAAAATGAAAATTGTAGCAGTAGTACCTTGAGAATGTGCAAACTCTGCATGAGCGATGTGGACAAATGCAAAGTTCTGGCTATAAGATCTTGCAAAGTTGAAGTTGGCTTCGGCCTCATTGACATCTTGAATTCTATTTTATTTTAAAGGGGAAAAAAACTCCAGTCAACTGAAAACAGCACTGAACTTTTGTTTACAGCAATACTTTAAATACTGTTTCCAGAAGCAAGCACTTGCACATGACTATGACAAAGTCACTCACGCTTTCAACTCTGCAAATCTGACCAACATCCTGGCATAGCTCTCATTTTGACAGTGTAATCCAAGTGGCATATTTGAAAACACTCTGGAATAAAAACTAATGAGTCGAGCAAAATGGTTAGGATCTAAATGAGGGTCCCCTTTCCTCTCCAGTTCTATCATATATGAAAGACAAGCTTCAGATGACTTAGAGCTGATGATCTGGTTAATATTGTCAGTGTCATCTGAAAGAAAAATCCACACAGCTGGTTAAATGTGTGCCTTTTTCCTGCAAGCGATATAACAACAAGACATCAAAAGTACCTTCATTGAGATGTTTTCTTATCTTGCTAAGCCTTTGACAAACCTTGGCAAGGGTCTGCATTGTGTCATTTTGCTCTTTTTCACCCATCTGAAAGAAAAAATGTTGAGTTTACATACAACAGTCTGTCATAAACAATATCGCAATGGGAATGTTGTTGAATATGTAGCTATTTGGTCTGTATTTAGATTTATTTCACTCTGCAGTCTGCAACCAGGCCAGCATTGCAAAAGAAAATCTGTTCTCAGATGGATAAATGGAGTATGCGTAGACAGGGTCCACGTCACGGACAAGCTCTCCTGGTCTACCAACACCACGGCAGTGGTGAAGAAGGCCCAGAAGCGACTCCATCTGAGGGTACTCAGGAGGAACAACTTGGACATTAAGCTTCTGGTAACCTTCTATAGAGCCAACGTGGAGAGCATCCTGGCATACTCCATTACAGTGTGGTACGCCGGAAGCATGGGAGCTGACAGAAAAGCCATGCAGAGAGTGATCAACACCGCCCAGAAGAACATCGGCTGCTTTCTGCCCTCACTGGATGACATTGCCAGCCCTCGCTACCTCAGCAGAACATTGTTAGGGACCCCATCGACCCTGGTCACAACTTGTTCCAGCTGCTGCCCTCTGGCAGACGCTACAGGTCTCACAAAACACGGACAAATAGACTTAGGGACAGTTTTTCCCCAGAGCCATCAGGGCTCTGAACTTGCCTTAGCACGACACACAATCCCTTCGGTGCAATAACATCAGGGTGTGAGATAACAATGTGCAATATCTTAGAATTTACCTTGCCCGGACGTGACTTTTTATATTACTTATTTAACTTTTTACTGAGAAACATGCACTTTGTGGAGTAGCACCACTAATTTCGTTATACACACTGTTGTATAATGACAATAAAGGCTTTTGAATTGATTTGACTTTGCCGCAACACGTAAAAAAACAAGTTTTCGCATCAGAATCAGATACTACGTTCCAGCAAAACGTAGTATTGTCAATATGTTCTACTTACAATTAACACTTAGCAATGGCAAATTGCAAAGGAGACAGCCAACTTCAGCAACTATCACAAAAGATGATAAGCAAATGCTTATTTCTCAAATGTTTTCCGTCTCAGAGACGCTAGCTCACCTAACGTGGGTTAGCATGTCTTACCGTCATAGACCTTCATTACTATTCCACAATTTATCACGCTATTTTGTTTCTATTCCTGCATCGTTCAAGCATGGTTAACCAAAATATACTCGATTCTACCTCACCTTGTTTATGGTTCCAAGAACATTAAACCCGTATTGATACTAGTCCCACAATACGGTCGCCGTCAACTGAGTTTTCAAATATACCACTTCCGTCTGAGTCGCGTGTTGATAGGCTCATTTCACATAATAACAGAAAATACGTCACACTGTATAAATCTTTCTTCCGGCGCAATGTAATTTTAATCGATGTCTTTTTTTCGCTGTTATCGTCAAGAGCAGAACGCATAAAACACAAAGCTTATTTGCAACTTTGCTGGATAACATTTGAAAATGTAATTAACGTGACAGCGAGCTATTTAATTAGCACGGGTGCTTGCCACGTTGGCATGCATTTTAGTTTCTCACGGAACACCGTTCTCAGTTTTTCGAGGTGATTCGTTGGTTACACACTTGTGTTTCCCCCCGCATATACTTGTAAAAACAAGTACATAATGTAAAGTATAGTAAAGTAGTATAATGATAACGAACAGGAAAATAGCTGCACGTTTGAAAAGGGTCTGACTGGGTACTTTGTCAAAAATAGTGACACCTGCTGGACATTAAAGTCCCTACAGGCACGAGTAATTATTATGTACGTACTGGACCAAAGCCTTGCTGAGTGATTGAACGCTCCCTAAGACAGTCCGTTTCTTTGTTTTCTCCGCTTATCTTAAAAACCTACAGAGCAAAAAACAAATACAAATAAATAAATAAATGCGCGGGGTGGTCTATCATATACAATTCATCGACTTCCCGGGTGAAGTCTATTCAGGGAAAATTGGAATTTGAGATTCAGGTGGAACGGTGCTGTTTTCCTCCTGGCCGTGCAACAGTGTCACTACAGTTGTCCTCTTGAAGCACGGATCCAATATATTCTGGAGAGACTATTATATTTTTATTTCAAATCATCACATCAAACCATGCTTCAATATATACTCAACACTAAAATTATTCAATCACATAATTTAAGCAGGTACAAATATCGGGATTTTGGAAAATAGCATTGAAGGTATGTTAAGTTAATGTGATGTGTCATGTTTCATTTAATTTTTATTATTATTTTATTTATTTTATTTATGTTTTATTTGTTTATTGTTTTTTTAATTTTTTTTATTGAATTATCTCAATACGTGACAGGTATTATTTGAAGAAATGAGTGTGACTAGGCACGTCAGAATTGAAATACACAAGTAAAAACTTATAGATAAAAAAATGTTTTTTTTTTACAGGGCGACTAAACGATGCAAATCAGACTATATTTGTCAAGTTTTCATGTTCATTATAATAAACCCCAATCACAGGTATAAACTCCGACATTTTTTTTAGCCATAAACGCAGCGCAATTTCTTTATTTCCTTGTTCCTGCTCCTCCCAGCTGAGAACCAAGATGGCAGCTACGTGAGGGCGATGAGCCGCGACACATCAGAGTTCTATCATGAAGCAACATTAGAGTATGTAGCTCTTACGATCTTTGTTTTGACTTGTCGGTATAATAGTACCTTGCAAATTGCCTCACACTCATCAACACTATTGAATTTTGAAAGGACATGCTTTTCTGCAGGCTAAGCTAGCAAGCAGCGCTCGGCAAATAAATGAACATGTCTCGTCAGCAACATAAAGGAACCATCACCTTTAAATACGGTCATTTTTGCCCGTTTCTGTGTTATTATCAACGAGTGTTGATAAAATAATTGTTTACTGTACATGCTTGAAGGACACAAACTTTGGTTACTATTACATTTGCCACATTCGGTCCTTCACTGTATATTTGTATTCTGTTTTCCCCCCAACAATAGCGTATTTTTCATAAGGTTTGTAAGTTATAAGTTATAAATTTAACCCCAAACCCCCCACCCACCTAGGTCAATTTCAACATGGCCATCACTCAATTCCGCCTGTTTAAGATCTGCACATGCCTAGCCAGTTTGCTGTCTTTCCTCAAGAGATTAATATGCAGGTAAGTGTAATGTAAAGTCAATCAATATTTTAATATGATAACTGTAGGTGTTGGTCGTCAAATTCAATATATTTACTCCTAGTTAATCCATCTATCAATTTCTTGTACAGTTTAATTGGTTTTAATTGAAATACTTATTGTCTGGACAAAAAGTTAAGGCTCAAATTCATTTGTAGCCTTATTTTTTTCCTATTTTTAATTAATTGTTTTTCTTATTAATTGGCAATAAAGGAGTGGAAGGGGCCGGAAGCTCAGTGGAGATCAAATAACCCTCCCGACAACTGTGGATTTCTCATCATCCATACCCAAACAGGTTTGTTGTCATTTGTAAATTAACCAAACACTATTCTGATTAGAACATTCAAGAACAGGTGACTTGCTGTATGTTTAAAATCGTAATCAAAATGATCAAGTCGACATACGTTGAAAATAATCTGCATCATTTCACGCACATTTTTTTCTTTTGTATATCATCTGGGAGAGAAACCATGTATACAGTTTAAAATAAATAAAATAAAATCATTTTTTAAATGTATTTAGTAACTTATTTATTACCTATTTATTTACGTCTAAAATGTATTTTCCTGTGTCTGTATTCTCACCCTCTTGCTACTGTGACAATGAAATTTCCCGAATACGGGATGAATAAAGTTATCTAATCTAATCTAAATAAAATTCAAATTCCGCATTTAACAGGTTTGGTTACATTGTGTGTCTGGTGTCCTTTGACAAGCTAAACACACGAGACTACACACTTTTTGCGATAGTCCATTACGTTACTGCACAGCATGTAAACACTGATGGATTAATAAAGAAATAAAAAAAAATAGGCACGCGCTATATACAGTTGCTTTACCGCTTCTGGTGTCATGTTGCATGTAGGCATTTCTTTAACAAGCAATCGTCCCTGATTTGCAAAGGAAACATCCAATGTAATATCGTATTTACCCACCCGTCCTGTTCGTACAGCTAAAAAGTGAACACTGGCGTAATGTCACGGCATTTCTCTTTTCTTTATGCGTATTTAGTTTATTTATTTTTGTAAAATTGAAAGCAGCAGTTACGACACAACCAACCAAACTACTGCAACTTGAGTAGGACAAAGTAAACAACTCTCTTTTCATCTTTATATCTTTGTTCTCTCATAAAATCTGTCAATATATGACTATTTGAATTGAAATAAATGCTTTTGTTGTGATTACACAACTATAATGAGTTTTCAAATTTAAATGACTACTCGTATTTAGGCAACATTGTCATCGCATTTACCTAAGTAAGAATTAGTTTGTGTATGTATAAGTGGCATCACGAGTAATGACAGACTATCTGAAATACAAAAACAGCTGAGGAAATAAAAAAAAAAAAAAAATACTCTGCTAACAGGAATATCATCTACTTCCTGCCAGTACTGGCTTTTATTTGTCTCCATTATTAACCACGAGGAAAATTAAAATCAGTTTTTTTCCTCTTCAATTATTTTGTATTGTATTTAATTGTCTATTTATAGAGTTTGAGATCGGTGGTTCCACCCCATTTTGGACCCTATTATTGGGACAAATAAACATAATATTATCAAACATAAAGTAGTCTGGCATTTTGGCATTTTAAGCCTGATTGTCTTTGTGTTTTAAGTAGTATTTTGTGCTGTTAATTCTTCACAGCCAGATGTTGAAGAATGGAGTTCATGGGATGAAGAAGCTCCAACGAGTATTAAAATTGAAGATGGAAATGGAAATGTTCCCCCTCAACCCACTGATATAGAAGAGCCTGACTATTTTAAAGACATGACACCAACCATCAGGAAAACCCAGAAGGTATACACACAGTTGTCGCGCAGAATCCACTATATCATGTAATCTTCCCATTTTATATTGGTTATTGATGTACAAAATTGTAACTGCTTTGTTGTTCAATAACTCAACTGAACTGATTTGTTTGTCTTCCCTACATGCTTTTCAACAAAAACAAAACGCTTCTCATGTGCTAGCAAGGGCTTTTTTTCATACTATATTTCAACTGAAGAGATTAGTCACGCCAGTTCATCCCGCTTTTCTTTTTTAGATACTGGTGGAGTAAAACTCAATCATTTGTCGTTTTGCACCTATCAGGCACTGGAAAGTTGAAGAACTATATATTTTTTTGACGTCCCATTTTTCATTCGCATTCTAAAAGCTATTATGCTAAATCAGGGGTCTGCAAAACGGTACTCAGAGGCCTCTGTGGGTGCTGTTTTTTTTTTCCAACCGATCCAACAAAAACAGTTTAAGCAATGAGGTTTCTGCTGAAACAAGAAGCACCTTCCTGCAATCCACTGATTGCACTTCTAAGATACCAGATTGGTGGAAAGGTTTCCTGTTATAGGTTGGAATGAAAACCCGCACCCAATGTGGCCCTTTCTGGAATAGTTCGGAGACCCCTGTGCTAATGCTAACTCTCGCTACATTTCCGCTACCGGGTTATATGTGATACTGGCTGCCTAAAAAAAATATACGCAAGCAAAGGGTAATTATTTTTCCCGTATAGAATCGGCCAATTCAATTCTTTGCCCCCTACCTTCACATTTTCATGCAGTAGGAATAGTCCAATTCTGATGTTTTCAAATCTTCCTCAGCCTTTTAATACATTTAAGAATGCAATTTTACAATTTTCCCTGTTTTCTATGTTGCAGATTGTGCTCAAGAAAAGGGAACCACTGAACTTCCTGGTGCCTGATGGCTCAGCAGGTTTCTCCAGCAGACTGGCAGCCTCTCAGGATATGATGACCTTCAGTCCACCTTCAGTGAGCTATCTTTTATCATCTCCGAAGCTTCAGGCATCATTGTCTATATTCAAGTTCAAGTTTTGTTATTGAGTGCCATTAATGTTAATTTTATCCTTATTTGAATCTTGATCAAACATGTTAATTATACTATTGTATGTCAGGGCAAATCTATAGTAGTAGAATCACGCCCAAACTAAGAAAAAAAAGTTTGATTTGCAAATGAAACATCATTCAAAAACAGAAGTGTGGTCTACAAATAAAAAAAAAAAGATTGAAAAAAAGAATGCAATCTGAATTACAGATCGTTTTGCAGATGCTTACACATTGATTAGAATTTCCATTCAAACCATTTGCATTTCCTTGCATATCATAGAACATTTTTATCTAACTCAATGACATGGAAAATTTCAAGTCAAGTGCCTTTGCCATGAATTCCTGTCCATACCAGCCGATGGCGCTCTATACCATTCCAAGACCACCAGGATTAGATCAAGTCAAAACTGGAAGTGCACTCCAGGCATGTCTCTTTATTGCATGAGCGACGGGGGCGTGATTGAGGTTAGGTAACCCCACATTACGTCTCTGTGCAAATTTCGCTCCCGCCCCGTCTTGTAGGCCACAGACACGTTACGTCAGTACTTCATTCCAGCCCGCCAGCAGAAGGCATTGCCATTTATTCGTTTTCACTTTGTGCTGGCGAGTTGGAGAAAGAGAGCTAGTAAACATATTATTGGAATCCTTATACCTGTCTGGTTTCAAACATAAATTAATAAATATATTTTCAAAATATCCTGATTTCTTTGCCGTCAAATTCACATTGATGAAGTTTTTTTTTTTTTTTTTTAACAGGCGGAGCTTGGTGAAATGGACAACTGGCAGGGGGACACCAATGCCTGGGAGGAGGAATCCGATGCCACTTGGGAAGCAGAAGAGGTGTTAAGGTAAAAGTCCTTCACACAGCTGATGGCGCACAGGCTCATGTTGACCAGCAGATGTCAGCGATGAACACTACAGTACATTGTTACCTCGACATACGATCTTAATCCGTTCCGGGACTGAGATCGTATGTCGATCTTTTCGTAACTTGAGCGGACGTTTCCCATTGAAATTAACTAAAAACAGATTAATTCGTTCCAACCCTCTGAAAAAACGCCAAAAACAGGATATTGGATTGGAAAAAATGTTTTATTTCTTCTAATTCGGCATCTATTAAAAAAGTAACACATAACTAGTGGTTTAATAGTAATATAATGTGTTTATTAGAAGTAAAATTAGACACATTTTGCGGAGGGTAGAGACAGCGACATATACGGAGGCGGGGGGTGTTCGGGGGGACTTTATACACGGCAACAACGCACTCGTAAACGAACAAACAAATTTAAATTAACTTGGATTAATATATACAGACACACTCAAACATACGTTTAATGTAACTTTACACAAAACTGAATTCTAATTCTGTCTGAATTTTTTTTACCTTCGTTCTGAGCGGGTTAGCTGTTTGCCACACCTCCACCCTCACATTCGCTATCGATGGGCTGTTTGCTGTTGTATTCCCTTCGACCACTTGGCAACGAGAAGTAGTCTTGAATGAGCGATCGCGGGAGCTAACAGGCTAAGGAAGGAATAACAGGAAATGCAACAGCTGAGCTTACCCACGTATTGATTGTGGGTAATGAAGTTTTATTCTGAGAAAGGGTGCACGAGTATACTTCATTACCCAGAAGGCCCTCTTTTTGCCTGCGCCTGGTCCATGTGTAGCGGAAACTCGTCTGAATAAATCGTTCAGTGCTCGTAGATGTCTGTTATACACGAAAGAGATGTGGCAAAAGACTGCGCTACAATGATAAACAGCCTCTCATGTCATGGCCACCTGGCTTGGTCGCATCTCGAAACTTTGATCGTATCTAGGGCGAATTATTCGATCGAAATTTTCATCGTACCTCAAGCATGTCGTAGGTAGAGCTGATCGTAGGTCGAGGTACCACTGTACTTTCTCAGTGGGTAAATAGTTAGTTGATCATACAGCCAGCATAAAGGCATCGCAATTTGTTCTTCTTGAAACAGACAACAGAAGCTGGCTGACAGAGAAAAGCGCTCCATGGAACAGCAAAGGAAGAAGATGGAGAAAGATGCTCAGAGGATGATGAAGAAAGAGCAGAAAATGGCTGTTAAACTTTCTTAACATTTTGGTAATGCTCAGTTTTGAGCCAGAGGAATACAAGGGAAAGACATTGAATCAGTTACGAGTTTCATCAAACCATTTGAAGTTCTCACGCTGCTGTGCTACATTTTCAGTAATATGTCTTCATCCAGCAGCCATTTCTCTCAGTTTTGGGGGAACAACTGTAATTCATCCCATGTTTTGGACATTTTGGCCTTAAGGAAGAACCAGAAATTATATGCTCCCAGTATAGTTTTGGTGTATGTGCTAGTCAGCACAGGCCCTTATTCAAGGTGTGTAAATAAATTTAAACTTATACTGTTAGTCCTGGTCATCGTACAATTCATTTTCTTTTTTTCTTATTTCTAATGGGAAGGACGAAGTGGTGTATTTTTTTTAAGAATCACTGTTTGTGAGTGACATTGGTCAGGTGAATAATTGTTTTTATATTTATGATTTATCATTGTTCAAAAAGCATTTTCTCCGATGATCCTGTACACTGAACCTCCAAATTTGACAATTAAAATATAAAACGCTATGTAGTCTGTGGCTACGAGCTAAAGACTGGATGGTATGTTACTTTTTTTTTGAAATTGATCTTTGATCGCTGCTAAAATATCTATGCCATTCACGACAAAAGGAGAACTGAACCCTTGAGAATGTCCGCAATAGTATTACCATGAAGTCTGTGTTTGTGTGCTAGTGTGTGTATGCACATGGGAAATAACTATTGAATGCATAAAATGGTTTCCCACTACAGTTATTCACAAAGATGCAATTCAAATGAAAATGCTGTTTAGGATACTTCAAACGAGCTTCAAAATGCTTTTTCCTGAAGAATGAAGTCATACGGCCTGAGTGTCCCTCGAAGCCGAAGTCGTGGAGTGCACAACCAAAAGTTTTCCCTTTAACAATTGTACCTGCTGTGTCCAAGTCTTTCCAGAGTACTTCAAGGGTGGTCCTTGGCTTGTTGAGTACTCCCTGGTCAGATTTCTTTTGAGGAGCCACTGATTGTATCCTTTTGTTGGTCACATGGCCTTCCATTTGTTGGGAAGTTAAGTGAGCTGTTCTTGGAAATGTCTTGTTGCACACTTGCATTTAATATACTGAGAGAATGTGTAAATTCTCCAGTACCAATTTCAACCGCTTCACTTTAAACTGAGATTCCCTTTCCTCTGGATCCTAGACTCAATATAGATGCAAACCTTGCCCCGACACCGCCTATGCCGTCACGAACAGCCTTGACCCCACCACATGCCAGCTACACTGGCCTGTGATAATAAAAAAAATCCTGTTAATGCGCTAAATGACTTGGGTCTGCCAGCATTTCTATATCCTGAAGGGGAAAATTTCTCAAATTGCAAGACAAGCTCGCCATCGAGGGTGTTATAGAATCCTATGGCTCAGACCTTTGATGCTTACGGAGCCAAGATCGTTATGTAACAGAGAGGATTGTCCTCATCAATGTGATTAAATAAGTCTTGGTTCTTTTAAATTTCTTCCCCAGGTTTGATTTGGTCTTACTTGACTTTGAAAAGGCTGTGAAATAAACATGTTTGAACTGTAGTGGTTGAAAATTTAAATCTTCAAAGGCTACCCTTACCAGGTAACTCCTTTGACCTAAGAGATGTGAAAATGCAGCTCAATAAAGCTTTTATAAAGGACAGTCAGGCAAATGCTGTCTGGCTAAAGTATAGGAACCTCCGTTATTTAATCATGTGAACACAATGAATAGTGACTGACTGATATGGGTTTTTCAGGACTAATACCAATAACAATTATTAGTAGTTGGAGGAGGCAGATAACCAATATTACGAGCAGATATTCATTTGCAGTAAAAGTGTAAAAAAATAATGCAAGTTCTGAGCTTCATAGAACTTTATTAAATCACACACATGCACACACACACTCACCCCACACCCTTGAGTGTATAATTCAACTTGATTTGTATGGCTTCAAAGTAACAGAGGGTTGACAGGTTAAATTTGCATTTGGTGCTGGTCTCTGTGTGGTCGTTATTGGTCGACAATGAATAAATTAAGATGTTTGTCATGTTTTATGGGTCTCTTGCATGAAAGTGGCAAAGTGATGAATGAGATAGAAGTCTCATTTTATTCGGAAAGATTGGTATTTAAAATTATACTTGAAATAAATGTAAATGCCCAGAGGATTGTTGGCTGCTCTCTGCCCTCACTGGAAGACATTGCCAGCCCTCGTTACCTCAGCAGAGCCAGGAACATCATAGGGGACCCATACCACCCTGGTCACAATCTGTTCCAGCTGCTGCCCTCTGGCAGACGCTATAGGTCCCACAAAGTACGGACAAATAGGCTTAAGGGGTGACGCGAGGTATCCATAACAGCAGAATGCCAAATTACGAGTCCGTAACTATCACTTATTTAGATCTTTTGCCGAGTAAACACACCTTATGGAGAAGCACTACCAATGTCGTCATGCACAGTTTCTGGGTGTGATGACAAGTAGGCTTTTGTTGTTGTTGATGACGACAGGGCCTATGTCCAATTATATTATATTATAAATACGTTTTTGTGATTTCTACTAGAACCAGACAAAAAAAAACATTGCTCATTCAAGTATTGTGATATCATGCTTTAATAAGTATACACAGACAACTGATGCAAACTGCAGGTATTGCACATAGCTCAGGCACATAACAGTGATTTGCTGTCAAGCATCAGCTTTGTGTTTTACAATACCGAGGTTCAATTAAAGCTAGTTAAGTTTTACTTTTTGGACAGAAATATAAGTCACACTAAAAAACAGGACTGAGTTCACATTAAAGCTTTGGCTGAAGGTTTAAAGTTACTTTTTAAACAATGACTTAAACATCTCAAAACCTTAAAAAAAACAAAAAAAACAAAACATATTTCATTTTAATCTCAGTAAACTCATTTGAACAAGTGCTTTTATTTTTAACAAGGATGATTTGGGACAGTACAAAACATTGAGAATATAAATATATCCTTCCTCAATAATCAACATTAAATAAAATATAACTATCACCCCCTTAATAAATGTTCCCTAAGCCTACAAAGCTAGACCCCAAGGAGCGACATCAATTAGTTGTTCAGGAACAAAAATACTCTCAAAAATGCTTAAGTGCTTTTAATTCAAAGTGAGAATAAGTGTTTTTACATTGACAGCCATTACAGATCTGGCTTGGGAGCAATGCGACGAAGAGAGTATAATCCCATGATGCAACAACCCCTGATGAGAGTAGCGATGTTGACCGGAGTGCTTTTGTCCACACCGTGCTGTGAGTAAAGCCAGACCAATGTAGGTAGTACAGGTGCTGCAATGGCAATGAGATCCACCAGAAAACTGTTGCTCCAGTAACGCTGGTTGAAAGCACCCAGCTCTAGAGATAGAAGCTGTTTTTCTGTATTTGATTCAAAATCCAGCTCATCCATGATTGCCATCTCTGCCAGATCTGAGCAACCGAAGTCAGCATCAGTAGCAAGGACTGTGCTGTCAAGGGGTGCAGGTGGCAGGATGTAGGAGGGTATGGGAGCCATCAAGTAAGGGGCATGCATGCAAGTGAAAGTGGGCAGCTTTGGGAGATCCAGAAGAGCGCTGGAGACAGACAATGTTGGTCCTCTGTTCCCTTCGAGTCGAAGAAGCTGATAAAGGAAAGCCTGAAGCTCTTGTGACATGGACATTGTGTCAGTCTGGGTGCCTTTATCTTCTTTCTTCTTCAGAGAGTGGGAAATGTGGCTGGAAGCAGGAGCTTTTATAACTACTAGTGGCTGTGGATTGGATATTTCAGAGATTATGGACACTCCAGGGCCCAAGTCCATCCCAGGTTTTGCCTTGTCGAGCGTGTCCAAATTGAAATCTCCTGCCGTGGACATTAAGACCTGCTCCAGAATGTCAGATCTGTTGGCCATCTCATCATTTATTAGCAGCCCACTATCAGCCAATGCCTCTACTCCGTGATCTCCTAAATCCATGGCACCTTCTTCCTCTGCTGCCATCTTCTGCCTGCCCCTCTTGGGGCTCTCAAAGAAGAAGTCTTGTGTGTTTTCATCTTGAAGGCTGACACCACTCTGAGCAAGTTCCATGCTTTGTAGCAGTAACTCCAGCTTCCTGTTTTGGATATTTATGTCTATGAAGTACTTCTGTATTCCCTTATCTTTTTCCATTAGGCTGGTCTTCATGGTCTCCACCACCTGACGCAGCTGCTTGATTTCTTTACGAGCTTCTTTGAGGGACAGTTGGGCCTCTACTCGGTGACACTCCTCCTCAATCCAGTCTTCCCTCATTCTGCTGAGTTGACCTTTGAGATCCTCAATTTCTGCCTCTCTGAAAAACAAAAACTTTCCCTTTCACCTAACGGACAAACAATCACTTCACGAGCCGAAAAGGCAATTACCAAGAAAAAAAGTTTTCTGCTGCTAAGTGATCATGAAAAATTCATACTCTAGCTCAACCCGGTAGAAGGTTTCACGCACGATTAAACTCAAGTGCTACATTTTTTGGTTATCTTATGTCACACATGTCAAAGTGGTGGACTGGGGGCCAAATCTGGCCCGCCGCATCATTTTGTGTGGCCCGGGAAAGTAAATCATGAGTGCCGACTTTCAGTTTTAGGATCAAATTAAAATGGAGTATAGATGTGTATTACATTTCCTGATTTTCCCCCTTTTAAATCAATATTTTTAGTTTTTTAATCAATTTTTTCCGTGTTTTTAGGTCAAAATTTATTTTGTAAAATCTAATAAAAAAGCTAAAATAAACATTGTTTTAGATCTATTAAAAAAAAAACCTGAATATTCAGGGATTTTAATCCAGTTCTTTTAATCCAGTGGTTCCCAAACTATTTTACCTGACGCCCCCTTCTTGCTTCCAGTAGACCCGCACGACCCCCCTCCCACTTTCTCTTTTGCTCATGTGAACTTATTTTATTGCATTTATTTCTTAGCATTGTTCAGGAAAACAGATCTCTGTTTGTATTAAATTTTAATAATGAAAGCCACTCTTTCGCTATAATCATATTTTGCATGTATTTAATGGCAGATATTTGTTCTTTGATTTTATTATTCTTATAATCTATTTAAACATTTTTTTTAGCAAATGACTTCATGCCCCCCTTGAATTCTCTTTACGCCTCCCTAGGGGGGCGCGCCCCCCAGTTTGGGAACCACTGTTTTAATCCATTTATTTAAAAAAATCTAAATATTATATCTAAAATGGTCCGGCCCACGTGGAATCAAGTTGACGTTAAAGCGGCCCACGAACCAACCCGAGTCTGACACCCTTGTCTTATGTAATTAACCAGTGGCTGTCAGAACAAATATCAGTTGAGCAGAGTGTTCGGATGTTGATATTACATCACATCTACGACCACCACCATCCTTACTTAAAAAACAAACAAAAAAAGTAACATCCCCAGTAAGACTAGAGCGAACTGACCTGTCATACACCCGGTTGTCAGACTCCAGTAGTTTTGTTTTCAGGTGTCTGATGGTCACTTCCTTCTGCTGCAGAGGAGTGAGGTACTGCTCAGGGTTAGGGGGCCTGATTCCATGGTTATCGCTGCACGAATGATAGCGGCTCAAGTTCGCTCTCCTGCTGAGCAAAGGGATAATTTATTCATTCATTATCACAAGTAAACACCTCAATCTGACATGTACAGTAAAAAAACAAGACTGCTACATTTTAGTTACTTTCTACGTCATGAAATTACCGGGCACTAGTCATGCAAATAAAGCTGATCCGATTAAAAGTCACTGATTGCAATATGCAGGTTCTGCGATAGAGTGATGAAGGGACAGATGTTTTCTGGAGCCTAGATTTACTGTCTGATGCAGGATTACTGGCATGCAGACAAGAGACTGGATAATACCTATTCTAAATGCATGATCAAAATAAGGCAGAAATCTCATTACTGATCGCAACCATTTAAACACAAATTATATTGACATTCATATCATGTCTGCATGGCATCATACTGGTACTTCGTTTCTTTTTTTCCTGGAGAGGATGTGTGGGTGGAATTGAACAGCATTGCTGAGTAGTCAGGAAGCTTTTCTTCTGGGACTCCACTATTTTCTATGGTAACCACTCAAGCATTTGATGCGTGTGCTCTCATCTGATACCGAATAAAAGATGGAAAAAGGAGCAACTACCAGTATCTTTAAAAATATGGTAATAAAAAAATAAAAAACAACTCATTCGTTTTAATGTATTTCAACCAATGATTCGTGTATGCCTTTTACTGGAAGTGAAAATGAAACTAAAGGGGTATAAAAGCTAAGGAAGATGTTGTCTTGACTTGTTCCAAAAAGTCAAATGACAAACTATCTGAAAAATATAACTATATATAGAAATTTGTGTCATGTCTGTAGTGACTTTTGTGATTCTAACAACTCAGTCAGTTTCTTATGCCCCCTTCAATGATCTATCATGATGATAAATCTCAAAAACGCAATGCATCAATACACATTGTAAAACATTCTTCTTTGGGCATGATGAATAAGGTAGTGCTTACGAGCTGCATGAATAGAGTTGTATGTAGTCTTATTCAGAATAAAGTGATAGGGCAATAATTACTCTTCCCTCCCATGCATTTGATATGCATCCATCCACATCCAATCATTGTCTCAGCCAGCACTCGCAGTCAAAATAGATTTGACTTCTCTCACCATCAATGGCAGTGAAACATGATCACTCAATACTAGGCTTTACAATGTATTTGAGGTCTGTATCTATCAATGGCAGTGAAAGACTTAAGGGCTACAAACAACAAAATAATCCTGAGGTATATTGCAAAAATACAGTACTATACTAAATATAGTTAATTTTAGAAAATAGTAACTATCAAGAAAAAGAATGTGTCCAGCAACAATATATAGGTTACAAAAATCCCAATCAAGAGAGCTCAATTTGTCACATTGCAATTTCATATGCCGTTAACTTCTGGTGACTGGACTGGCTATTAACCTTGTGGATTGACTAGGAATAAACTTTTCCCACTTAACTCTAAATACAATGACTTAGCTGCAACTTTGCTAAGATATGAATAAAAGCAGATGAAAAACATGAACAAAAACAAAACAAAAAAATCAAATCGATACAGGTACCTGGAAGTAGGACTAGAGTTGGAGCTGCTACTTGAGAATGCAGCTCTGGGTGGAGTCCTGTAGGGAGCATATAGTTCTGCATCCCGGTTGGTAGAAAGACTCCCTGCCGGTTTGAAGACTGGGAGCAAGCTGAAATGGGTATTGCAATTTTGTTATACTGAAGCAAAATTATGTAATTTCAAAAATATTCACATTAAGTAATTAAAAAACAACTTTCTGTTGCAAAATAAAGTTAAAAAATAGATACCTTTGACATGGAGTCTTCTTTCCAGAAAATTTGGTGATACGCTCTTTGTTCTTAAAGCTCCCTGTGCTACTGGAGGAGCTAAAATTTGCCTCACTTCCTGTGTGGGGAGTAATAGTAAACTATGTTAGATGACCACACACTGTCACGACTACAATGACTTCAAATAATGTTTGTTTTAATTCTCATGTCAGAGTCCCAAGTATTACAAAATGTCAAGATCGTAAATTCAGATTTATTTGGGATTAAAATGGATCTGCCACTGCCAATTCAAAATAAAATGTTGTCACGTACTGTAAGTCTCATTAAATGTAAGCTTTAAGGCTCATGACATTACAAATACTGCATGTGGCTTTCAGGTTTGACACTTGAAATGGGCAATTCTTAAAGACAACACTGGTGAATTCACCATGTGACAACTGTACTGAAAAAGAAATGTGCAATGTGCTTAGGGTTTGAGTAGAATAAAATGTCAAGTCCATACCTGAGAGACTGTTCTTGCCTTCAAGCAAAACCATAGTATTATGTCTAGTGATGATTGTGTCAAACAAAATTAGGTATAATCTTTGTGATTCTCCATCACATTCTAAGTGTAGACAAGGTCTATGCACACTACTTAGTTAAGTAACCTCCCACTAATCAGCCTAATTGGCTAAGCCCCAAACTTTCTCCCTTAACCAGTCAATTTATTCCCCGTTTTGCCTCATTAAAATTATTTAGTGTCCTAAAAGACATTTGCAGTTTTCTTAAAATGAAGGAACTTAATACTGATATAAGGATCCTCTTTTTTTGCCACAGGCCAAATTATGGTATCTGTATTTTTTAATGTTATTTTTTTCAATTTGCAACATTTTTTCTTAGGTCAAAAAATCTTATTCTTATTATTGTTGTGACATCAATAGCTAAACCAGGGAACCTGTTGTCATTCTGGCAATTTAAATCCTTATATAAGGATTAGAGAAGATTTTTTTAAACTGTGGGATTCACCCTCTTCCGCTGTTTCTTTACCTTTGACTTTCATGGCTGACCTCAGCTTCTTCTTCTGCCTCGGAGCACTCTGTGGTTCATGACTGGTCTCCGCTATGACTCGAACCCTCTTCACTCTGGCCTTTCGCTCGGGTAGTGTTGGTGACCTATGGGTACTCTCCTCTGAGCCTGACGGAGTTTTGGAGGGGGACACAGACTGACTAGTGGGGCAGCCGGTGTCATCTATATTGTAGATAGGCACACAGACAGTAATAACCAAAACCAGACACCCGAGTCTGGGGTGCAGCTTGGTTATGCCTAAAATATATCATTTTATCAAGATATTGTATGTGAACCGTTCCACCAAACCCAGCTACTATTTCTTCTAAAGATATTTCTAATTATATTTCCTAATTTCTAATAAAATCTCAGATCAGGAACTTTGACTTGAAGTTTTTATTATAAAATTGTTTTTGTGTGCCTTTGTTTGTATTGTGAACAAAGAAATTTGAAAATGGATAAATTTTAAAAATGAGGGTCAGAGGTCTGTTTATTAGAAAAAAAATGTCTGAATGTTATATGTATCTAAAAACTGAAAGTGAATATTATTTGCTAAAGTTGAGGAGTTAGATTTAAAAATGATATAATTTGAATTCGTAATCTGAGAGACAAATCGGCAGACAGAATGAAGAAGATTATTCGACTGGCATTGGCCCAATGACCACAGCTGTCCCCGTGATGCAATGGAGCAAGACCTCAACTCCGCCAAGCTTTGTAACATTTCCATGTCTTTCTTATCATTTGACACACTTCATTGTGTGAAAAACATGCTTTCCTGCTCAATATTTCCCAAATTGTGTGTCGCGATTGGCAAGTTTCACGTCTTAAAAGAAATGTGCTGGTTGGCCAAAAGGCAATTTTTGCTATCAGCAATCAAGTTCTAGTCCTTACGAACATGGATGTGTGCAAGATTGAAATTGAATTTAGCTTAATCCTGAATGTGAAAATAGATTAGCCTGACCTTTCACATTTATTGGAATTCCCCTTTTAAACTAGGAAATATAATTTCAAATTACACTATTCAGGTTTGCCGCCTCGTGGTGTAGAGGTTCACTCGCCTGACTGGTGCGGGCAGGCGTGGCCTCGGTTTCGCCTGGTGGCGGTATGATTGTGAGTGCGGCTGGTCATTTGTCTCTGTGTACCCAACAGCTGTCAGGAGTGGCTCGTTTGTCCCTCCTGGCTTGCCGTTAGGTTAGACCAGCTGCAAGTGATCCTTGATAACTTCCTGATGTGTGTATTTAAGCACCACGGAAGTGGTTAGTCATTCTCGGATCGTCCTGCGTGACACTGCATACATCGCCGCAAGCTGCAGTTCTCCCTGCTCCGGTTTTGTTTCGTTTTGGGATGTACAGGTCCTTGTTATTTTGTAAAGCTTTTGGGTCATTAAAGTTACTATCATGAGCTCAGTTCGCCTTGCCTCATTCTGCTTCCCCGCTACTGGGTCCAAATCCCGTAACAACGGCTGACTGGCAACCAGTTAGGGTGTAGTCTGCCCTTTGCCCGAAGTCAGCTGGGTGAGGCTCCAGCAACCCCTGAAACCCTTTCGAGGATGCACGGTATGGAAGATGATTGAATGAACTATTCAGATTTCGTTTTTCAATGCAACGACACAAATTCACTCATTCATTTTCCACTCCGCTTATCCTCGTCAAGGTTGTGGGAGTGCTGGAGCCCCTCCCAGTTGACTTTGGGTGAAAGGTGGACTAAACCCTAAAGTGGTCATCAGTCAGTTGTAGGGCACACAGAGACAGGCAACCATTCACACTCCCCATCACACCACCCCTGAGTGGGAATCGAACCCATGCAGCCTGCACCAAAGTTAGGTGAAAGAACCACTGTATTATCAGGTGGCATGAAATTAAACACTACAATATGAAATTATATGTAATATAATTCCAATTCAACTATTCAAAATCACACATTTCAGTCCATAGGATGACTTATGGAAGACAAATATGCCATTTTCTCATATTTTCCTCAAATTTTAAGCAGATCAAATTGGATTTCTACTTACTAAAACTTATCATCTTCGAAGCTTCAGGCGAATTGAAAAAGTGAATCAAAAGCACAATGAAGACAGTTTAAAAGTCTTATTGAACCAAGTGTCTGAGTTTGGTGGAATGTATTACATAATGTTGATTGATGTGCTGCAAGGTTTCAGCATCCGCATGTATTTTATTGGTCATGATAATCATAATAATAATAATAATGAAAGATGCATTATTGCGAGTTGAGGTTCTTACCTGAGTAAAAGCTGTTGGAGCTGATGGTCCTCTTGGAGTGATCTGAGCTGACTTCATACTCTTTGCCATCCTCCTCTGAGTAAGGAGAGTCAGAAAGAGGGGAATTGGCACCCTTTGGATGAAAGGGATGGAGGACTAAACGTGGGATGCGACTCCGAGGGCTGCCTTTCTGTGGAGACTTCTTTTCCTGTTTTGTGGGAGGATAATAATCGGTGTATAAAATAAGTTTAACATTCAATGAGAATACATTGAATCAATTATTTATATAGGACCTATCAAATACTACCCTTATAAAGACTAACCTCATATTCTTGGAATGGTCCCATTGTTTTTCATGTAGCGTATTCTCACTGATAAACAATACAAAAAGGGGGGGGGGGTGAGTTAGATTATTGAGATCTATTTCCTGCGACAGCATTTTTTGGTGGCATGAAACAATTAGCAAACAAAGAACAAAGACCCTATTTTGGTTGCATCACCATACCAACCCACTACAATAACCTGCATGCATGCACACACACAATAGACATGCAGCTTGACACTGATTGTACTGAAAGTATAGGGCCAACACAGTCAAACCGTTTTATAAAACCAAACCATAGCTATGCAATACATATTGTAATTCCAGGATGTGAAAAGCAATACTACCTCGCATAAGGCCCTTCCATTGTTTTTGTGTGTGTGTGTGTATTCTGATAACAAAATTTGACTGGTATTAGGTATTTTAAAAAAAGCTGTATGCATGTAATTAAAACTTTCGCTAAAAGAATGTCGCTGATTTGCCAGTATTGACCATGTCACTCACCTGGCTAAAGGTATGTGTTCAGCAAGCAGTGTGTGTAAAAACAAACATGGCAATTCATTCATTCATTTTCTGAACCGTTTCATCCTCGCGGGGGGTGCATGGCCGCGACATGCCAATTCATCAAATTAATTTGGTTGGATGCAGTGGGCAAGTGGTTAACATGTACGTGTCAGTTCTGAGATTGAGGGTTCAATCCCTGATGGCTTCCCACCTCAATGGTTGGAGTTGGCATGCTCTCTGTTTTCTCCGGGTACAGTTTCCTCCCACACCCCCAAAACATGCATCGTGTATTACAGTGGTACCACCACTTATGAATGTCTATACGTACGAAGTATTCCGTTTACGGAATGTCTTAAATTGTAAAAATTTTGTCTCAGGATACTTATGAAATTCAAGTTACAAGACCCAAAGTTTCAAAAATTCAAACATCCACCAAAACATAAAAACACTGAAACATCCTGTATTTTATTTTGAAATTGGTATGATAGAGTTGCTCTCTCTTGAGCTATCTCCCAACACCCTGCTGGGCTCCCATTGGCTATGCGACTCTATGATGCTTTTCATGTGCCTTAAACCCTTGTTTGTCAAGGAGCTCTAAAAAAAAATTTTAAGCGGTTTTTCTGAGTGTGGTTAATGCAACTTTATTCTTTATTTTTCATCATAGGCCGACAAAACTTTTCCTGTTGCAACTGAAAAGAAGAAATAGGCTCTGTTATCAATGTTCACGAGTCTGACAATGTGTGCCTTGTGTGTTTTTGGAAAATTACAAAAGTTGCCAAAGACAATCGTCATTTGATCGATATTTAACCAAACGTAACATAATTTTAAGTGTTAATTTCTGTGTGCACATGCACTTGGACGTATATTTTCTCAGCTGCCAAATGTTTGCCTCCTCATCGTTCACCCACTACGAACTTCTCTTTGCTATGCACTCACCCTTACACCTCACTGGAAAATGTCTTTGCATGTCTAAATCTTATCTTCATTTTAATGGGTTAATAATTTCATATAAAAATTGTATAGTTTTATAATTTTAAAAATTGTAGGGGTAGTTTTGGGAACCTTGAAACGAAAAATTTCAAGATAAAAAAAACACTTATACACTTTATATATACAAATAATTAAATTTGTAAGAAGAGGTACCAATGTATAGATTTAATAATCTTTAAAAAAAAAATCAAATGACTTACAGTTTTCTAGTAAAATGTTTTGTGGCAGTTTATAGTCAGTGATACTCCAAAATATACAGTAAAATGATTTCTGCCAAAAAGATCCACATGACCTCAAATTAAATGTGTGTATTGGCACAAGCGCGATGCGTCTAACAAGAGCAAAGCAGAAGAAAAAGCTCAGGGTCACAAACATCAAATAAATACAGCACATCTGCACTTATGTAACTGACCCAGTAAGTGAGAGTGCAAAGAGGCAGTGCAGTTAACAAACCAGAAGACGTGATGGGAATGTGGCTTTTATTCAAGCAGGAAAGCTGCATTATTTATTTCTAAAACATTAATAAAAAATGTTTGTTCTTTGCAAAACATGCACGGCAAACATTAATTCATGTAAAATTGATTTCCTTCCTCAACACCACACTGTATTGAAAATGTTTTTTTTTTTGTTTAGTTTTACTTTCTGGTTGACAATGACATAACGTTAGTAGAAAATGTACTCATTTGGTAACTTAATTTATGATTGTTCATTCATTTTCTGTACTGTTGATCACTAGGGTCATGGGTAGCCTATCACAGCCAACAATGGGCACCAGGACACCCTGAATTGCTGGCTAGCAAATTTAAGGGCACCAGGCAACAGACAACCATGCACACTCACACCCATAACTAGGGGCAATTTAGAGTGTCCAATCAGCCTACCATGCATGTGTTTGTGATATGGTAGGAAACCGGAGTACCCAGAGAAAACTCCCACAAGCCCATCCAATCTATGTTGACTGAGAGGGTTGCCAGCAATCATTCTATCGCTTTCGGTCCTTCCAGGAAAAATTAATTGGATTTATATCAACATCAATGGCAGTGAAACATGATCACTCAATAACTGCTTTTACAATTAACTTTAATTTAATTAACTTTTAGATTTTTTTAATGACATTGTTAAAGAGTTAAAGGCTACAAATAACAAAATAATCCTGAGGTATTTTGCAAAAATACATAAACAGTACTATACTATATAATTTTATTTACACTACTGAAACAAAATACTAACAAAAAAAGAAGTAAAAAAATCACAACCAAAAAAGCTCACCATCACATTGAACTATTTTAATATGTTCATTCGTAAAAATCAAATATTTAAATGTAATTTCATCGTAACCTTAATTTGTGCTGCACAAATGATTTGCAAGACATTTTCTTTTAGCTAATAACCCTCTTATATGGCTTTAACCTTTGATAGTTTTGTTCAAGTGGAGTGATGAAAATATGTCATGAGCACTTAACTGAAGAAGAATAATCTATTCATGTCCCAAAAAATAGGTTTGAGGACAACCAGAATTGATACATAAAGTGCACTAGATTATATATATAAACTGGTTTACTCCCAAAAAATCTCATCAGCTCAGAGAAATAAATAGCATGACAGAAGAGCACACAGGCCCTCTCCTGGCTAACTCAGAACCTACAGGCAACAATAAGACCACAGTTAAATAATGTAATTTATCAGCTCTGAGACCAAAAAAAAATACAAATCAACCACCAATAACAATGCCTGAAGGTCTATAGAATATTATATCTACTAATTCCACTAAAATGTAATATATCCGTCATAGAATAACAGAAGAGTGAAATAGTTAAAGTGCTCTCTCTTTAAAAACAACAAAGTCAGCATGAACTTGAGGCCCAACTCGGGGCAGTCTAATAAAGGTTTATAGTCCTTAATATTGGTTATTTGTTCATGTAAATCCACAGCAGACTATGAACTGGCGGTTTCCATATAGTATTATGGGATATTTACAAACAATGAGCTGCATATTGCGTGTTAAAACTTCACACATAAACGGCACTTGATTGGGGTCCAAAGACTGGGAAAAACGGTATAATCTGAAGGCTCTGCACAGGATTTTGTGAAAGCAGCTCTGGATTATGACATCCTTTTTCTTCAAACCACAAAGGGCGATAAATATAGATCAAAACACCGTGGGAATAACACTCAATTTTCCATTGTCAGATACTAAAGTAGAACTAAGATCTAGGTCGCCTCCATTTTATATTTTACATTAATTATCCTCCTAAACTACAGTGCCATGCTACATGAGCAGATTCTATAAACTGGCACAGCAGAATCTGACAGAATGTGAGAAAATCATCAACCGTCTGGCCCCGCAACTTTTAGCAAAAAATAAGATGCTGAAGAACAATTTTGTACGTTTAAGTCTGTAAAATTTGACATCTTCTGCATCATTCTGGATATATTAAAAGACTTTGCCCATCATGAATATTCTTCAGTATTATTATTATAGTTTTATTGGCCGATTAAAGAGGGTTTCTGATTCTGTTTACCTGCTCCTGCGTCTGTGTGCAAATGGATTTGCATTTGAACACTATAGTGCAGTTGTCTATTAGTGTTACTTAAAAGCCTCCACTTTAGATTCACATACATTAATCTAAATAATAAATAATGGTAAATGAGAATATAGCATAACAGTAATAGCATATACATAGAAAAAGCAATTATAACATTCATTCATTCTCTGAATGAGAATATGTTGGATCTTTTCCTTTACTCTTGAATTGTACTATTCATTCATTCTTTCATTTTCTTAACTGCTTATTCTCATGTGGACTATCTCAGCCAACTATGGGCACTGCCTTAGCATTTTATGGATGCTTCTAAATTAAGCTAAATTCCCCAATTCAATCATCATTAAACTAAACCCATGACTGGCAGTACCAGGCAATATTCATAAATTGTCTTGTGTCATGCTATTGTCAAGGACAGCATCTTCAACTTTCTTCGCAGTGAGTGTCATCCCAGTTTCTTGATCCAAAGCCCTGGAACCAACAAATCTCCACTGAAGAGTGACATTAGGAATGAGGCACTGTGGAAAAGCAACATTATCCCAGTAATGCACAGAAAATGTTTGCACTACTGACCAAGTATGCTAACTCATTTTTCCCTATAACCAGATGGCCAATACTTTAAACAGTTTAGATATATAAAATCTCTTAATCCACGTAAATCCAACTGCTTTCAAATGATGATCCTCACAGGAGCTCATGTCAAGCTGTTTACCACTTTATTCCATTAAAGCAGTTGGTTCGATGCCTTCGTAGTTTGTCAAACAAGAAACTTAACTGATACCGCCATAGTTTGATAAAGATAGTGTAGATTTATATATAACTCCAACTCCGTATGCCTGGAGTTGATGTGTCAGGTCATGTCATGTCAAACATGTCATGTATTGTAGAGCAAAAAATAAAGCAGAATGACTACTTCTCGGAACCTACAGGCAACAATAACTCTGCAACTAATTACTATAATTGATCAAGCCTGAGACAAGGGAAAGAAATCTGAAATAGGGCTCAGAAGATCAATGCGTATACATGCCGAGAATATACCTACCAAATTTCATTCTGATTTGTCCACGAATAAAGGAAAAGCAGTAATTTTAGACCCTGTCCTCCCCCAAAACAAAAAAAGACCACCTACATTTTTGAGCGCTTCCTCGGGCGTTCCAGAATCACCACTTAATTCCTGATACGTATTTCTAAAACGGTGGCACTTTAAACAGGTGCCATGATCACACAATGCTGTCTTACTGAGTCATGCTTCTGAGTCATCCCACAATATCACTAGAAAACACTATTCATTTGTTCAAATTTCACTCTATTCCCCACATCAATGTTTTCCCCCTTTTGAGGTTTTTAATTGTGTTCACATCGACAACAACAAAAGGTGTTTTGTCTACAAAATATCCACGTGCATGGCCAGATTTAGTCAGTTCACCAAATAACATTGCATCATCATGCAAACCACAAACAACAATATCATAACACATAACCAGAGGTACCTCTTTCCCCATACACTTTTTTACGTGCGCAATTTATTTATTTAGAAACACTATTAACATATTGTTTCTCAATTAAAATCACCATACGAATGCCACCAAAAGTCTCACCTGATGTTTTGCAGTTAGCCCCTAAAGATGATTGCTTCTCTAGCTGCGTAACACAAATACACGCCCGGATGCTGGCAGTACCAGCTTGTGTTCTACAGAGCAGATGGACCCAGAGTGAGGACACACACCATTGGATCTCTCTGACAGTACACGCACAGTATGACGACGACCATCCTTGGAGTGTTACATAACGCATTAACTCTTTGAGTCGCACACGACAGTGCAAGACTGCATACGGCCAAGGATTAGCAATGTGGAACTGCACATGCAATCATGCATTAGAGCTGTAATAAACATACCAATTTAAGAATATGCATTTTTTTCTTTTACCAAAATCCAGGATGAGCGAAATTTCACCATGATTGCTCTCCATGGTACTGAATGACAACGGTGGGCGGGGCAAAGTGCGTGATGTGTCTTTCGATGTTTACTTTTTGCTTTCTTTATTTCTTTATGCATGTATTTTACCTTTTAACAAACCACACCCGCTTTTTCACATGTTCTAAACTCGCAAATTGTAAATACGCCGACGACGCTTTAACGAGTAGTTCTTTAGTTTAGTAGTTTTTTATAGCGAAGATAAATGGTCATGCTATGCAATAATTACAATAAATTGCTATTTCATTCTGCTTACCATTTGCCAGTTAGTCCAAGTGGACCATCTTTATGGTCTGGATTTCTGAGGCTCAGTCGTTGGGTGGAGCCAAGGGATAATTTAACACGTGAGCCCCGCACCCCCCACCCACCCGCCTCCCAAAAATACGGTTAAATGGTCACTAGCGTCATCTGTCGGTAATGGTTTGTAATTACAGTTTCTAAATTTGAAATCTCCAGTCTTCATTCAGTTTTGCATGAACTGGGAATTCTGCACATAGCCATTTCAACAGTATTTTCTTATTGCTTGTCAGGAGAGATACTTTAATCGAAGAGGTATCATAAAAAATATTTCGAGTTCATAATTTCAATCAGATTCCCCGGTGGGTTCCGACCACTTCAGGGTGTGACCCCCACCTGCTGCCCATAATTGGCTGGGATAGCTGTCACCGCCCCCCGCGACCCTTGTGAGGATAAGATGTACGGAAAATGAATGGACAGTTAAGTGGGTTAGTGCTAAAGAGTCAGACACCGATTCACACGTACAATCACACACGGCCCGCTCCAAAGTCAGGCGAAAGAACCACTGCACCATCGGGTGCCAAAATCATCACTCCAACTTACTCAGAAATAAATATGAACCATAGTATAATCACAGGTGAAACGTTAACAAAACTCAGTTTTAAAAATATAATAAAATAAGATAACACAACTCAACACAACACAGCACAACACAACACAACACAACACAACACAACACAACACAACACAACACAACATAACATAACATAACATAACATAACATAATATAATATAATAATAGCCTGTTGGCATCACAGTTGTGGGGTCGAGGGGGTCAATACCGGTCTGTCCTCTGTATGGAGTTTTTTTATGTTCACCCCTGGGTTTCGTGGGTTTTCTCCAGGTACTCCGGTTTCCTCCCACATCCCAAAAACATGCTTTGTACACTGGTTGAACACTCTGAATTGACCCTATGTAGTACGTTTCTCTTGTTGTGGCCTCTGATTGGCTGGCCACAAATTCAGGCTGCACCCTCGCAACCCTTGTGAGAATAAGCTGTTCGGAAAATGAATGAATGAATGAATTGTATAATGTAACATTGGAGTGGATGGGATTGGATAACTTTATTCATCCCGTATTCGGGAAATTTCATTGAGGCTGTAGCAAGAGGGTGATTAGACAGAACAACAAAGCAAAAGCACAAAGTACAAAGCAAATCAAAGTATATGGGAATTAAGAATCACCAAATCAAATAACATAACATATAATAACATAACAAACAAGTGGCATTTCTTACTGTTGAAATTGTACGCTTGTTTGCAAGACCCCTATGCCCATCTGCCAGTCTGGGGAAAAAAGAAAAAAAAACAGTTGAGAGATCGCGCAGATGTGAAACCTATGTGGACTGAATGGTTTCCCTCGAAGATGTTTTGTAACTCCACCATGTAACAAATGTTGCCATAGTCAAGTTTTGCAGGTTTTCCCAGACGCCAGGAGGTGAAGGTCACCCTAATCCGGAACTTTAAGTCCGGTTCAAGTCTCTTCATTGCCTGCAGAGGATGGGAACAGATCTGTGCAGTTCTAAAATAGGCCACTTATCTCGAGGTCCTGATGGAGACAGTGAGCGTTGAACTTTGGAATGCACGAGCCACTTTCCAACCACTGCTGGAGCATATGGACAGGAGACAGGCCTCCAGTTTCCTTACAGGCGGTTTCAGCATATTTCAGAACCAAAGTCTGCAAACACCTCCCAGTCAGCTTTCAAGCATCTCACCACTGCAAGTGAAATCCCATATGATTTGCTGTCATCAACACTGGATGGAGTAACATGAAGAAATAGAACCAACTCAAAGCTGATTTTTCATAGGTGAGGATTATACATTAGGATTTGGAATTTTGAAGGGATTTGGCCAGAATATTCCAATACTGTACTAGATTAAAAAGCTTTACATTACATTTGTGAAAATTAGACATACATAGTAGGCCTAGGTGATGAACACTAGAGGTCAGTAAACGCATTATAAATGTCTGGTCCTCTTTCTATCCCGTTCGTGTTTTGGTTTACAAAGGACTGTGCAATATATTCAATTCTATTAATTAGTAGAGTGCTAGAGCCATTCTCCTATAATCCAGATGTCATGCGATCAATTAAATGTAAAATTTGTGCAAAGAAATCGTGCCCTGGTTGCATTATCAGTATTCGTTATTTTGACACCATTTTATGATCACTTTTTCAACAATCAAGACGTAAAATCTTATCTATTTTGATCGGATGTGTCCTTGGGGCTTTAGTCTCAGACTTGATAAAAAGCATTATACTACACTATCTACATTTCCGTCTTTACCCATAATAGGACACTCATTTGACTGGTGGCTGCCAAAGACGGCGCTAGACGTCCAATCAATTTTGCCTGGGGGAGGCTGGCATCGTGCGAGTCAGAATGGATTAGAGGTCTTGCGCAGTCAATGGCACTGAAACATGAGCATCGATAGTCCTCTAATTTTAATTGAATGGGACATAAAGACACACACACACACACACACACACACACACACACACACACACACACACACACACAGACAGACAGACAGACACACAGACACACACACACACACACACACACACACACACACACACACACACACGCACACACACACACGCGCACACACACACACACACACACACACACACACACAAACCCCAACTCTTGTTATTGGGTCCCCAAACCAGAGTGCATTTCTTACTTTATTCATTTCAATTTGTATTACTTTTGTTGTTATTAACATTTTATTCATTGATAAATGTGTTCATTCATGAAAATATATGGTAATAATACAAGAGTTGGTATTAACATAACGTAATATACCTTTAGCATCCAAATATGCATTATTACAGTTTGGGTTTCATCACACTTATACACAAAATGTTTTCAGATTTTTTTTAATGAGCAAAAATGGTCATGAGCTTTATAAAGGGTTAAAGAGATTATTCTTTATTTATGTTAACTTCGAACTATTATGCACATTCGTTTTTAATTAGTATAAGGTCATCTGAGTACTTATTCATTGTTTTGATTTATTTATTTTGTTGTTGTCGCACACTTCAGGATGTATTCGTAAAAACACTCCATCCATGTGCTGCGAAAGCGCAACCAAAACTTTCCCACATGGATTCCCGGGTCGCTGCTTTAATGGCATTTGGCTGGGTGTTCGCAAGTGGGTGTCATGAAATTGGGAAGCAGTGGGCGCCCGCGTGGGCGTGTTCCTATCGGCCAAACAGCCTCCGCTCTTGTGCGCAGTCCAGAGCGCAAAACGCACTTCTCGAGGGCGCAAAAGCAATCTCCCACCCTGACGCGCAGACCATCTCCGGCTCAGGCGAGGGAAGGAAACCCACGAGTCTCTCCACGACCATTCCTCACTCACCCTCCAGCCATGTTTGCATGCCGACTCGTCACGCTTTACGTGGGCTTGCTCCTTGTTTTCCTTTGGAATATACCATGCTTCCAGTCTGCTGCTATCATCTCGCCCTCCGCCCCGAAGAGGAGCCGGGGAGCCAAGCTCCCTCATCAGGGCGGACAAAGGTCAAGCAAACTTCTCAAAGACATCTTCGCTTCCTCCCATCACGCGATGAGTCCGCGCAAAGACGATCTGAAGGACGACGTGGTGCCGCACGAGTACATGCTCTCCATTTACAGGACCTACTCGGCAGCGGAGAAACTCGGACTTAACTCCAGCTTTTTCCGCTCCTCCAAATCTGCCAACACCATCACGAGTTTCGTGGACAGAGGAACAGGTTGGTTCGGACCCGCGGCCAACTCACAAGTCACATCCGTCTTGCCAACCTTTCTTTTGGGCTAACAAATTAGACACAAAGAGCAACAATTTTAATCTATAAGTGTCAAAGAGCCACACCACGCAGTGACCTGCCAAAACAGACAAACACACAATAACAACCTTATTATTAACCAAAGCACTCAATTTTTTTAAATATAATTTTGTAAAAATGTTTTATGAATTTGAGTGTGTTTTAAGAAACAATAAAAATATGAGAAACATGAAACGAGGCAAAGAGCCACAGAATATACAAAATATGATAAGAAGCCGGGAGCCTCATGCGGCTCGAGAGCCACGTGTTCACCGCCCCTGCGTTAAGTATTGAACAAAAAAAGACGAATTAAACAACAATGCTAAATAAAACGCACACGCTTGACTTTATAGGACAACAGATTATTTTTTCTCATAAATTGATTAAGTAAAAATGAAAAAAAGCAGATATACTCTCTGATTATGCCCCCCAATAAAACTCAATATCTGTCTTTTTTAAAATTTCACATTAGTATTTCACTTATTGCATGCCATCGACAACGACTGGCCTTCAATAAATAGAGAGAATCAGCTGTTAATGCTCATCTTTCAATCCCATTGACTGCATGAGACGTTCAATCCATTTGACCGGTTGCCAACCTCAATCTTAATTGATTGGACGTCTAACGGCGTCATAGCAGCGAATGAGTTAAATAAGTCCCCTATAAAGGGTTAACCTTTGGGTAACACGACAGTAAAACACTAATTGAGACGCTTGCGAAAGGAAGGCTGTAAATCAATGTCAGTGCAGGTTTAAAAAAAATGAAAAGAAAAAAAGCCACATATGGGAAACTTTTACCTTTTCTCCAACGCTTGTGGTTTCGGTGCACAACATCCCGAAATTGGCATGGGGTGTATAAGGAGCAGGTGTTTGAGACATTAGTAGTGTGAAAGCAAGTGCTTCGACGTTGTGATTTGGCTCTCTCGTGCAATAATGCAATTCAAGTACAGCAGCAAGTATTCATTCGACTTGAAAAGTGCCTTATTATTATCATTTATGTATTATTATTTTCATTATTATTATCATTATTATTATTATTATTATCATTATTATTATTATTTTATTATCATTATTATTATTATCGTAATTATCATTATTATTATTATTAATAATAATATTACTATTATTAAATCAAAAACCCGTAGGTTATTTCCAGTGAATGGAATAATTTCATTCATCAATATTATTCAAAAGTCATTCAGTCAAAAATAAAATCCCATCATAACGATTGCCTTTCAATAGCTGACTCATAAAGAAAAATGATATACTATATACCATTCATTCCAGTTCCAATGTGAAGGCAGAAAACAAAGACAACACGTTTACGAGCTCAGTATTATGTGTGTTTTTTGAGGTGTGAATTGATTCGATGGGGGGAAAAAGCCGCACTTTTTTAATCCTGTGATTTTGATGTGGTGTGTCACTGCTCTGACCCCGAACTGAGACCCTCTGAATTTGAACTCAGTGATCTAATTGAGTGTTCATGTCAAAACATATCAAACACCGTCTTCTCCCGTAATGAAGGCCACGATCAATGATACTTCCCCAAATAAGCGATCTCAATGTTTTTTTCTTTCTTTCTGGCGTCGCCTTTCACTTACCTCTTAAAACCCCTTAATGTGATGCATTTTGTTAAATATCAAGTAACATTAAATCAATATGAAATACAAATGAATTACCAAGTGAGGCTTTCTTTTGCCTATTGTTAATTTACCGTCTTAATATTGTAATAAAGTTAATTGACAAGTTTAAATTTGCCGTTATATATATATATATATATATATATATATATATATATATATATATATATATGTATATATATATATATATATATATATATATATATATATATATATATATATATTGTTGTTAGCCAAAAATAAGGTCGTAAGTAATCTAACGGAATCACGGTATTAAGGAAACCTGGTACATTCTTGTCTGTCAACACGAATATGTCAGTAATTTCAACAGGCTGTTCACCCAGTCCGGTCAGGGGCATTTTAAGGGGGATGTTGTCGTTGGCAAGATGGAGTGAAATATATAGGGGAAGGGCTTTAATGAGAAAGATGGGAATTCGGGCTGTTAATTATTTGGCGAACATGTATTCGATTTTGTTTAAGGTCTTAAAAAAGGTAAAAAAGGAACATAATGCAGACCATACGCGCAAGTCAAAGAAACGAGCACAAGGTTTTAATCTGTTTTTTTCTTTCCTTTTACGGTTTCACTCGGCAGGGTGCACCGAGGGAAACTGACAAGAAGAATAAAATATCTATTTAGAATAGTTTGTTCAATTGACGTGAGTGTGCGCACGAAGCCCTCTGATTGGTTCACAATGTTTTATATTTTGATATTATGCTCGTCAAATCAGCCCGAAAAATGCAATACTTAAACGGAATCATTATTGTCCCTATTTGCAATTTACTCCGCGATGAATGCCTATTCAAAAAGTAAATTTTTGGGGACTTAAAAATTAGAAAAAGGTACTTTAAAAAGAAAACAACATGCGTTCAGCTTCTGTTTATAAACTTATATTCAAATTGCAAAATTTTTATTGCATGTCTGCAGTTGTAAATTCGCACGAACGAAGTTCATCCATTTGTTTTATTGCAAACTGTTGTGATTTTTTCCCACAAGTTCGCATTGATGGAATATTTGAACAGCCCCGCCCCCTCTTCTGCAGAGTATAATGCATTAATTGTGCATTGTTCAGTTGAGTTTATAGGCCTTTGCCGTGTTATGTCTGGCGCACAGCACCAATTTGACACATCGTTCTTGTATGGAATAAGTTGCCAATAGTTGTCCAAATACAGTGGATGTGTTAAAGTGAAAAAACAATGCAAGTAATTGCATCCGTCAACACATAAAAGCACAAACGGCCGTAATTAAACATACTTCCATACAAAATATAGTGTGAATGTATTCGACATATCCTTGAGTTAGGCATCGTTAAATCAATAGCAAATGACATTAAGCAGGATAACACCCTCCTGAAAATTTCCTGGATGTTTACTTTGCAATTCAAGAATTATCTTTAACTTTTTTTTTCCCATACGTGCGGAAAGAAGGTGGCGTGAATAGGATTCATGCAAAAATTAGGAATGATATACATACATTTTGTAAAGACGACTTTTACATTTTTTAATAAACAGTTGCAAAGTTGATCAAGAAATCATTTTTATTGTAATAATTATTGTTGATATTGTGAGTGTGAATGTTATGCGAGTAAATAGTATATCTGACTGAATTTGTGTCTCAGTAAGGACGCTGATAATAAAATGCAGTTAAAGCAGTCTACGATATGTAATAGTTAGGAGTCAAGGACATTTTTCATTTAAAAATAGAGGGGAGATTTTTAACAGAAAAGGGGTAAAATGATAGTTGTCTGTTTTGGTGTGGTTTCAGGGTAGGGGGTGCAAGGCCTCTGGGAGCCTCCCTCCTCCCCCATCTGAACACTGTACACCCTAAGTGAATCTGACTGCAATTATTTTCTTCTTTTATCCTTGCAGATGATCTTTTGCACCCTCCTCTGCGAAGACAAAAGTATCTGTTTGATGTCTCAACCCTTTCAGACAAAGAGGAGCTGGTTGGGGTGGAATTAAGGATATTTAGGAGAGCGTTAGGAGACTTCCAGACGACAGGCCTCTACCGCATCCAACTTTACCCCTGCAGCTCTGATATGCTGCTCGACTCCAGACTGCTGGACCCTTTGGATGCTACCAAGTCCAGATGGGAGGTTCTAGACGTGCGGGAGATGTTTAAATCTCATCAACAACATCAGCGGCATTCACAGCATCATCATCTTGAATATCCAGGAACGCTGCTCTGCTTCCAGCTCAGAGTCACCCTGGGTAATTCTGATATTGAGTTGGACCTGAGAACGCTGGGCCTGGACAGGAGCGGGCGATCCCAGCAGGAAAAAGCTATTTTGGTGGCCTACACCCGCTCCAAGAAAAGGGAGAACCTCTTCAACGAGATGAAAGAAAAGATCAAGTCACGAAGGTCTATCAGGGAGATAGAGGTGCGGAGAACTTCACAGGAGGAGCAGGAGGAAGGCATGCCCCACAGGGGGGTCAGGGGAGAGGGGCCCAGGAGGCGGAGGAGGACAGCGCTGAGCAGCCGACATGGGAAAAGACATGGGAAGAAATCCAAGTCCAGGTGCAGCAAAAAGGCCTTGCATGTGAATTTTAAAGAGCTGGGGTGGGATGACTGGATCATCGCGCCCCTGGACTACGAGGCATACCACTGCGAAGGGGTGTGCGATTTCCCACTGCGATCTCACCTGGAACCCACCAACCATGCCATCATACAGACTCTCATGAACTCCATGGACCCCACCGGCACCCCTCCCAGTTGCTGCGTCCCCACCAAACTGAGTCCAATCAGTATCCTTTACATAGACGCCGGCAACAATGTAGTGTACAAACAGTACGAGGACATGGTGGTGGAGCAGTGTGGGTGTAGGTAGCGGCCATTCAGCAAAACAATAACGCTTTTCTAGGAGATTGATGGGTGGTAGAGTCCTTACGGGATACCTCGACTCGTGCCATCCACATGGGATGCTAGATGCGATATTTTCTATTTATTCCAAGTCACCGCTTTCCAAAATGCACTCTCTCTGCCTTAAAGTGTTATTTCCCAACCATGCAAAAGTTACAGGTCATAGAACAGACCCTTGTTCCCCAGAGATGTGTTCATTGTGTTATGGAATTCCATTGGGTGCCACTGTGCACCTGTTCGTGCTGTGGCTGTAGAGCATAGAGGCTTTTTGCCAGTCAGCGTTTGGACTTGCAAGCTCTTGTTGTGCAATCTCGTCTGTAGGACGGACTCTTTTGGGTCTGTGCATCCGGCTCATAATTGCCTCTGTCCGACTGGAGTCATTAAAGGCCCGTGCAACTTTTGCAAAAAGGAGAGAAAAAAAAAGAACAAGAAGAATTGAGAGGGGAGAGAACAACACACGCACACACATTGTCAGAAATGAGGAGACCATGCCTTCAAGAGATTTTTGCCTGACAGCAGAGCAGTCGGGAGGCGCTGTGTTAGGGTCACCGTGTGCTTTCCGGACAGAATGGGACAAAAACGGACTTGTCGGCCCGCTGTTTTTGAAGAAAGATGTTTTTAAAAGCACACACGTGAGACAAACTTTTCTTTGCTCAAAAGTCTGCATCTTTACGAAATGCACTTCCGCAGCTTACTGCGCTAAGGAGATGCCGACAGTTTGTCTGCTCTGATGAGGAAAATGTCAAACAAGAACTCGCAAATGAAGCGATATTTAAATGCACATTAGCTTTGAATGCACTGCTGTTCATTATTTTTTGAGCTGTAAATATTTTGTATAGTCGATAACTTTACAAAGTGCTCCCAATGAAGAAATGAGAGAACTGCATTTCTTTGTAAATATACAAAATGCACTCAAATCGGTATAATTTCTATTCTATAATTATTTTATTATTTGTGATGTACAGAGTTTCATGATAATCATATATTTCTTACATTGATAAGAGTAATTTATGGCGTAGTCCATTTTTTTTTGCAGAGGGTGGAAAATACCATTGTTAAGTGTCTACCTCATCATTGCGTATTGGACCTGAGTTTTGAGGTGCATTCAGTGTAAAGAGCTTTTACAGTATCTATAAAATCATTTATATTCATATATTAATGGATACTATTTCACTCCATTACTTTATAAATAAAATTCAAAACCAAGTCAACAAGTCTTTTATTTGGATTGATTCCACCCTCCTTTTGTTTTATGCATCAAATCCAATAAAACATTGCTGGACGTCTGTAACACAGTCAAATTGGGAAAGTCCACTGTTGAATTATTTTAATTTTAAGTTTAATAATCTATAAGGTAATGTGCTACATGCATGTTTTATGATACACTAAGTCATCTAGTTTTAGAAAATGAAAGATGTAATCAAGTCCAAGTATAAGCAAGAAGAAACACTAATTGAATATTATGGATAAAATATGTCATTCAAGCTCATGCTGAATGAAAAAAACAACCAGTTATAACCACCTAATTTGTAACAACTATTGGAGTATTTAACAATATACCAAGTGTCTTGGAGTATTCTTAGGTATTTGGGCTAATCTAATCTTTGTAATTAGAAATATTCAAAAGCTAATAATGCCACAAATGCCCAGTCGCAGCTTTGCACAAAAGCCTTTTTGCGTAAATAGCATCAGACAGATGGGGACCGTCCAAAGAAGGTAACCTGACTGTCACTGATATAACACTGAATATACGAAAAGCCCAGCTATTTCCCAATGAATTACCCTGCCTAGGTCAAGTTTACTTAACACTTTAATGTTTTCCAATCTGTGGATGAAAAAAGTTGGAGAGAAAAGGATTGCTCCCATATAGGCTATCGACCTTGGCCTGGAAACAATTAGGAAATTGCTTTGAAATGTTATATGCTGTCCAGACTCTTGTACAGTATCATGTCACTCTTCACATGCTTGTGAGGGGGAAACAGAGGATGCTAAGTGCACTCTTTAGTAGGCGCAGCAAATGACTGACACAACAACCATCCCCTTGAGAATAACCAAATGGCCCTCCAGGCTATAAGTCTGGAACACCACAGCCATGGTGCTACTTGAAACTTGCTGTGTTCCCCCGTGAGCATTCTGGGAGATAGCAGGGACCATCAAGGTTAGAAATGAGACAAAGTAACAAAGACAAATGAAGCGCTTGAGCCTAGAGTTTTGGATAAACCTTTTCTTTTTGATTTATATTTATTTGACAAGTTTTCTGGTTTGGTGTGCACTGGCCAGAAGGTGAGACTGAATGTGAAGGGAACAGTTAAATGGTGATGAAAGGGAAAGGAATGCTTTGTTTATCCGCTCAGTCTCCCTCTCCTTAAGTTAAATGTTCCAATAAAACTTCTTCATGACAACCGGCGTATTGTCCCCCCACTACGCGCCGAAGCAGAGTGAGCGAAAAAAGAGTTGTGTTTATTTGAAACTTGCTTCAAGTGTATTAGTCCAAGCAAACCAAAATTGGCAACGAAACGGGCCCTTTTCATAAGAAATGTGGAGAATGTATAACACAAATAGTCTTGACACCCCACATCTGTGTGTGATGGCTCCTCTTTAGGGCAATGGTAAGCTCCGAAGCGAAAAAAAAGTCAAGATCGGCATTGTGATGATGTGAGTGGGAAGCCGGGGAGCCTGTCCAAGGTATAAAATTCATCTTGGCTCATTCAGAATGTGAATGCTCCTCATTCTTAACCTTCCTTTTATCAGCGATGTTCTCATCAGGACAGGCATACGGTACATCTTACTGATAACCTAGATTCCGAGACAAGTAAGGCAAAGGGAAATATGTTAACTGAATATCACAGAACATATCTTAATGGTAGAAATGTGGGAAACGGGCTTGGCTACAGCTAGGGATTTTACATTGATAAAATGCAGTGCAGACATATTTTCTGTCATGATGTTTCTCATTAGAGGGGCTCTGGGCTCCAGTGGGATTTCATTTTCTCCAGTGTTATGTAGATCCTGTTGTTAGAGTTAGCTGATACAGGTTTGACACCTTCCTCTTGACAAAGGCCAATACAAAGTTCACCATGATTGTCCATTTATTGTACTGCATCCGGAAAGTATTTACCATGCTTCAATTCGCCACATTGTATATTATGGTTAGAAATAATTTTAAAATGATGCTCAAAATATAGTAGACTGACAGTCAAATTAAAAAAAAAAAAAAAAGTCCTTTCAGACAGTGGTCGCTACAGTGGACATCTGTTAAGACCGAGTGACTATTTTTGGTAATTTATTTATTTGACATTTAACACCCTTAAAGCGAAATGAGAGTCAAATGACATGTTTGCGCTATGTGTTAACGTTAATAACACACTTCTTATATACAGCCTTTAAAAATACCATTTGAAATATTATTACTGCGATTGGCTGTGTCCACCAATTCAGGGTGTTCCCTGCCTGCTGCCCATACTTGACTGGGATAGGCTTTAGCACCCACCGTGACCATTGCAAGGATCAGTGGTACAGAAAACGAATGATAAAATAATGAATATTTTTTTAATAACTTTATTTCTATGTGAGTCACCCTTTGTTGTTGCGGCGGACTGTAGTGATGATCTACCAACCATACAGCCTTTACAGCTTGAGTCAAAATGAAAACAAGCAAGACAGAAGTAAAAATCGAACTGTGGGGAATATGCCAAAGGAATGTTAAGTTGGTTAAGTATGTTTGATAGTGTGTTCTGAGGTCAATGTTGATCAACGCCAACACAGACATAAATGCCCCAAAGGGGTCGTGTCTAGAAGCGCCTCGCCAGTCAACAAATCCCACAGAGCTCGACTTTTTCCACTTTTTGACTTAAAACAAAGATTATAAGCACTTTCCGCATAGATTACACAAGTTCACACAGGAAAGCATGGCTAACATTAAATAGTATTAAATACGATTAATAAAGATAACGTAACCACGTAACATGCCTGACTCTAGACAAAGACATAGATAAACTTACAAAAATGCATGTGCAGCACCTTGATCAGAATAGCACTTAGCAGAATAAAGTTGAAGCAACATAACAATAAATTCATCATTTTATTTTTAATGAGTCGCCACTGTCCTCTGGCTGTTAGAATACTCTCCAGTTGTAATGTGATTAATGCAATTGTTTATACTCCCGGCTTGAATGGAATGTATTATTTTTTTAATTCGTAATATATTTAGGACAGCACTATTTTATGTCACCAGATTGTGACGGAAACGTCTAATATGTTGAAATAAAGATTTTAATCTTATAATATTGTCAAGAGCAGAGTGGTTAGCACGTCAGTCTCACATTTCTGAGATAAAGGGTTCGATTCCAGGTCTGGACCTTCCTGTGCGGAGATGGCATGTTCTCCCTGGGCTTGCTTGGGTCTTCTCCTGGTACTACATGGTAGGCTGGTTGAACACTCTAAATTGCCCCTAGGTACGAGTGTGAGCATGAATGGTTGTTTGTCTCCCTGTGCCCTTTGATTGGCTGGCCACCAATTCAGGATGTCCACGAATTCAGATGGGATAGGCTCCGGCACCCCCAACGAACCTTGTGAGGATAAGCGGTACAGAAAATGAATGGAAGAAATGAATATTGTCAAAGCGTGTAAATTATAGATGAGATAACGACATTCAAATGACGTACCGTATTTTTTAGTCTGTAAGTCACACTTTGGCTGGGCCTGCGACTAATATATGTATTTTTTCTCCTCCATTGTCCTTTAAATGTAAGATATTCTGACACAACCCAAGACAATGTAAATCTGGCTGGCCTTCTATGCTGAGAAATTGGGTAAGCTGGCTTTATGCCTCCAAAGTTACACTATAATGGCCAATGTTCATCAATGTATAGTCGGAACATGATTGGCATGTCACACTGCAGCACGACAAGCAGAAATTCTAATACACCAAACTTCCTGTGACGTGGTGATGATGTGTCATATTGGCTGTTGGTATCCCTCATTTCAACGTATTGGCCAAGACAGTCAACGATTCTCCATGTCAAATTAGTCAACAAACAATTTTAGACAATAGAGGGTGAGTTTAAAAGGCATGCTCATTTTGTCCGCGTTCTTTTTATTGAGGAGTTAAACTGCTGTTCCTCCATGTTTGTCAAAAATTGGAATATTTAGTAGGTATATTCTAGTTATACCCATTGATTTACTGAGCCTGAACATTAGTTAAAATGTCTTCTTCTTTGTAGTTTGTCAAAGATTTTTTTTTAAATTTCATTTTCAGTTTTCTTTTTGTGAGCATCATATGGTTACTGCAGGAATAATTGTGTTTTGGAGGGATGAAAATGTTAACACTGGATGGGGCAGATGTGTAGTGCTTTTGTGTGGGTGCATTTAGTATCTAGATATGTAGAATAAGTGGACAGAAGGGTGACAGTACACACAGATGGACAAATGATGGATTCAGCAGTGCAGCAGATGCCAAAAGTGACCCCAACTGCTGCCTTTCATTGAGACCACTGGCTTTGACAAAAAAGCTGGAGTGGCCCTAAACATTAAATACACTTGCTTTTGCTTGAATGTCAAAGGTCACGTTGTCCCCCACTTTTGTTTATCCTCGTGAACCTATTTAACAACAACAAGATATCCAAAGTTACCACCTTTTCTAAAGTTATTTGAACAGAACACTGAAAAAAAAAACTGATTTTAAAAGGAGGCGGATACTCTTAAAAGAAAGGTAGTCCGATAAGCAGTCATGGCTTACACAAGTATGCATTTAAAAAAAAAGTACAGTGATACCTTGGGATACGAGCTAAATGCGTTCCGGGACCGAGCTCGTATGTCAATTTACTCGTATCTCAAATCAATTTCTCCTATAGAACTGAACTAAATACAAATTAATCTGTTCTTACCCACTGAAAAAAACACCAAAAACAGGATATTACAATGGAAAAACATATTTTTATTTGTTCTAGTTCACCACTTACTAAGTAAAAAATACTTATCTAGTGGTTATGATCTTCAATACTAAAATGTGACATTATTCAATACAGAGAGACGGTAGCATTTACTGCGGAGTGCGTGGAGAGAGAGAGAAAGAGAGAGAGAGAGAGAGAGAGAGAGAGAGAGAAGGAGAGAGAAAGAGAGAAAGAGAGAGAGAGAGAGAGAGAGAGAGAGAGAGAGAGAGAGAGAGAGAGAGAGAGAGAGAAAGAAGAGGAGAGACAGCAACGGACTCGTAACATAACATGAATATTTAATTTAAATGAACTTAGATTACTATATACACACTTAAAAACAAGTTTTAATCTTACGTTACACTAAATTTAAACCTTCTTGTGCGATAACCGGGGCAAATATGTTAATGTATTTCACCGCGGTTTACGAGTCGGAACTTCCTGGCTTCTCCATGCCTCTGAACCGAGTGTTCGTTTTTTGAAATTATCGAACTAGCCACGACTCGAACTTGAAAGGTTTCACTGGTGTCTTTTTCATATGCTTGCTTTTTAGATTGCCATTTAGATTTCGCTGGCTTTTTTGCAGTTTATTGACTCGGTCACACTATCTCCAGTAAAAAATGCAACCTGAACCCGGTGCTCGTAGATACCTCTGCGCGAGGGAGATGTGGCGAGAAAGACACAGCGATGTTGTTCTCATAAGCAGCCTTTCGTATACCCGGCCACCCTGACGGCCGCATCGGGAACATCTGGTATGCTCGTATCTCAAATTTGTCTCGTATCTCAAGGCAAAAATTTGCTCGAAATTTTCCTTGTATCTCAAATTTCTCATTTGTCGGGACACTCATATGTCAAGATTTTACTTGCTGTATTTCACTGGCTAAGTCCCATTTTTTGCCAATTTGTCTTACATTCTTCCTCCTGTCAAGTCGTACAACATCAGGAAAATGATCAAGCGCTTCCAATTCATCATAGATATTTTTTTGATTAAAAGTCATTCATGGAGTTTTTGATAGAATATTGTAGATAAGGGCAGCAATTGTTTGGAAGCTCTATTTTTAGGAGCCAAAAGTTACCTGCAAGAGCTGCTTGGCTTGTCCAGAGAAGCATGTTTATTTTCGAAAAGAATTTTGAGGGTGCCCTTTCACCTTGCTTCATCAATTTACTAACCTTGCCTAAGTTACAGATGGTGACCCTATTCTTGTCCTCCCTGATTAACAAGTACACTTACAGATTCTCCAGCAAATCTCAGCCTCTCTCACAGTCCATCTTATTTGGTTGTTATTGGGCGTCGCTGTGAACTCTTGTGAGGTTCTGAATGAGCTTCAGTCAAAGGTAAATTTGATCTGTCAAGTGTGACAATAGTGATGTTTGGGAGCAAGCCAAGGACATGACCTCAGTGCCAATTCACATCCACAACTTGTGGAGTGGACAGTGAGAGAGGGTCATTTACCAACAATGGGATTTTCAGGTCTGGACACTCAGCTCATGGGAGGGCAAATAAAGCCTTCTTTGTGATGTATTGTCGTGAAGCGTGAGTGAAACATGCAAGAAGAAATCTTAAAGTTCTTTAATTTACTAGTTCACTTCAATTTTCTTTTCATTTTAACTAATACAGTAGCCATCATAGAATGGCATTGCATAGCTAAGCACATGGCTGATTTAGAATGAAATGTTGCTGTAAAAAACAAACATTTTATTTAATTATAAAACACAAACAGGTCAGGGCTAATGAAGCAGCAAGAGAAGAATCCAATCTTGAAAGGCAGATGACTATACGGTGGAAGGTGAATGGTGGAGGGTTGCATATGGACTTGATGGACAACTCAACAACTCAGCAAAAGCAGAGCTTTCACTTAAAAATGGTGCCTGGCCTATCTCAAAAGGTCAGAGCCCAGAACACGAGCACACTACATTAATCACGAGAAGCTGTGGCTTACCTTTCTAGTGTTTCAGCTGTGCCGTACAGTTAACCTTAATTATGGCTGATTAGACGGTGTGGAAGATTTAGAGTCTGAGCCATGCAAATGACTGGACATTGATAAAAACACTGTCAACCAAATTAAAAAAGTAACATTTTGGGTAGGATTTACAAGTTTGAGGATTTCATTGGTTTATAAATCGATTCGCAAAGATCTAAATATTGAGATGCAGTATTTGCGTGCATTGTCTGGAAAATAAAAAGTGAGCATGGATAGATTAAATACAGTGGTACCTCGACATACGAGAAATTTGAGATACGAGTAAAATTTCGGGCAAATATTTATAAGAACATCATGGACACTGTCTCTCTCCCCGCAACTCCCTCGTGTAATGTATCTCTGGTCGCAACTCCCTCTTGTAATGTCTCTGCGAGCACTGGGCGGAGCGTTGCATTTTTTCAGTGTTTTTTTTCCCGTTAGTCATTGCGAATGGCGAGGCGATCGTTAATACGAGAGTTATATATACTACTCGTTGGCGAGTGGTCGTGCGTTACCCTATTGTCAGGAAATTTGTGTGCATAATTTTCAGGATATTTTGAAGGGAATACAAACGCAAACTATCATCGATAGGTTGCATCTGAAACTCAGGGTGGAGGCGGGGCAAACAGAGAAGAAAGGTATAAAAATGTAAAACAAAATTAGAATTAATTTTAGTGTAAGGTTAGATTAAACTTATTTTTGAGTGTGTCTGCATCGTAATCCAAGTTCATTTAAATGTTTTTATGTAATCTTACGAGCGTTGCCGTACAAAAAGAATCCCCCCTCTGTCCCTCACTCTCTACCCTCCGCGAAATCCGTCTAATTTTAGTTCTATTAAACACATTAACCTATAACCACTAGTTATTTGATACTTTGTTAATAGATGGTGAATTAGAACAAATTAAACATTTTTTCCAATCCAATATCCTGTTTTTGGTGTTTTTTCAGAGGGTTGGAACTAATTAATTTGTTTTTAGATCATTTCAATGGGAAATGTTCGTTTGAGTTACGAGAAAATCGAAATACGAGGTCAGTCCCGGAACGAATTAAGCTCGTATCTCGAGGTACCACTGTATAGATAAAACCACAAGTATGTACATTAATTTAAACTTTTTTCCACTCTACTGAGCTGTACAAAAACAATTCAAAGTCATGACTTCCATCTTTTATCAGACATCACTTTATCAGTATCTGAAAGTTGTCTGGGTATATAGAAACAATCTGTATAAAAATCTAAATTATGAATAGTACTATCGTTATTTGCACCACTGAGACCACTTCTACTAAAAGCATTGATCGGGCAGGCGTGGGCTTAGTTCTCGCTGGTGGCGGTATGCTTGGGAGTGTGGATGGTGGTTTGTCTCTCTGTGTGCCCTACGACTGACTGGCGACCAGTCTAGGGTGTAGTCTGCCTTTCGCCCGACAACAGCTGGGTTAGATTCCAGCAACCCCCGCAACTCTTTCGAGGATGGGCGGTATGGAAGATGAATGGATGAATGAAAAAACTACTTTTCAAAGCAATTTTGAGAGAAAGGTTTTCACACTAGAAGAATAAGATGCGAGTGCCTGCTTTTTGAAAGCAAAAAAATGCAGATGAACGACCATTTATATATACGCGTTTTCTGCAACTTATTACTACTTTAATTAATGCAATACTGATCCATCCATTCGCTTTACTGATTTCAAATTCATCAATATTGTGAGCCGGACCCTATTCCCATGGTGACTTTGGGCGAAAGGCAAATTACATAAAGAGATGATTGTTGACCATGTGGACACATGTAGACAACCGGCGGCCAGGTGGAGAGTGGTTAGTGTGTACTTCCCAAAATTCTGAGATCGAGGGTTCGATCAGGTTCGGGAGTGCTGGAGCGCATCCCAGCTAACTATGGACACCGGGCACAAGGAGACAGACAACCATTCACGCACACACTTATACCTAGTAGAAACTTAGCGTGTCCATGCATATTTTGGGGATATGGGATGAAACCGGAGTACCCGGAGAAAACCCACGCAAACTCCACATAGGTAGGTCTGAAACTGGGATTTAACCCTCCATCTCAGAACTGTGAGGCCCCTTCTTTGTAATTGCCTCATTATACATTGGTGCCAGATGAAGCAATTTCAGATGGTTTATGATAGGGCCATATTCATTTTGTCTTACAAATAAGGGATAGATTTATGGCTCAAGGCAGTTCTCTGTTCACTGAGTCTTTCGTCCTTTGCTGCACAAACACTTCTGCTGTGTTTACACCCCCGTCCCCCTCACACACACCAGATATGCTACATTTAATTTAATGAAATTGTGCGCATAACTGAAAGATTTATCTAACTTTTTCAAACAAGAGTAACCTCATAACACAAAGTAAACATCAGTAAGAATTTTCAGCATTTACAAATGTTTTTTCTTGCATTGACATTTTATATGTGTAAAAATTTGGAAGTGTGGTTTGTTCAATTTGCCATCAGTTTATTGGATTAAATAGCAAGACAAATATTGGTTATTTATTAATTTTCTGCCAACATTGGAAAATCAAATACACAGTGAATGATTCATTCATTCTTCCATACCGCCCATTCTCGAAAGGGTTGCGGGGGTTGCTGGAGCCTAACCAAGCTGTCTTCGGGCGAACGGCAGACTATACCCTAGACTGGTCACCAGTCAGTCGTAGGGCACACACACACCACCATCCGCACTCCTAATCATACCCCCACCAGTGAGAATTGAGCCCACGCCTGCCCGCATCGAAGTCAGGCGAGTGAACCTCTACACCACGAGGCGGCCTTAAGCCCATGATTAATAATGAAATTTAACAATAATGAGGGTTGCCCGGTGGTTGAGTGGTTAGCGCGTTGGTCTCTCGGCTTTGGGGTCCTGGGTACAAATCCAGGTCAGTCCACCTGTGTGGAGTTTGCATGTTCTCTCAATTGGACACTCTAAATTGGCTCTAGGTACGAGTGTGAGTATCAATGGTTGTCTGTCTCCTTGTGCTCTGTGATCGGCTGGTGGGTGTCCCCCGCCTCTGGCCCGGAGTCAGCTGGTATAGGCTCCAGCACACCCAGCAACCCTAATGAGGATAAAGCGGTATGGAAAAGGAAAAAAAAAGAACCTTCAGCCTACCTGCATGAGGTAATATATTTGATGACTGATTTGATTCTGAAATGCTGGAACTCTATTTGTCAGGTATAAGTCTTTTACAAACAAGGGAAGCTGAGTAACACTTTTTTTTAAAAAAATTAATCATTTACTGGGGTCAGCCAACGAGAGAAACCCCTTGTGTTTGTGCTCTGAATCATGTTACACAAACCTACCACTGTGACACATCCAACACCTTGCACCTATCATTCTGACTTGTCCAACACTGATTGATTTTCTCATTGTAACAATCAACTCATTATTGAATCTTCTTCCACTATGGCTTAACACTTGTGAGTCCATTTAACCAAATCAAATATTCACAGAATAATTGCTGGATTCCTGACTATTTTGGTTTATGTCAATCAACTTTAAATATTCAGCGCAACCTATTTCCAATACGTACTTCTCTTCATTATAGTGCTGAGGCATGCTTTTTAAAAAGCTGAAACTTCATCATATGTCCACCACCCCAACTGCAATTCTTCTGTTTCTATCAGCTTTTAAAAATTAAACAAAAAAACAAAACAAAACAGTGCTCTCACACAATTTTTATGTTTGCTGTAGTCTGACCTCTTTGTGAACTGCAGTAAAGTGAAAGGCACTTTCAGCTGGGGGAGAATCAGATGGCAGTAACCATATGCCTTTCTACTGATACAAAGGTGGGAAAAGGGGGAGGCTGGGGAGCGTGAGGTTTGGGTAGGGTGGAGGTGGGGGTGAGGGGGGTTATTGCATGCTAGGGTGAAAAGGAAAGTGCCATGCTCCATCTTTTTGTGTTGGTAAAGTGGTGGCGGTTAAGGGTCGCAGGTTTGGGAAAGAAGAAAAGGGCGGTTTGCTGGATGTTGTACCCAACATTCGGCTGACTGACTGCTAAGATGGAAGCCCCTTACGGATGAGTGCAATGAGTAAACAACATTCCTTTTTTTCTGTCTGTCTCTCTTTGTCTCCCATTTCAGTTTTTCCTGGACTAGCCTTGTCTATAGAGGAGAAAGAACACCAACAGACCTGTGGCTAAGGCTTAAGGTGCTCTTTTTTCCCTATCCTAACACCTTTCCTTTCGGGTGATGGACTCCCTTTAACAATTAAAAAGTAACATATTTGTCAGAATATAAATTTCATGGAAAAAAGTAAGATGAGGGGAAACCCCGCAAATTAGTCCCACTGGAATCCATAGAGCCTATCCCAGCTGACTTTGGGAGAAAGGTGTACTACACCCTTGACTGGTCGCCAGTCAGCTGTAGGGAAAACAGAGAGGCAGACAACCATTTGTACTCCCAATCACAGCGCAATTGATTTCACACTTGCCTGCACCGAAGTCAGGCAGTGAACTACTACACTATCAGATCTTGGCGGGAATTTTATTAGATCAGAGACCAAGAACAAACTTGAAGGCTGAAATGTGACGAGAGATGTTTTAGTTTACATCTGAATCACCTTTGTCACTGAGATAACATTAACGAAATTGGTAGTTGCATTGGTGCGACCACAATCATAAGGGAGAAGGGTCCAACTCTGGCCTGCAGTACTCGACTTCCATACCCTAAACCTTACCCTACCCCAATCCTAAACTCAACCATCTCTCTTCCCCTCATATTCGGTTATCAGTTTTGACCAAGAAATTTCATATCAGTGCATTCCTACCTTATACATTATTATAATACTAACATGAAGAACATCAGACTGAGTAGGGATTTGTTCATGTAAAATATTAACATTCTTCAGATAGGCATAGCCAAAACAACAAACAGGGACTTGTTTACCAAACACTTGATCTCATTGTAACCACTACCAAATCCATTAGTCTTCATCTTCAGTATCACATCTGAACAATTCCACCAGCTGTGGAAGTTTAGCATACTTCTCTCAACTGTCAATGGGGCTGACGTGCTAACCACTGGAGCCATCAGGTCGCCCTTTCCGATTTCTCTTGTTATGGAAATGTTATGAATTACACAACAAATAGAAAACATCCATTTTTTTATTATATGACCTGAGAACTCAATTACAAGAGAACTGCCTCCAAGAAGCAGCACCATAGATGGGCAACCCCGGCAGAGCGGGATTAACCCTGAACTTTTCCCTGAGTGCTATAACTCACTCTCTTCATATGTGGCTGCTTGCTGTGTTCACTTCTGTATTGGGTTGAATGCAAAGTAGACATTATGACTTAAACAAATTTGTGTTATGACAACTATACAATTTTATTAGAATTACAGAATTGCTCGTCTCAATCAGCCTTGCATAGTCACTTATGGCTCGGCAGAAGTAAAAATGAAGATGTAAATGCTGTTATCATTGACGACAGCCCGAGGCGTATCCGTGGAGATTGGGTAGTACTTTGGTTTCTGTTCACATCCCCAAACTGGTAGGCCAAGCGAACATTGGAAATTGCTGATGAATTGTAATAGAAGTAAATTTCTTTTCTTTTTTAATGTTGTTTTCTTTTTTCTTTTGTCAATTTGTGCCCTGTGGTTGGGTGGTATCCCGTGCATGCTTTACAACTCTGGCCCATAGTCAGCTGAGACTATACAGCATCCATAATCAATCATACGGATATGAGAAACAGATCATGAATGGCTAATTAATTGAATGTTTTTTAGTTGTTATTGTCTTTGTAGATATAAAAAAAAACTGAAATGATATATTAGAGTATATTGTGACATTCTCTGTGGTTGGACAAGTCTTTTTGACGATGTTCACATTGGAATATCCCAATTCAATGATGTTCCCACATATACAAGAGTGTAACGCTGTGTACTAAGAAATGTGAATTGGTAGTTTCAAATGTTTAAAAATGACAGAATTGTGCCCTCTTTACCCTACCCTTAAACTGAATATTAAACAATTATAAACAGAGCCAATGTGTTACAAAGGCATTCGAATGTCCTTAAAAAAGGTCTTCATGAAAACAATAGCAAGCTTTGTGGGCATGTGAAGAGCCAAAGCAACCAAATAAACACAATAAAACTCCATTAAATTCAAGCCTCACTACATTTATCCCTCATCTTTCTCATTCTTCACGCACATGTTGTATTTATTGTGGAATTTACTTAGTGACTATAATAAAAGTAGATATAGTATACATGAGAATATTATTAAAGCCCTTGTCAATTCAATTTTACTCATCATAGTTTGGAAATATCGTGGACTTGGGAATGGAAAATTTGTGTTATTCAGCTGTTAGTCAGATGGTTGTTTTCAAATAAATCACTTCGAGAAAATCCGTTTCTAATTTTCAAACCATCTGTTAATTTGCGGAGAACGGTTTATAAAATGTTGAAATATGTGCCACAATAAATATATTGGAATGGTTTTAGTTTGAACTGAAATCAAAGTTTTTTCCAAGAAATATTTTTATGATATGTCACTACTAATATTCAATTTGGTTAGTGACTCACTCGAGGGATGTGTGTCAATTTATTTCTTGTTGCTGTTTGCATTGCTTAATTTGAACCAACTGCTCAGTCATCATTCTTTTAAAAAATGACTGCTATTCTATGCTGTAATTGGCTGGCCACCAACTCAGGGTGTCCCCTGCCTGATCTCGGATAGGCTCCAGCACCCCTGTGGCACTTGTGAGGATAGGCAGTACAGAAAATGAATGAATGAATGCTATTTTATGAGGTCTAAAATATTTTTATTAACATTTAATTGACTAGCATTAGTCTTTATGAATTGTATGGGTTCTTTACAGATAACTCTTGAATGATGGCACTGCCAAAAGCATAATGAATATTCTCAAAGAGGCAAATCCCAATCATGCATTGTACAATGACCTACGTGCTTTTCATTGTCTCCTATAGTTAACACCCAGTGCACAAAAAGTAAAAGTGAAGGAGTGAATCCCTGACAGCTGCGGCCATCCATCAATCTATCCGTACGTCTATCCATCCATGGACAGTTCAGAAACAAAAATAAAAAGTTATGCTATATGTACGTTAAGCCTTGATTTTGGTAATAACTTCTTGTCAGCTCTTCTTCTTGTCATTTTTATTGTGGTGAAACTTGGAAGATGCACATAAACCACAACATTTGGGTTTGGACCTGTAAGTGTTTATGTGAAGTTGAGATTTGCAAAGTTGCCAGTTTCTAATAGTGTAGGATTTTTTAAAAAATATTATTCATCTTGTCTTTGTTTTATATATATATATATATATATATATATATATATATATATATATATATATATATATATATATATATATATATATATATATATATATATATATATATATATATATCTCCAATGTCGCCTCCTGATTGGTTATAGTTTTGTTCATTGTGACAGTGGCTCTGCATCTTAGATGTCTTAATTGTTGACCCCACTCATCTTTGTCTCAGTCTTAGTTAGAAATAATTTAACATTCACAATTGACCATTGTCCAACCTGATCCTTTTCCAAGCTGATCTGGGAAAGTAATTGCTCTTTTAACACACTTTAACCAAAGGATAATCTGTCAAAATAATCTTTTAGAGTCGTTAGATGCTATCCAAGATGGAATGTGCTAAAGGGTCTTAAAAAAATCTTGGGAAAATCCTTCTAAAACAGAAATTGTGGGAATTTGTCAATACATACACATTACCTAACATCTTTAACTGATTAGCTGACCTAATGCTGCACTATACAGTGAGTAATCTGTGTGTGTGATCACAGGAGATTTAGGGAGCCACCATGTTTGGAAGGAAGAGAGGACATACCGGAAGAATGTTTTTTAAAGAAGTAACATTAATCCATTCCTCTTGGTGTTCTTTAAAGAGTAGCAGCAGCTATGACAGGCTAAATGTTTCCAGAAATGTCACATTTCCACAAAATCTAAAAAGCCGCTTGCAGGCGCTCATCCTTTGATGTTTGAAAATGCGTTAGAGATCCGATGATAAAGAGACGATGGTTGAAGTTGGAGAGGAAAGGGGTTGGGGTGGAGGGGCTTGGCAAAAGCCTGCTGATGGAACAGACTCCACCACTCCGACCAGTTGGCCGATGAATCCAGATACTTTCACAAATGACTTTCCTTCTTACTAACTCTGGGTAGTTTAAAGTACAACATGAAATCAAGATCCTTCAGACATCCAAGATTGCAAGGTTAAAGCCCTGAATCTCATTAATCTCGGGCAAAGTAGTGCATCCGCTTCCATTGATTCTGCGCATATTGGCCCTTGAAACACACACCCACTCTTAGAAAGATATTAAACAGATGCTGTAGAGCTGCTGTGAACTATTAAGTGAGCGAGATGTTGCTCATCACGTTGGATCAGAGCGGAGCTGGACGCAGCAGGTACATTTACCACCGCATTTCCTCTTTAAAATCAAAGTGCCTTCCTGGGAAATTCTATGGTGTCTTTTGTTATGAACATTATCCCTATTTGAATATTTAAGATCTGAAAGTACTTCTAAAGGTACAGTTTTGTGATGGGGTGGTTGTAAACGGTAACTCATATTCATTCAATTTCTGGGCTGCTTGTCCTCACAAGGGTTGCGGGGGGTCCTGAAGACTATACCAGCTAACTACGGGCACCAGGTGGGGGACATCCTGAATCGGTAGCCAGCCAATCGCAGGGCACAAAGAGATGAACAACCATTCATGTTAAGGGCAATCTAGAGTGTTTAACCAGCCTACCATGCATATTTTTGGGATTTGGGAGGAACCTGGTGTACCCGGATAAAACCCACGCAAGAATGCAAACTCCACATCGTGAGGACCAACCTGAGATCGAATCCTGGACGCCAGAAATGTTAGGCCGGTGTGCTGAACACTTGGCTCCCAGGCCGCCTTAATTAAAGTACAAATGATAATTCTCAGGGTTATATGGGGCAGCCCGGTGGATGAGTGCTTTGCGTGTTGGAATCACAGTTCAGAGATCGAGGGTTCAAATCCACATTTGGTCCTTCCTGTGCGGAGTTTGCATGTTCTCCCTGAAATAGAGTGGGTTTTCTCTGGGTAGTCCAGTTTCCTCTCATATCTTGTTGAACACTCTAAATTGCCCCTAGGTATGAGTGTGAGCGTGAATGGTTGTCCGTTTCCTTGTGCCCGGCGATGGTTAGCTACCAATTCAAGGTGCCCCCCACCTCGTGCCTACTATATTGGATGAGAAAGGCAGCAGCACCCCCTGCGACCCTTGTGAGGATAAGCGGTACGGAAAATGAATGAAAAATAGCCAACATGGTTGGCTTGCTACTTAAGGGCCAACTGTTGTTTTGGAGTCAACACCAATAATGATAACAACAAACATCGACTATTTGTTAATGCTTACCCTCATTATGGACATTCATTTATTCTCATTGAGCAATGAAATTGAAAGCAAAATTAAAAAAACTGTCAAAAAAAGCTGAGTTATATGACAGTGGAAAAGAACGAAGAAGATGCATATGACGACATGCCAGGTTGGTCAATAAAGGAGCATAAGATCTTTGCAAGATGCCAAGACAGATATAAAGAAGGTATGCTACAGGTTAGGGAGATTTAAGATAGAGATATAAAGTAATGGATTGACAAGAAGTTGGAAAATTGGTATGCTCGTAACCCCCAATTTCCACCTCCTTCCTTCATTTTTAAAAATTAATAGGCTGCCTCTGACAGCAAAAGATGAAAGATCACTGGCAGCTCTGCCAGTCAAAATGGATTAAACGTCTTACGCCATCAATGGCATGAGCATCATGAGGATTCACAGCAAGACCTTCTGGTTTAAATGATTTGGATGTCTATCCTTGTCAATGGCAGGCAATGAGTTAGGTTAATGATATGTGCATGGCAATGGGAACTAAGGTGAATTAAAGTTGATGCGCTATCCGGTAAAGTTATGGAAAAATGCAGATCAGAAGTAATATATGGTTTCTTATCTAGGGAGAGTATTGCAGAGGTATTATTTGTAAAATGTATTATTTGTAAAATGTTAGAAGGTATTGCATGGTGCTGTTTCACTCTGGAGAAGGCAGGCTATCCACCGAAGAGCCATCTTGAAGCGTTAACGAGTCTGGAGTGATTAACTGGCTATTAAAGTATGTCAGAAGAGTGTAGGAGTTGTAACAGTGCCACAGGACAGTGGTGGGATGTGCAGTGGGTGTGGCAGAGATGTGCAGAGTGTAGCAGAGGTGTTTCTTGTTTACAAGAGGTGTTTCTTGTTTACAGAGGTGGGACTGTGTTAAGGATCAATTCTGACGTCTTTACTTTTTGCGATACTGATAGATAAGATGCCAGATGATTTTATACTGGAATCTCTACGGATCATGATCTTTATAGATACAGAGTAATCTTTAATGAATGCAGGGATCAGGAGGAGGAATATTTAGGAAGATGTAGACTTGGGCCATCAATGTTCTCCTCGTATAGGCTGATAACCATCAAAATGTTGAAGCTGCAGTTATATGAAACAAAACACACCTGTGCTCTCTTTGGTCTTCTTTCATAGCACGTGACGTGCTTCCAGTCTTCTCCTCTCATTCTCTTTTATATGATTGACAATGTCCTTTTTGCAGCCAAGAGCAGAGGCCAAATGACAACATTAGAAGTTGATGAATGTGCTACTTAAATTCATTCAAATTTGAAACGCTTGAAAATGTATTACTCATTGGAGGCCATTGACCGCAATAGATGTCCGATCCAATTGAAATATGAGCTTGAATGATTATGCTTCTGAGCCATTGGTGGAGATAGACGTCCAATGCATTTGGAATTGGGATGAGCTCACAGTGAAAGATCTCAGTAAACAATCTCAAATGATTATTTTTTTTTTAAAATGGGAAAGTTTCATTTCTAATACAGAAAAAGTATAAATCACCTGGCATGTCTGTTATGATTCGTAAGGACCGAGTTTGCGGAGCCAATGGTGGATGATCATGAATTTGTGGAAAGGTTGACCATTCGTGATTTACAGCCATGCTGATAGTCAGAAGCCTGTTCCTCTTCCTCTTCACACCAAGGTTATACTTTGCGCAGTCAGCAGGCTGTTCTCTAACTGGCACTTCTTGTTTAGTGGGAAAATTCAAGGGTGAAATTGAGAAAAAGAAAAAATTGGATGTAGGCCATTTTTACTGCTGCTTTTATCAGCCCTCAAATCTATTAATAAAGCATTTTAAGTCATAAAGACACAAAATGAATGTAAAATAAATGACTATTCTTGTTTTTAAAGTACAAAGCCTTTGCCAGGTACATAATGTATTTAGTCAGGGTTTTTGTTAATGTTTCAAAATACCAAAACTACCAATAGATATTTGATTAGAAAAACAGGTTGATCAGATGATTAAAAAACAATTTAGAAAGATTGTTTTTTTTCCAATTACAGACCAAAAAAAGGAATCTGGTGTGAATTTGGTGGAATATAGTCTGGACAAACTTCATCAGAATTTCCTGTGGCATGCACCCGAATAAAAGTTTAGCAGATGCCACACCTGCACAAACCACACAAAATGTACCAGTGTTTTAACTTCACTAGGCCTCTTCAAACTCAGTAGGATTTCCCTTGCATGAAGCAATGGTTTGTTCCTGTCTAAAGAGGAAAGCCCCTTGATAGTCATTATATACAGACTGTCATGACATTTTGGCTTCAGACCTTGGACTCAAACTCAACTTCAGTGCATCTGTGCTGGAGACTTTTCTGTTTAGTCTGGATGCAACATTCCACTGGACTGGGACATTTTGAAATTTGCCCGTTAATAAAACAACATGACATCCTTCAGAATCTGAAGCTTGTCTAAAAATTGCACACTTGAGTTGTTCGCAGAACTGTTCAGAAGGAGATAGCAGAACGGGGCATTGCCCCCATTCATCTATGTCGATAAATCCATGAATTTACAGACATCAAATTTATGAGGCTCTGGCCAGAATGCCAACATTATCCAATAACAGCAAGTTGGCCAAATAAAATGGCCCAACAATTTATGATTCACTAGCCTCATAGGAACAACCATTAAAGTTTGGCATGCTGTGTCTGCCATCCTAAAGAGATTTTATCACCTGTCTCTGTGTACTTTCAAACATGTATTGAACATCTGCTTAGAATGAGATCTTACATTTTTCAACATACTCCAAGTAATGCAAAAACTCCCACAGCCGCTTCTTATTCTGCCTTAAAAATGAAACAAGTAATCATTAAGTCTTGCAACCTCTGCTTCAAAAGAAGGTGATCTACGCTATTTGAAATCAATAACAGACCCCCCTCTCCGCCGAACAGAAATTAGTGGCAGGTTGTTGGCTGATTTATTATCCTTATATACTACTGTGTATACTTAAGTTGTCCCAGAAAACATGTGACTAGAATATACAGCTCCGTTCACTCTTTTTTTGTACACAGCCCACATTGTGCTCCTCAACAATCATACCCTGGGCAATGTCATTTGAGGTGGGAAACCCTACAGGAGGGCAAGAAGTTAGTTTGGGAGGGGCGAGGGGAGGGTAGCGACTCATGGGGGAGTTGGGAATTAGTCCTTAGCCAGATACAAGGCTAAATAAATAAACCCGGAAACATTAAAATCCCCTTTCCCCTTCACCTTTGAACTTTTGCCTTAGATTGTGTAAACATACACTGAGACGTTTCTGCCTAGCTTGTCATGTCACCATGTTACACTCGCCAAAAAACAAACTCTTCCATCCTTCTAAATGTAAATTGTGCACTCATATTTCTCCCTGTGAGGAGTACGTACACTGACTCAGGAGTTAAAGCAACATTTTTGGGTTTCTTTCTTAAAGTTTTGGTGACTTTCACTTCAAAACAAGTCATTACAACTTTGACATACTTTGCATTACAGTAATCCCTCGAATATCGCGGTTAATGTAGACCAGACATGGCCCATAAACAAAAAAACGCGAAGTAGGATCACCCCCATTATTACTATCACAATACATGTTTTCGCGCCAATACATAAATACAAGTACACAATTACAATTGTCAAAAAGTGTATATTTATTAAATGTTACAGCTATAAGCATATCAAAAGACTGTAATGTATTGATATCTAAATATAATGTATATATATAAAAATTTACATACTTTAAATACTTTACTCACAGTGAAAATAGTTCGTCTCTGCTTGATGTAAATCCCAAAAACCAGGTTAATGGGAGTTTTTCATGGATTTCTCTGCTTATTTCACCAGGAAAATGTCAAGCCACATTCTGTGGGTGTTACAATACCATAACTTTGTGGCAACAGAGTGAAAGTACTAGACTTGTATGCTATTGAAAATGTGTGTCGCATTATCAAGCACAAAATATAACAAAGGAGACCTGGCCCATAGCGCAACTGAACGTTTACATTAAACAAGAATAGAAAATAGTTTTGCCATACAGAGTCAAATGCTTATTGTATGTTGTTCATCTATAATGGGTTTAGTGCTTGTACTTGTATAAAAAACACTTGGGTCCCTGGAGTGCGTGGCCATTGATCAAGTTTGAAATTAAACAACCAAGAAATACTTTTATGAGCTCTCCTCAAGCCGTTTGGGCTTTCTTTTTCTTCTTTCACCCCACTAATAATAGCGTGGACTCCTTAGCAACACACTAGCAAAGCCCCACTTTGTGTTGTCTGAGCAGTAGCTGGGTTGAGGTTGTGAAGTGGGTCACATAAGAGCCCTCCAAACTAAGTAAATGTATTCTTTATTGCAATTTAACTTAATCTAATGCTTTTGCAAGTCAACTTCATATGATGTTATCATTAAATTATAAGTGATAGTTATATTCTGATGACCCGATGGGGCGAGTGGTTTCCGCATCGCCCTCACAGCTCTGGGTCCTGAGTTCAAATCCAGGTCATGTCAGGGTTTGTGTGGAGTTTGCATGTTCTCGCTGGGCCTGTGTGGGTTTCCTCCGGGTACTCTGTTTTCGCCCCACATTCCAAAAACATGCATGGTTGGCTGATTGGACACTCAGAATTGCCTCTAGGTATGGGTGTGTGTGCATGGTTGTCCGTCTCCTTGTTCCCTGCGATCGGCTGGTCACCGATTCAGGGTGTCCCCCGCCTCTGGCCCAAAGTCTGCTGGGATAGGCTCCAGCACTCACCGCGACCCTAGTGAGGATAGAGCGGTTCAGAAAATGAGAGAGAGTTATATTCTGTATAAACCTACAGTATATTTCTGATGTTATATTATAATTTCTTTATTATTAATTGACCTTATTTAAACAGGTCATCATCAGTTTTTAACAAGTGGAGCATTGAAAAGTTCCTCTGTGCTTAAGTCACAGTAATAAGAAGAGTAGAGGTGTTTATTTTTTATTTTTTTTATAAATAACAAGGCGCAAAGTAAAGCCGCATGTATTTATATAGCCCTTAATCACAAAAAAGTCTCAAAGGGCTTCAACGGCCCACTGCTGACAAACAATTTCGACATCCTCTGTTTTGAAGCCCTAAAAGGACAAGGAAAAACAACTCCAAAGGGGAAAATTGGAAATCTTGAGAAGGGCCATACATGTGAGATGGCCAGGCATCAATAAATGTCGAGTCAGCAACACTTAATAAATTGAATGGTGACGTACAATGATATTAAAAACAATGTGATGGTCCGTTCGGTGTGATGAGGAAACACTTCTTTCAAATCCAGTGTAAATAATGTCACAAAAAGTAAATGTTCATTAAAGGTGACACCTAAATTATTATATTTTCATTTTTTTGTGACCAAATGTTGATATGACATGTAGTGAGTCTTTGCATGTGATTTTGTGCTTTGGTTAGTATAAGTCTGAGCTTTGTTATCTTGCTATACTTTGGCTACAGTCTTCTAATTTTTGGATTTTTTGACTTGGCAGTTGGAGCCCAGAGGTAGACAGCAGGGCTTCCATACTTTGTTTCCTGTAAAAAACATACCTCACCACTCCACACCCTAATTAAAGTGAAGGCCATGGCCAAGATCCCTATAAAATCATGCAAGACTATAGCGGTTTCCTGGTGGTTTGACCTTTTCATGTCCCTTGTTTCTCAACAAAAGAACTTCCTTGTATGTAGAATGTGATTTTTTTTACGAACATACTCAGTACTAAGCACTTTATTTTACGTAATAACTTGATAACCAGAGATTACACTTCCTGTCCCTTTAACTTGTATAAAAAAATGATGAGCTCACAAGCAATACAAGAAAACACATGGCGTCTCCTGGAAGTAGCCTAAATCCTTTGGCTGAAAGTACAAACTTTCTTCCGATATCAGTGTCAATGTTTGCATGTGTGAGTCTGGGAATGTGTGATTGTGTTGGCGCTGAGTTATAGTAAGCCAGAGACATGATAAAGAAACAGACTGATTATATGCATCGCTGCCAACACTGAGAGGTAGTAATGAACACATTTTCTAAAACATACTTATTTCCACAAACAGCCATGTAAACATCAACCTCATTGAACAGTTTTTAGTGTCCAAAGATGATAATTATGGTAACACTGTTATGCGCAAGTACAATCTCTAAATGCCTGCTCAATAAAAAAATGTAATAATAAAGGACAAACATGGTTGAATTATACAATACTAAGAGACATATATTTTTTACATCTGACCACCAGAGCCATGTTTTAACACACCTCAGTGAATATTTACATGATTAAGTCCAGACTATTTTTTTCCATTAATTCAGGAATCGTTTATGAAAAAAAACCTCTTCATTCTACAATTATACTTGACTTGAGTCATTTACTTTATAATGATTGGATTTAATGTATTGCAAATAGTTATTCGAAAAATATAGTTTCTACAAATTAAAAAAGAAATATTTCATTAAAACAATTTCTTATGTATATATACAGTCTTACCACTACTTAGGAAATTAATTGGTTCCAGAAATTTTATTGTATGTTCAATTTTCGTAAGTAGAGCAGTACTTTATATGTAAATACTCTAATTCATTCCACGATCCCACAAAACTATCAAATGAACCCTTAAAAATTCATCAAAGTGTCCCAGTTTTGTAGGAAAAGTGTGAAGACACAATAACGAGAGAAAATGATAATAAAATTATTTAATAAGCCATTAAAATGAATAGACGTGCAAAATCTATTCGTGTGTCAGGTCCTTGTTGTTTGAGAAAAATTGATCTAAAGGCAATTGCCTGTGACGACTTTTAATAATGTTTCCAAAATGCACATCGTTAAAGTGGGCGATCACATGACTCCTGAACACTTTTTCTTTGTGATTTGTGCTGTTGGAATGGTGGCTGCTTCCTCCTCAGCTGTCTTCTCTTTGAATTCCTCGTGTAATGCCGAGCGTTGCATTAACTCCTGTTCCGTTGAGAGTTCGTTTTGGTCCTCTTGACCAACTCGTCAACGTCCTCCTTACTGACCACAAGCCCCATTGCCTGCCCCCCGTGACACAATTTTGCCCACCGCAGGCTGGGGTTCGGGTTGAGGCTCGACTGTGAGGTTTTCAAAGGCACTCGGCGGCCACACCTTCCTCCAAGCAAAACTTCAAGCCCACAACAAAAAAACATAAGAGAATCTTGAAACATGAAGAGTTGTTGTCGACTGCGAGTACGTCAAAGGCACTCGGCCACAGCTTCTTCTAAGTATAAGTTTAAGCACACAACGGCAGTCAAAGAAACATGCAGGGTTGTTTTGAGACAGCCAATGAGAACCCTGTAGATTCTACGGCGTAGAGGGTAGCGAGGTTCTAAAGGGAGAATCGATGCTTCTGCAACAATATTTTCAAAATAAAATAACGTATAAAGAAATGAATTTACTTTTTGGGGGAGTTCGTAACTTGAATATTTTTCGTATCTCAAGGCACTCATTTGCATATAAAAAGCTTTCGTAACCTGAAAATTTCGTACCTAGAGGCATTCGTAAGTAGAGGTATGACTGTACTATATAAATAATGGTGGGGGTGCAGATAATGAATGAATTAATTACCGTAATTACTCGAATATAACACACACTCGAAAATAACACGCAGGTAATTTTGGGCCAAAAATATCTGGAAAAACGCAGTACTCGAATATAGTGCGCACCTAACATTTCCCGCTGACGAAAATCAGAAATCTTACCTTTTTTTCTTCGTTTCACGATTGTTTTGTTCAAACAAATTTATTCATTAGAATCCTTCAAATGAAGAGTTCCTCTCTCTCTTTGTCTGTCCTCTTGTTATGATCGCGCCGCGTCGCTGGGTCATCGCAGCGCGATCGGGGGCATCTGTTACGGTCGCGCCGCGTTGTGCGACGCGACCGTGGATGTAGGTAGACCCAAATACAGGAAGCAGGAGAGGACGAGGCATTCAGCGTGATACGGAGTCCTTTAATGAATCAACCAAGGCGTGGAAACAAACGTGGCCGCATGCGGCGCGCATACGGACAGAGGCAACAGAATAACGACAGCTAGCGACCGCTAGCAACCGCTAACAACAGTCAATGATAGTCAACGATAGTGAACGATCCGGCGACGTGTGATGACGCGTCGCTACTTAAATACAGGAAACGAAAGCAAACAATGGATTGGCTACAGCCGGTATGCGTCAACTTCCTCTTCCTCCCACAACACATCATCCGATTGGCTTTACGAGATGACGTAAAATCCGTGCGTCGGCTGTACGAGATGACGTAAAATCCGTGCGTCAAAGTGAGTTTGACAATGCTTTTTTCGATCGAAAATTTGTAATTTATTTTAGTTATTGATTATAACACTGAACTGAGAGAGGGTGAACTGAGACGAGTACGAGGCTAGAGGGGGGCAGTTGTGGTCTCGGCTTTCCGCTTTTCGATCGGGTTTACGAGATGACGTAAAATCCATGCGTCGGCTTTAGGAGATGACGTAAAATCCGTGCGTCAGCTGTACGAGATGACGTAAAATCCGTGCGTCAAAGTGAGTTTGACAATGCTTTTTTCGATCGAAAATTTGTAATTTATTTTAGTTCTTGATTATAACACGCACCCCCAACTATTGGAATTAATTATATAGCAAAAATCTGCGTGTTATATTCGAGTAATTACGGTAATATGGTATGAAAGTGCTAATCTTTGTGTTGAGGGGTTAATATTCAATAGGTCAATATTAAAAACAGGTGCGTGAAAGAAAATGTCTAAATACAACTTAGCTAAAATGTTCACTCCTTTGATTATGAAAGGCAGTTGAAATGATACGTATCTTGACTGGGACCCACCTAAATGTCCTCAACAAGGATGTTTTTCCTGAATATTTCCAGGGCAATAAATCCAGTAATCATCACGCTTCAGATATGGTAGCTGAGCAGATTTATTTGCTTATTGCTTTCGTGGAGGCATGGGATGAATCATGCACTACCATTGAAGTCCTTTACATAGACCAGGTCTCAGGCCAAGGAATGTGTTTGAGTTACCGCCCCTCGTCGAATGACTGTCTTGTGCTCGCCTGCAGGTTCTCTCCATGATCACACCCTGGGGACCTATTCAATCAGCCCCCCCATATATTTTGTAATTAACTTTAACGGATGACTTTGAGCAATAGTAGTATTTTACTGTCTCTTTTAAATTTCATTTATCAAGTTGCTGGTTTGGAGCCCCAAGAATGCGACCCTCCCCACATTTGACTCACTCAGGTCTGACCGAGACCTTTCTGTCCTGTTAGCTCTCTGAACACCACCCCGCCAACAACCCCACCCTCTCTCTCTCTCTTTCTCTCTCCCAGGGTGTCTTATGACGGGCCAAGACAGTTTTATTAGCCTTCAACCAATCCTAGCAGGAAAAGGGAGAGCTGGTGCAGGCTCTTAACAAATACACCGGCAGTCTAGGAAACAACTGGCAGAATAGACAGATTTTCTCAGCTAGATAGATGACGGAGCTGAGGGACAATTGATAAGAAAACTGCTCGGAGGGGGTGAAGGCGATGTGAGGTCAAGGGACACAAAGGCTTGTCTTGTCTGAATGGGAGGAAGAAGTAGCTTGGTATATTTTTTTTCCAAAGTTAACTAGGTTGGAGCAGCATTTTTCCATCGATTCTAGAAATGAAATATTGTAAAAATAGAGTAGAATTTACCTGCTTTTCTTTTGTTGGCTACTACATTTACCAGTTTGACACAATAATTCTGGTTCAAATAAATTAAGATAAATTATTCTGTTTTACCTGGAGAGCTGTGCGTCGTTGGGAAAAAAACAACAACAACAAAAAAGTGAACTGGGTTTTAAATGTCAGCGCAATGTGTGGTGCATGTTTTTTTTTTAATTTGCCAAGATTGACGTCCCTGTTTTCTCCTTAATGAGACACGTTATGCAAGTGACAATTTGATGAATGAATTTTTTTGACAATCTTTTTTGTCACCAACTACGATCCTAGAGGACACGTATACATTCTGTCTCCTCAAACTCATCTGAATCGAATGAGCAACTCCTCAGCACTCTCTCCGGAAGCCTGATAAGGATCCTGTTTATTTGATTCAGGTGTGTTACAGAAGGGAGATGTGATTACAATTCTTATAACCTTCCAGAACCATTGGAACTCATTTTTAACTCATTTTATTATAATCTGTATTATATTTTGTCATTCACCTGGCCACAGAGACTGTGGAGTCACACACAGAGACAAACTGAGGGTGGAAGGTAGTGTACAAATGCCCAATTTGGGCTACGTGGGGTCTCCTAAAGATCAACTGTACACCGTACCCCAAAATGCAGCGGCGGTCCGTGAATTTCCTACCGACTTCAGCTGTCTGAATCAATCCAACCCTCCAAAACTATTTTATAGCTATAAAACCTCTACTGCAGCTACAGCTGCGACACATTTAAAAAAAGCATCAATAATAACCTCATACAATTGAAATATTATTTAGGAATATAGCCATATTTTACTCAACAAAAATCCATTTTACCTGTACACAATATCCATCGTCCTTTCTTTCCTCCTTCTTTTCTATCGCCATCGAAGCTAATGCTGAAAGTCGAGCCTGTCCTGTCGTATTTCTGGCATACGTTTTTATTCGATTTAGTGCTGAAAATGTTCGTTCCCGGTTGTGACAGGCTTCAGAGTTTTCCGACCTTTCTTAACGATGTCCAGCTTTTTTTCTTGAAAAGTCCATCTTCAAAATGGCTTTGACAGTAAATCTGCAAACAAATCGATTTCTTCTCCTCCTTCAGCCATTGCGGGTTGGCAAAACCCCTATTAAATCAACACAACAATATATTTGCTTGTGCAGCTTGCTCCAGATACTGTTTGGTAGCTCTGGCTAGTCCACTCTATCACTAGCCAATAAATAGTTGTTGAAAGCGATGATGTATCCCTACTCCTGCGAGAAGGCAATGACGTATCCCTATGCCTGCGAGAAGGCCTTGGTGTCGCCAAATTGAATTCTGATTGGTTAAAGCAACATTTTTATCGATGCTTGTTTTATGCAGCAGAGCCTGCAGAACTGATTGTGAAGGCCTCAATGCAGATTTCTGACCCTGGCGACAAATAGCTGAAATGTGATTCATGGACAAAACATAATTAACATCAGTCTGTGATTCATATATATTTTTAGGCCAGCAGAGAAGGCCATGCCGGCCCTGACTGTCCACCACTGCCAAAATGTCTGCTTATAGTTCCTGATACAAAGCATACATAGAACTGATTTAAGCAAACCACTTAACCACTTTGAATGTCAAGGATGAGCACTGCACCACAAGCATACTACAAACTTACTAACATTTGAACAAAATATCCCTACAAAGTCAGATATGCTTAGCAGCTGAGTGCTTCATGGGTTTCCTTCCACGCAAGTTGTGCATGCTCGCGGCCCACCGATGAATCTGTTTGCAGTCAAAGGTTAGAAGTGAAAGCAGCCTCTAATCAAGAAATGTTCTCAAATTCCTCCCTCTATGTTACTCATTTTGACCCTGGTTTTCAAAGTGAGGGGAGACTGTACTGTAAAACCCAAGTCAACACTTTCTTTCATGTTTGGTTCCAAATCAGAATTACTAATGTGTCTGTGGCCGTTGAAAGGTGCATGATAGCCTGCATTTTTGTGTTTGTATGCATAATCTTACATGCATGCATAGCAGCATTTGAATGTATATTTATATTCGTACATCTCTTTCAATAATTACTGAATCAGCCAATGTGTCTTTGATTTGCATATCACAATAATACCTGACCTAATGAACCCCTGGACGAGTTGCACCAGTTGTGTTTGAAACAGAGGACTCAATTATTTTCATACTGTGAATAAAAGAAAAAAAATAAAATTAAATCGGCAATAAAAATAGCAACAACTGTTTTGTTGAGCTGATAGATCAAATCCAAGACTTAGCACAAATTTTATATATATATATATATATATATATATATATATATATATATATATATATATATATATATATATATATATATATATATATATATATATATATATATATACATATATATATATATATATGCCACCAGAGCTTTGCTTTAAATGCTTAATCAAAATACAGAAGGACAAGCGGGGTCACAACAACTACATCCATCCATCCCTCCTCTGTCTTGAATAGTCTCTTAGACCAGGGTTCCCAAAACGTTTTTGCACCACGGACCCGTTTTATGTATGATGTTTCCTGTGATCTGTTTAGAGGCACTGGTGTTTTAATAAATAAATAAATAACAATAATAACACCAATAATAATAATACAAATAGATCGGCTGGTCACCGATTCAGGGTGTCCCCCGCCTCTGGCCCGAAGACAGTTGGTATTGGCTCCAGCCCCCCCGCGACCCTAATGAGGATGAAGCGGTTCAGAAAATGAGATGAGAATAAAAAAAATAATAATAATGATAATTAATAAAACTTTGTCAGTTTATAGTATTTCATCTCAATACAACTATTGCCCTTTATATTAGGCAATTAAAACAATTTTGGAATATAATAGGAATGAGTGTGTGGGTGATTGTTTGTGCCCTGCAAATGGCTGACGACCAATTGCCCATAGTTAGATAGTGCAGAAGATGGATGAATGAATTTACAATGATCTAGATAGAGTCAGTGGGAACCCTGGGTTTGCTTTCCTGCCACAAGCAGCTGTGGTGTTGGTTGGCAAAATTCATGCCCATAATAAATCCTCATGTACATCCTCTTGGAAGATATATGGCACAAAAATAAGTAAAATTGCCTTGCTGTCAACATCAGTTAAGTGGTGGTGAACTTTTGGCTTATCATCTACCTGAATTGCGTACGACGGTGAATCATTTATCCTCTCTAACAAAAGTGCCCCCCTGGCAAGCCCCCTATTTGATTAATTCTTTTTGTTTTGGTAGTTGTTCCATTTTCTGCTTCATTTTGACTCTTTTCAAGGACTCGCTTGTGGTCATTATAAAAAATTAAAATTGGGGCTAGCCAATGTGTGAAATGAGGCGATAGTCAAGTGCGGCAAGAGAAAGCAGTCAAAAAACATCGATTTTCAGTCTGGAAGCTTTACTTCACAAAAACAAGATATAATGTGAAATATTTTGTTTGCGCCTTTAAGCCTATATTAGACTACTGTAGTGTGTTTTGTATGCTATTAATGGGCATGGACTGGTATGACATTAAGATCAAACCCAGTCAGTCTGTGTGTGTTTGACTGCTTGTCATTTTCAATAAATGGCTGAAAGTACACTTGCAACTGTGACTTTCCAATTAAACTGAAATGTATGTGAGAGTTGTAAGTAATGAAAATGTTGCCATACTAATCAACACACAGAGCAAAATGTTGGACAAAGAGATAGCTGAAAGTAATGGTACCTGTGTAGGTAGAATAATATCAAATTAATAAATTACTTTAAATAATCCTATAATAAAACAGATTAAGTGTTTGTAGCACTTAAGGTATATTTTCTTTTTGCAAATGGCCATTGGTTAGGTTTGAGATCAGCCATCTGGATATTATATGTATTTTATGGGAATTTTAAATTTTATCATTAAGGTTACATCTTGGAGGGAAAAGATTTGCCTGCACCTTCACAGCACTGAGTAGCCTTTGTGAGAAATTGACAGCTGGATAATTTATCGCCTTCTACGTCCTGCGTCTTGAAAAATAAACTTTCTTTGCCGACCTCAGAATTTTGAGGAGGGAAGTGTGTTTCAGTTCTTTGTCCTTGAAAGTCAGGTCACAAAACCTGGAATGCACAGGAAGGAAGTAAAATGAGTGTGGATATCTGTAAGGATCCCCCCTTCTCTCCTTCCCCGTTCCTTTGTTTCCTACTTCTATTTCTGCTTAATGGGAGAAGGGATGAGGGAACAAGGAATATGTGAGGTCCCTGGCTGGGTTCTTTGCTTAGGAGAATTGATGTGTGTGTGTGTGTGTGTGTGTGAGTGTGCGTGTTTGGTTAAATGTTTCAGAGGCGACGTGGTCCACTTCTGGGCTGTCTCTCATCACATCATTTACCCCCCAGGAAGCTTTAGATGTCTGTCTGGCTTCATAATTCTCTTATCGAGCCAATCTGCGAGATAAGGAAGGTGGAATTGAAAGTGTAAACCCAACACAGCGATTTGAGAGTCCAGTAAAGAAGTCCCATTCTCAATTTGCCTGTTTAAGAGATCCGTTAGCTCCATGGGTGATGTGCTCATAGAGGCATTCCAATGCATAGGTACTTGGGTATCTGAACTTTTGTTTCTCTGTGAGTGCACCTCCCAACCCCCTCGTACTGATATCGTTGCCACCCACTTGCAGGACTGCTAGAGTATGATTGATCTGGGCAGAGGTAGTGGTCACATCCTGAACTGGAGTTGATTTCCTCTCCTCGCCAAATACAGACCTGGTGTTTATCATAGGCTTAGTGTCATGTTTGCATGTTTTTATAGATTAAGGCTGGTATAGGAGGTAGTATGGCAGCGATGAGGTGGGACCAAGTTTTAGAGAAAAAGAAATGAAAACTCACAAGAGATCTTTACTCAGCTAAAAATATCTCAAGTTTAGAGTCAGAGAAAGTGAGAAGTGAGCTCCAGAAGTTTACCTGATGGATTCTGGGACAAGAACGGGTGTCTGTGCCTGCTAAGAAATGCAGGATTGGTTCATTTCTGTACCAGTAAAACTAGTACCAAAAGACCACAAAACCAGCAGATCCTTGCTGGATTTATTTTGTTTAGGCACTGGTCTGACTTGGACTGGTTTGAAAAGACAACAAATCCAGCAGAATCTTGCTAGATTTATTTTGTTTTGGTACTGCTCAGATGGTACAAAAACAGCATAAGCTGGATTTCTTAGCAGGGTTAAGTGTCACTGGAGTTATTAAATAAACAGGGTAGTGAGTGGTGACTAACACTGTGCTCTGTGCTTAAAAGGCAGAGGCGGTGTGTTAACTACTCTATTAACAATGTTCTACAAATGTTCTATAGTAATAATAATTGACAGCTGCTAAATGTGACAAATAAACAACATTAAAAAGTGTATGAATTTTTCTGTTTCCTTTTTTGTTTTTGGTTGCTGACGGTTCTTATATCCACACGGGGTGCTGGTGCCTATCCTGGCACTGGTTGCCAGTCAATTGCAGGGACATATTGACAAACAAACTTTCACATACAAAATCACAAATACAGAGAAATGTATATATTTTTGTGATGTAGAAACACGCAGTACCATGAGAAAACTATAATTACATTAAATTCTTCTCGGTCTGCACATTTTAAGCATTTATCTTTATTTAATGTATTTATGTAATGTATATTAGAAATGGAAATGACTAAACAAGACCGTCAAGCAATATTAAAGTAGAAAGCTTGTATCTTAACTCACTAAATTTCGATGTAGTTTGCCCAACTCTACTCCTATGAACTTAGATTCTGGGGAGCAAAGTCACACTTTAAATACAAATGTTGTTTCAGTTTCTGAGTTGTTTGCATGAATACAAATTATGTTTTTGCTCAGTGTTGGAGTACAATTTTCCTATGGCTAAGCCTTGAAATGCTGATATTTTCTTCCATTCACGTTTCATGTATGAGTAATTTGCGAGAGTAGTTTATCTAACTTCCTTATTCTGAATCACTAGCTGGTTTGTCTGCCAACAACTGAGTGACGTGTTATGAGTAATGGGTGGATTCTTTTGCTGTAATTAATACCAAAAGGTGTCATTTAGAAGTCCTGCCTCAGCCAGACAACCATTCACACACACCCACACCTGGGGCAATTTAGAGCTTTGAGCCTTCCTACCATGAAAGTCATTGGGATGTGGGAGCAAAGCGGAGTACCCGGAGAAAACCAACGCCAGCCCCGGGAACACTTGCAAAGTGCACACAGTGAGGACCCACCTGTGATAGAACCCTCGACCCCAGGACTGTGTGGCCAACATGGTAACCTCTCCAGCAACTGGTCGCCGGTCATGCACATACAGTACGTGAAAATTACAACATACAACAATTTTCCTTGTAAATTTTTGGATTTTTGATGTTGATATCTGATATGTATAACATTAATACAAAATATTTAATTGACTTTGAGTTTGATTCATTTAATAAGGGACAGCACATATTAATGAACATATTCATATTCATGTTAATGAACATATGTAAGTTTGTAGCCGAGATCTAATTTCCATCTTTAGTCCCTTGTGTAGGTCAAAGATAAACAATGACACATACTAGTATACACATACACACACAAGTAACAGAGTTTAAGACAGCGTTTTGATCGCAAAGTTGTTCGTCTAACAACCAGGCTTTAAGATAATCGGCGATGAGGTTCAGAGACGGGAGTTCACGTATGTTAATTGGTATTGAGTTCAAGGTATGTGCAGCACAGACAGAGAAGGGGCTTTGGCTGAATGCACTCTTTTTGAAGGGAACTACACAGTCACCTCTAGAGCCAGCCCTTGTTGAAATGTTGGATTTTTTTGTACAGAATCTTGAAGTGGAGGAGGAGCTTTGTGATGTAAGATTTTGTAAACTAAGGTGGCATCTGCATATTCAACAGTATTCTCCCAGTTCAGGCATTTTGTGTTTTTTTTTTAAATATCTGACAGTGGTGGTGCGTTTTTGGTTTTCCGTCCAATACTTTCAGAGCTTAAGAAGTGGGCGCATTTCATTGTTACTTGGACAAAATTAGAGCTGCGGTAAATTATGTGCTTGATATCTATCTAGACATGATGAATAAAATCACTAATAAAATAAAACCGTGCCCTGCGATTGGCTGGCCACCAATTCAGGGTGCCCCCAGCCTCTAGCCCAAAGTCAGCTGGGATAGTCTCCAGCACCCCCCACGATCCTAGTGAGGATAAAGCAGTTCAGAAAATGAGATGAGATGAGATAAAATAAAATCACTAGTAAAATATTGCAATGTGTTTGCATTGCTGTTTGCATAGACATGGGCGTCTGTGTAAGTTGATTGAAAAGCGTGCTCAAGATCTAGGCGCCTAATGACGCTCCACCCTACTGTGTTCATTAAACTAGTGCTTGGAAGTGCTGCTGTGTCTTTGTTGATGTGAATGTGCAACGGTATAAGGGTGCTTGAGGTGAGTGGCGCTCTGAATAACTGAATACAACATTGCAACGACACTAGGGGTTTCCGAATGGTTGAAGTGTTGCAGAGTACATGTAGTTTTTTCTAATGCACTTTTGGCCACAAAAAAGATTTTGGCTGTTTAAAGGAACATTGACATTTCCCACAAACTTACAGATTATTCAAAACCAACATCTGTTTCATTTTCTTGAGTAAAAATATTGGTTGAGGTTGAAAAACTGACCATTTCATGCTCTCGGTGCTTTATGTTGGGATAAGAATGCCTGCCTATCTGAACTAAATACACACTCAGTGATAATAAAAGTTCACCAATAAACAGTTTCCATTATTGTATGCCTTTGTGCTGAGTTTAAGTTTATTGTACTTTTGAGATATATGTTGTGTTAAACATTACGGCAGAGTGGAATAGGATTGTAAAGGTATAAATGGCATCTGGTCTTTTTGAAATTAAAAACGCAGTCAGGGATTCTTTCCCACAAATCACTTGAGGATGTCAACGTTAACATGTCATCGGGCCATAACTCAAGCGGTTGCAAGATTTTCTTTATACGTCCACATAATGCTGTCTAAGAAAATAAAAAAACTAATACGTCATCAACTTCATTGTAAACAATTACAATGTCTGAAGCAATAACACAAGAAACTATTTTTGTTTGAATCATTTGAGATTTTACTGAACTACTACTAGTGTCCAAGGCGTCGATCGCAATTGACTGGTTGTGGGTTTCAAAGATCATTACAGTTGATTGCGTTCTTGTTTGGGGATTTTTCTTTGAGATATTCCTTTTCTAGGATATTGGGTTTGTCTATTGATGAGATAAAGATATAGGTAAACTGGTAATTTTGATTAAGATTAATGAAAGGAGTCATAGCATGTTTTTTTAATGATTCATAACACGTCAGCAGTCAACTTCGTAGTCGGCGCCTGCAAAACATTGTCGTCTTTAAACTACTGTTAAGTATTAATTAAAGTTTATCAAATGTACCACGGCTAAGTGTAACACTGCCGCCTCGTGGTGTAGAAGTTCAGTCGACCTACTTCATTACGGGCAGCCGCGGGCTCGAATCCCACTGGTAGCGGTATGATTGTAAGTGCGGATGGTCGTTTGTCTCCCTGTGTGCCCTACGGGTGACTGGTGACCAGTCTAGAGTGTAGTTTGCTTTTCGCCCGAAGTCACCTGGGTTGGCCTCCAGCAACCCCCGCTACACTTTCGAGGATGCGTGGTATGGAAGATAAATCCAGATGAAAGTATAGTACTATAGGGTGGTACTACACGATACATGTTTAATTAATTGAAAGAGATTTTTTTCTAGTTGTTGCAATGCTAAAGTTACATGTTAAATGCTTACTAGAAAAAAGACGACGTCTGTTTGTTGAGCGGCAGTTAATCCAGTGAGGCATGGTATCAATTAGAGTGGGGCCAGTGTATGAGGACACAAGGCAGTCCCCAGTGCATGATCGAGAATTGTTCATGCAGTAGCAATATAAGCAACAATTCTCATATTAATTCAGAGAGTTTTGTAGCAGCATGTCACAATTACAGTAAATATTCATTAACTCATTTATTTCAAAATCACATACTAAGTGGTAATTTTCCATACGCCTCTCAAAATATTCAAATCATCATATGTCCATACCTTAACCCCTTTGTCGCTGATTTAATTTACTTTTAATGAATATACATGAACATGCATTGGAGCTTTACATTTCAATGCATTCAGAATGGAAACAGTTTGTGACAAATTGGGGACACTATGTGTCAAGGGGTTAAACCAAGGATGGAGGAAAATTTGCCAATCTGATCTCAAGAGCAAATTGTCACCTGAGTACAATCTGTGGTGGGACCTCATTTTCCCAGAGCAGTTGACAACAGCATATAATGAATACATATTGACTACATAACATGCTAATTATATGCTTTGTAGTCAATCAAGAATAATGCTATTCATTTAAGACATATGTTTTTCATGAATTTGAATTTTGAGGAATGTGAACTTAGGTGAGAAGCCGCTATGATTTGTGAGTTGTGTGTGTCGGAAGGACAACAGGGGGATGGTGAGCTTCCAGGGGGGATTTTCCCCTCTGTACAGCAACGATGCTCTCAACATGTCTACCCCACATTTTTTTTCTTTCACAGTTTTACACCTACTTAAGTTGCCATGTGTTTTAAGTGCCCATATAAACAGTAGCTAGAAATATGTGGTTTTCTACATTGGCTACACATGCACAATTTTATGTAGGATAGCTTGACAGCTTCGACGTATATAGCCAAATATCTGAACGATTCCCAGACTTTGAGGCCAAACCTAATCCCAATAGTGTGACCCCTGACACATGGGTCCCAGCCCATTTTGAGCTCATATAGGATGAGGCAATGTGGAACCTGGGGAGGTGAGTAGTAAGCAGACACTTGTAGAAGGAGTGAGGACAGAGTCTTTCTGCCCTTTGCGCCTCATCTCTCTCTGTCTCTCTCTCTCTCTCTCTCTCTCTCTCTCTCTCTCTCTCTCTCTCTCTCTCTCTCTCTCTCTCTCTCTCTCTCTCTCTCTCTCTCTCTCTCTCTCTCTCTCTCTCTCTCTCTCTCTCTCTCTCTCTCTCTCTCTCTCTCTCTCTCTCTCTCTCTCTCTCTCTCTCTCTCTCTCTCTCTCTCTTCTCTCTTCCTTGCTGACAGAATTAGTTGGATTGGGACCGCGTCCTCGCTCACAATCTCTCCCAGATGGTCAACATTTTAGACCGCACAGAGCGAGTGAGAGCTAGTGCAAGAGAGAGCACTGATGATGCCGCTGACGATGATAAGATCTGGCCTGCTTAAGAACATGGCCACAAATAAGATGTGGGACAGCGTGGCTCCTTGAGCTGATGGGACAATCACCATGACCATCAGGTCAAGTGTAGGATGAGGAAAGACAAGAATATTGCTGCCATTAAAAAAAGAGAATAATCAAATTATTCTTCACAAAAACTATATCAATGGGCAGAATGAAAAGTAAAGTACTGTATACCATTCCCATTGGAGTTTTTTTTTATTTAATTGATGGTCAGTCAATCATAATGTCAGAAAACTTTGCACATTCACTGAGGAGAAATTAAACACAGCCTGTGCAGAAGTCAGGCACTCTTCCAGTACTTAACAAATGTATCCAATTCTTTGTCACGCAATGGATCTGTATAGTTTTAATGTTTTCATCATAGCTTGTTTTTATTGTCAATTTTAATACTTTATTTATTAATATTGTTACAATTTTAAGGGGGCACAAAGACTGAGTGTTTATTATGTTAGCTTGAGTGTTTGCATGTTCTCCCCTTGTGTGCACGGGTTTTCCCCAGGTAGTCCGGTTTCCTCCCACAACCACAAAACATGCATTTGAGGCTAGTTTAACACTCTAATTGGCTCAAGGTATGAGTGTGAGTGAATGGTTGTTTGTCTCATTAAGCCCTGCTATTGGCGGGTGACCAATTTAGGGCTACCTACTGCCCATTGTTAGCTGGGGTAGGCTCCAGCACCCCCACAACCATTTTGAGGATAAGCAGAATGGGAGATGCATGATTGCTCTCCCATACATCACTGACTCAAAGGTATAGTGTTTGCATTTTTCAGCATTTATCATACAAAAGGCACACAAACAACAGAGCTAAAATTTGTTTTGAAAATCCATGTTTCAGCCAAACCATGTGTGCCACAATTTCAACAATCAAGTGACTCTTTTTGATATAACACACAGTTTTGATCAGGCAGCCTGGTGGAGCGAGTGGTAGGCGCATCAGCCTCCAAGCTCTGGGGTCCTGGCTTCAAGTCCAGGTTGGTCCACCTGTGTGGAGTTTGCATGTTTTCCCCAAGGTTGCGTGGGTTTCCTCCGGGTACTCCGGTTTCCTCCCACATTCCAAAAACATGCATGGTAGGCTGATTGGACACTCTAAATTGCCCTTAGGTATGGGTGTGAGTGTGCATGGTTGTCCGTCCCCTTGTGCCCTGTGATTGTCTGCCCACTGATTCATGGTGTCCTCCGCCTCTGGCCTGGAGACAGCTGAGATTGGCTCCAGCACCCCCCGTGACCCTAATGAGGATAAAGCGGTTCAGAAAATGAGATGAGTTTAGATCACTTATTCTTCCCATTTAATTCCCCCAAAATGCATTTACATTTTTGAGAAGTACGTCAACATCAACTGAAGCATTTCACAATGAAATCATTCAACAAACAGCTTCACAAGGGGAACTAGGGCATTAATTAGACATTTGAGTGTTTACACGTAAAAAAGGAATACACTGCCTTGTATTGCATTTTTTCCTCAAAGGTGGTGCCAACAGCCTATTGAATATTTATAACAGACCACTTTTACAGACATGCTCTCATGTCCATGGCATTTGATACAAACACACCAGGTATGTTTTGGTGTCTGCTTGTGACACACCTGGCCTTCCATGACCCCAGTTTAAACCCATTCATGGCAATATGCCTTCAGGCTTTCATTCAGGAGTCACAAGGCGGTGGCGAGATCTTGGATTTGTCAACAAGACACCAGACTTTGCACTAATAAAATGATGTGTGAGTTCTATCACCCCTTGTGAGTTATTTGCTGAGGAAATTACTTGACTGTCTCATGAAAGACATTTTCCCTTGACAGTAAAAATATTCAGATAATCTATTTTCTTTTCCTGCGAGAATTCATTTCCATTTCCCCCTTTTGATAGAGTAGACGTGGCACCCCCTCACTTAATCCCATTGGTTGGAGACCAATTCAGGATGTAGCCCTTCTACTGCCTGTAGTTAGCTGGGATAGGCTCCAGCACCTCTGCGACCCTTATAAGGACAAGTGGCATGAAAAATGAGGGAATGAAGGACATTTAGCCACCAAATAGGTGACACACTGTCTGTGGAAAGAGTATGTGAAACATTAGGAATTTCTAAAATTCCTGCATGAAATAGTCATAGAATGTGGTCTGATCAGAACCTAAAAATAAACAGCCATTCCAGCAAGGAAAACCAGACCTCTCTGTTCATTTGTATGCCTCTTTTGGGTGAACCCCACTGTGTTTCGGGAGACATAGTATCTCCAATGTGTCCCTTGTCACTCATGGGTCTTCCTCCCATTGGGACATGACAAAAACACCTCACCAAAGAGGTGTCCAAAAGGCATCCATATTAGATGCTCCAACCACCTCATCTGGCTCCTCTTAAAGTGAAGGGGCTGTGGCTCGACTCGGAGTGGGGAAACACCGGATTGTGTTCTTTCGGTCATGACCTACAGTTCAGAACTTCGCAGAGGGTAGGAACGTTGATCAACTAGTGAATCAAGACCTATTTCTTCCCCCTCAGCTCCTTCTTTAATATGACAGATCCAAACAAAGTCTGCATCACTGTGGGGATTCACCTGTTGATGTCCCACTCTACTCCCTCCTCGCTCATGAACAAGACCCTTAGATACTGGATCTCTTTGAATTGGGTCTGGTCCTTAAAACCGAACTGAAGAAAAACTTTATTTTTTAATTTTGTAAAAAAAATCAAATCATCATTAACAAGGCAGGAAGCAATTTTAATTTCATAATGTGTTGGTGCTCCTGTATTTTAAATGTTTATTATATTGTTATTGTATATTTCTTTTCCAACATTCACATTAAAGAAGAGTAAAAGGGTTAGTAGAATTTAAGTAAAACTATGGTTGAATACAAAACCACTTGTACCCACAAAAATCAGTAGTTCAATGTCGTTCATCCTGATAGAAAAAAAAGAATTGCGTTAAATAAGGACTGCATAAGATTTTTTTTTAAATCGCTTTACAGGCTAATATGTAGGTGGAATATTTTATTATTATTTTTTGCTTCGGGTCGATATCAAAGTGTTTGATACATTGAGCACAGTCAAAAGGGCCCTCGTATCCCTTGATTTTTGTTTTTGGTCTTCAGAAGAAAATATTAGGACAACCCTGTTATAATAGACACTAAATTCATGAACACAACCACAATTAACAATTAACTGCAACCATGGATTTCTATCTATTGGCCCTGATTAATTGTAATAAATGTGCTGCTTTCTTTCTTACATTGATTTGATACTTCTGGTTTGACACAGTTGGTAGACTCAGGCCAACATTGTGCTTGTGAAAACACCCACTTTCACTAAATTCCTAAAAAGTTCAATTAGTCCAAAGAATTTTCTGGTTCATATCACACGAAGAATTTGTAATTATGTAAGAGTTAACACTAGAGAGTCGTTTTCTAAACAGTTCGATCATATATGGCTGTATCGCTATAGTTATTTTTGAGTGGTCTCATTAAAATTCCAGACCCTGTGCATTAGTCTATGTCTCTTTTCATCATTCCCGGAGATAAATACCACCTCTTTAACTCATGCAACAGATATAATGAAGGACAATTCCAAATATATTCTGTAATATCTTTTCCTAACAGGGGATGATTGCAGGCCTCGGGCGGCGGTTGGATTGTGTCTGGCAGACTGTAAAATTTTCAAGCCTGATCGTCAAGACATCTATCCCAGAACACCCCCACACCTTTCACCCAACCACATTGTATGTTTTTTCTCCATTCACGAGGATAAGGGACCTACCCTTAATCAGACATCCACTTTTACATGCTTCCTGTGTTATTAAAGCACCTCAAGGCTGTATATAGGAGCTATAAATCATATTTTGTAATTTAGCTGGATGAAAGGATGGTCAGGAATTTACTTCCAAGTCTTGATGGAAAACTTTTCTTTTCAGAGTTGATGACAATCGGCTAGCCCTGAAAACAAAAAGTATAATAATACAGTCCTTTGAACAGCTGGGAGCATAGCAAATGTGTATGATTGTCATAAAGATAAAGCTAAGTAACAATTGGAGATTGGAGTGGGACAAATCTGGATGATTTTGACGTTTAACAGAACCCATGTGGAATCTCACGTATCCTGAGTTGTGTGAATATCACAATCATGATAATCTTGTCAGAAGTAATCCCAAAATCTATTTTCATTATGAATAAATACAAATACAAATACATATATCCACAAAACTCACACAAGAAGAAACTTAGTTTGAACATGTCTGTTTTATGATTTAACGGTTATGGATCGTTCCACATTTTAGACACTCCAGCTTCTAAGCAAGCAGATGAGTCATGATAAAGAAAATTCAGTACATTTGTGCATGTATTTATTAAACCACAGAAATAACCAACATGCAGCAGAACAATTGCACAATTGTCAGGACCACTCAATGCCAATGTGGAGGTGGCTGAGAGTACACACATTGGTAATTTTCTGAACCGCTTTATCCTCATTAGGGTCGCAGGGGTGCTGGAGCCAATCCGAGCTTTCTCCGGGCCAGGGGCGGGGGACACCCTGAATTGGTGGCCAGGCGATCGCAGGGCACAAGGAGATGGAGAACCATGCATACTCACACCCATACCTATGGTCAATTTAGAGCAGGGGTCCCCAAACTTTTTCTTGTGAGGGCCACATAACTTTTCCCTTCTCTGATGGGGGGCCGGTGTCAGTTTGTAACAGAAAAAGCCATGGAACATTAACTTTCTGTTGTGCCATGCACAATCTTCTCCCTTTGCTCTGAAGTTTATGCACGACACCACAACCGTCATTACAGAATCCCACGTCAACATTTTGCAGCACAGTGCTTGGTGGTGAATTTGGCAGTGGACTCGTAGCGGGGCGGTGAGACCCCTTTTTTCCAACTCCCGGTTCATGCGTCCCATTATTAGACCGCGAGTTTCGGCCACCATGCTAGGAGCCCCGTCAGTCGTGATGCTAGCTACCTTTGACCAGTCCAGGTCCAACTTCTCCATGGTTTGGCACACTTTGTCAAAAATATCCTCTCCCGTTGTAGTCCCTTTGAGACTTTGGAGGGCTGCCAGATCCTCGCAAATCTCAAAGTTTGCGCTAACTCCACGAATAAAAATGAGCAGTTGCGCTGTGTCTTGCACGTCCGTGCTTTCATCCAGTGCTAATGAAAAAAAGTCAAATTATTTCGTCTTCTGCTGCAGCTGGGCATATACATTACTCCCGATTTCTTCAACGCGTCTGGTCATTGTACTCACCGACAGACTTACGGCATTAAATGCATCTTTCTTCTCGGGACACACCTCCTCCGCGACAGTATCCATACATTTCTTAACAAACTCTCCGTCAGTGAAAGGCTTACCACTGCTTGCTATCAATTTAGCAACCCAAAAGCTGGCCCGAACGGATGCCTGGTTCTGCTGAGATAGTAGTCCACTTTTTCGCTTTGAGAGTTTGTCTGCTCGTATTTGGCCTTGCAATCTATCGTACTTGTCTTTGTGACGGGATTCATAGTGTCGGCAAAGATTGTATTCTTTGAATACCGCCACCGTCTCTTGACAAATGAGACAAACAGCCTTTTCTTTGCTTTGAACAAAAAAATAATCGTTTGTCCACTCCAGGTTAAATATCCTGCATTCTGAATCAATTTTTCTCTCACCTAACTTTTTCGCCATTATTCCGTTCTCAAACAGGTTGCAGTTTTAATATGCTTGAATAGTCCGCGATGGTCCCAGGGCTCCGCCCTCACCTGCGATCGTCCAGATGTCTCGGTAACACTGCTCGTGCATGCAACGGTGGATGTGCCCGCATGCATCAAAGGGAAACACTCTCCCCGCGCGTGTCACCAAAGAAGCAATGCGAAGCCCCGCTTCACTGGGATGATTTGTGGGCTCAGCAGGGGTGCAATGAACCAAACACAAGATTAAAATGTCCCAGTCTTCAAGGCCAAATAGGAAAAAAAATCCGATAGCGTCTCTGGTATTGTTCAGAGGGCCGGTCCAAATGTGCCGGCGGGCCGTATCCGGCCCGCGGGCCGTAGTTTGGTGACCCCTGATTTAGAGTGTCCAATCAGCCTACCATGCATGTTTTTGGAATGTGGGAGGAAACCGGAGTACCCAGAGGAAACCCACGCAGGCCCGGGGAGAACATGCAAACTCGACACAGATGGAAATGACCCAGGAGCACAGAATATATATATATATATATATATATATATATATATATATATATATATATATATATATATATATATAGCGCGTCGGCGTCACGCACGGAGAGAATTTGATGTGAAATCAAGAATTACCTTGACGTAGTAGCCCTGTGATAACAGTCACTTGAAATTCCAGTTACTATCATATATCTGTGCACTTGTATGAACTGGTGATGAATTTCATAATCGAGGACTGGAGAGAGAACACAACAAAGGTATGTTTCCATATAAATGTGGAGTGTGTTTGAGGAATTGAGGCTGTTGTAAGTGTGGCAAAATTGACGTATGGTTAGCCTTCTTTTCATTATTGTTACTCAGAGGGACATCCCCTTCCCACTATGGTGTTCAGTCCCTTTGCAGTTTGCTTAGTGGAGTGGTTCCATATGGAAGAATATAGCAGCATCTGGAGCTGTTGCACACAAGTCTGAAACATCGACCATATCCTACAGTTTACAATATATTGCAGATTATATTTTATGGTTATGCTTATAGGCGTTAACCCAAACTCCCTTCAAAATGAGATAACGGTATCTTAGAAAGAAATAATCAAATAAGTATTTCAAACTTGAAACAGATTGTGTCTAAAAAAAACGACAATATTAGTGAGCGTCCAATGAGTAGTGTTACTTGCTCCATGAAAAAGGTCTTAATTGGATATTGCCTATTGTTCTGTGTAATATAGTGGCCATATAGGTAAATTTTTAATTGCCGGGCAGCGTGACCTACTAGGCATTCCAAGATGTTTGTGTTTTGCAGCAATATTTAATGGTTATCTAAAATGTCTGTGCATTTTAAAACAAGGACGGAAAACATTTTTGATGACATACAAAAATAAAAGCAAACAAAGTAACGTTTGAACGACGTTTTTTCTCAAATGTTAAAGGTGAGGCCAATATGCTAATGCCCAGTAAAAAAAAGTTAGGGTATTAGTAGACAGTAAAATAAATGTCGTGTTTAATTTTGCCAAAGTCAATTTGCAAGTTCTTTTTGCCTTATTGCTGTTAAATAATTGGGTCGCTGCAGGTTTTAATACACGATATTCAAGACTTTTAAAGACCATAATGAATACAATTTTAAAACCAATTTCACATAGATACTGGCAAAAATGTAAAAACGATTAAGGAAAGTTAGAGGTCTGGAATTACTTACAAAGTATATGAATATATTCACAGCTCTTTGCAGCAGACCACGCTGAGCCTCGATATTTCGGCTGCTAATGTGGAGCGACGTTGGCTGATTGATCATGTTTGCTGTTGGCATTTTATGACTGCGCTTTTCCGATTTGCAATGGGATTCCAATGCCTTGATATGCAATGTTCCAAATTTTTAAATGTTCTTGCACAAAGTGCAGTGTGATTCATCTCCTTCCACTGGATTCAACTATGCACTGAACTTTTTATCACAATGCCATAAATCATAACTTACCCATGCAGGTACTGTAATTGAGTTCTCTGATGCTATGCTAACAGAGCTGTAAACACACAACTGCATGTGCACAGCAATAGCCGCTGGTGTCTGACAGGTTCTGACTGGGTAGCACAGGTAGTTCGACTTTGTAGTTATGTTACAGCGTCCTCATAAATCGAAACATTTAAAAGCCAGACTGAAGTTTATGCATGTCTCAAATACAAGGGACGTCAATAGATTTTTAAGACCTTTGGAAAGTTGTTTTTAAGACATTTATGAGAGTTTAGGTGAATTTTAAACATTTTAAGGAATTCAAATTAGTGAATTTAAGACCCCACAGACTATTGTAACTATGATAACTGTGATGATCCTGACTAAATCCCAGTCACAATGCTATACATGATAAGATCACTACCTCTTGTGTGATACTTTTTAATTACCATGGATACAATTGCAAAACAGCTGGAGATATAGCCACTATTACCTCTCTTCTGAATGTTGATTGATCTAAGCAGGTCTGGGCAGACAGTCTTTTCATGCTTTTTCCCATGTAGATTAAACCATGCAACCTAAGGTTGCTCAGAGGTCATAGGTCAACTGCATGGTACCAGCTAATGGTAGCAAATAATGTCAGTCATGTTAAATGAGCCACTTGCAAGACTCAGTCATTCTCCTTATTGGAATTTGAGGAATGAGCTCACTGGCTGACGGCTTTTCTCTAAAAAAAAGTGAACATTTGAACTTTGATGTTTTTATGTAGTAAATCTTCCACCAGCGATCTCAATTTCAGTACAACTGTTCGTTAGTAATCAGATTTCTGTTACGCTGTTTTAATATCTATCTATGGAAAGCAGATAAAAGATTCAGTCCATGATATCAGGCAGTTTGTTTGTTTTTTTATTAAGGACTTCACACTGAGTGGAGTTTGTGGCTGATGAAGTGTATTACATGATGCGTGTGAACACCTGTGATTCCTTGATTATCACCTGAGAGAATGTGAATGCTGTAATTTTCTCTTGTGTGTCTCATTCAAATAAAATAATAAAAATAATCATCGTCCAGCAAGCTGAATGGTTAAAATTTTTACCCCACTACAATTTACGTCTAGACAGGTTGTTCACAGTCATCACAGAGATCAAAGTATTATTTGGTAAAGCAACATGAATCACCAGCCTCACAGTTCTGAGAATAAGGGTTGGAGCCGAGGTCCGGACCTTCTGTTTTCATGCGCCAAAGTTAGGAAAAGACAAAGCGACCCTACAGAATCCTAGAGTCCTTAAGAATTGATGACTTGATGATGAATGTCCTTGAATATTCTGACAACAAATATTGCACAGTTGATGCTGATCTGTATATTTTGAACCTGATCATACAACTATATATAAACAAAAAATAAATAAACTCTTGAAACAATTAGCATTAATCACACCATTCATGACAACCATGTCTTATTTATCTATTACTATTTATTGATTCTTTATTTATCATGACTATATATTGATTATCTATGTGTTTCATTGTTTGTTGTTGAGTCCATAGACTCAGCGAGTGATTCAATTCAATTCAACCAAAGACAGACCTCACCGCAACCCAAGTGCCAAGCACAAATGCATTTACTTGCACAAGAAGGGCAGGACTTTAATAATTGGTGTGGGAAGGTTCCGAGGGCAAACCAATGGCAGACGAAACACAAAGACAAAGTCACAAAAACAGTGACCTTTATTATTTCAAGGAGGAAGGCGAGATATACATGTTTCAGTGATGGATCGGCCCGACCGATAAACACAAGGAATAGATTACCGTCCTGCAAGCTGCACACTACATGTTAGAAAAAGCCTATTTGTCAGGCGCACAAGTCGTACCACTTAGAGAGACAGTTGTTACAGGATAGAGTACAAAACCGCCCGCAAAAAAATATGATCGTAAATCTTCAGCTCTCAAAGTACATATTATTACTTTAAATAAAGGTTTGTGATAAATATAAATATCTACCCTCTATGTCTGCTCTCAGCTGGCCCCTCCAGTCTTGGTTCCTGTGCCATCTCAAACACCTTATTTGTCTTGGCTGGGCTCAGACACGGAAACCCACATTTAATTTATTTACGTTAAACTCCCATTATTTCCTTGTTTAGGTCCAGTAGTGGTGAGTAAGGTAAGGGTGGTAAGACTCTAGGGACCTAGTACATGATAGGCAGTTGGTAATTGGTGGTATACATGATAGGATCGTATTGAGATTATGTGAAGGACAATTTTCATTAGCTCTTTTTCATTTAAAAATGTCATGGAGGTTTTTTTTCTTCCATCGTAGCTACTAACCACAAAGTTGCCCCACTGAGTAAAACCCCCATCCTTGATGCTCTTACACTTCCAAGGCTGAGTGGTTTGGAGGGCTTCAAAAATTCGTTCTTTAAATTTGCAAAAATTCGTATGTAAATCTGTTCCCCAACAACAACAAAAAACATTACTTCTTCGGCGTTTCGGCTGCAGTGAAATGGTATTTGAATCGGTAATGCTAGCTAACTAATGAAACTAAAATAAAATCTAGCTAAATTATAAAATCTCTAAGTATGACACAAAATCAATGAGCTCCTGATGAGAGATGTATTTGTTAAATGTTAATATACGTTGTGTCTGAGTTTTGCCTACTAAATTGCAAATGTATGACAGTGATGACTGCTGTTTTAATGCAAACGATTTTTGGAACTTGTGCTTGACAATAAAGTATACGTATATTTAGCCATCTAAAGGCTAGACCAGACATGGGCAAACTACGGCCCGCGGGCCATATACGGCCCGTTAAAGCCTTTTAATCCGGCCCGCCAACGTTGTCCAAATTATTATTATTATTATTATTTTTGCGGTCAAAATACAGGAAATCATTGGATGACCTGCACGAGCAATTCTTCCGTCGGTTTTGTGATTTTGGAAAAATTGACAGCTGGTGTCATTTCCTTTCTCACAAGACCCGAAAACGGTTCCACAGGAGTTGCAGTTGGAACGGATTGATCTCCAATGTGACAAGTTCAACTCCCTGAAAGTCTCGGAGTTTTAGGTTTCATTAAGTGCAGCCAAATTTCCAAACATCCAGAAGATGGCACAGAGGATTCTGGTGTTATTTGGCTCTACCTATGTGTGTGTGAACAGACCTTTAGTCTGATGAAAACCAAGAAAGCACCCCATAAATCCCAGATGAGTGATGAGTATGTTCATACTTCAGTCCTTTTTTTCTGTTTAGGTTTCATATGTACTGTTAACGGATGCAGTTTTTATATGTACAGACGCTCCCCTACTTGCGAACATTCGAGTTACGAACAACGGTACATACGAACATGTCTGTGCATAGGTTTATTTTTTATTTTTTCCCCTTTTTTTTTCCAAGGTGGTGCCGTCACGCGGAAGCCAGTGACAGTAGCTCTGTATATTCTTGTTTTTCGGGTTTTAAAGCCCTTCTATTTTTTTTTAAATTACATTTTAATATTTCTTAATACATTCCTCTTTACTTTACTTTGTACTTTATACATTTTACTTTAATGTTTTTACAACTTTCTTTGTTCTGTGAGCCTGGCTTCTTTCGGCTACTTCTTGTAGTGCTTCTTTCCGCCGCTAATACCGACGCCTGGCGCTGTGAGAGCTCAGCTCACCCATCATCCACCTTCCTCTGCCCAGTTCGTTGCAGTGTGTAAGTGCGTGAATGTATCTCCAGTGCGCAAAGAACATTTTTATCATTAAATATCTCGTGCATCCATTATTCAATATGGTTGGTGAAAAGCAAAAGGCTTCTAGTGAGGGTGGTAGTGCAAGGAAGAGGCAAGCCATTTCATTTGAAACGAAAGTGGCAATAATAAAGAAGCTTGATGCGGGTGAGAAAATGGTGAGCGTTGCACGGGCATACAACTTGAATCGTTCGACGATCGTTCGTTAAATGTTTTTTTCAGTACAAACCAATGCAGGTTACTTATACAAGCCTTAAACATACAAATGCACTTATATAAACCTTCAATATACTTATATAGGCCTTAAACATATATTATAATACAAAATATAGCACTGAATCAACTTACGAACAAATTCAACTTATGAACAATCGCTCGGAACCTAACTCGTTCGTAAGTAGGGGAGCGTCTATCGTATCTTGTGCTGACCCGGCCTGCCTGTCAAATTTTTAAAGTCAATGTGGCCCCCGGGCCGAAAAGTTTGCCCAACCCTGGGCTAGACTGTTGAGGGAGGGAAAAAAATTGACAAACGTGCATTGGTAATCAAATATCTTGTGTTAATACACCTACTATTTATTACAAAAGTTAATTATTGTATGAAAAAATAAAAGGCCAACTTTATTTTATTGACTTTAGGAAATCATAGTTATTGTTTTACAGTTTCGCTAATTTTTAAAACTTCTTTTACCTTTCATTATGTTTTAGATGAAATATTTTCATTCATCATCATTATTTTTTTCATCCTGAGAACCTACAATAGGGGTTGTCCATCTCCTCGCGCTCTGTGATTGGTTGGCCACCAATTCAGGGTGTCCCTCGCCTCTGGCTCGAAGTCAGCTGGGATAGGCTCCAGCACCCCCGCAAACCTAGTGAGGATAAAGCGGTTCAGAAAATGTATGAATTACACTACAATAGGTTCATAAGTCAAATACCAAAAATGTGCTCATCCCTAATTCTTCTTTGTCTGAGTAACAAGAACTATGTATATCACTATAAAACACAATGACACTCAAAAGCAAGTATTTTTACACCTGTAAGCATCAGTGACCAAATCTAATAGATTGGTTGATTCGCTGTTGACCTGATTAGCAGCTAGTGGACGTGTCTGCGAGGGGCAGTCAAGCCTTTTCAACTCAGCAAGGTGCCAGAGAAAAAGAGAGTAATGAGCTTTAAGCTACAACGCTGTGCCTCTTCCTGCATTTTCCTTGCCATCTTTCAAGTACAAGCTTGTTTAGAAGAGGAGGCTCAGTGCTATGAATCCTCAATTATCTGTTTTAGGTTCAGGCCTGCCAAGCGACTCATTCATTCATTCATTCATTCATCTTCCATACCACGCATCCACATAAGGGTTGCAGGGGTTTGCCAGAGCCTATCCCAGCTGATTTTGGGCAAAAAGCAGACTACTACACCTTAGACTGGTCACCAGTCAGCCATAGGGCAAACAAAGAGACAAACGACCAGCCGCACTCACAATCATACCGCCACCAGCAGAAGTCGAGCCCACGCCCGCCCGCACCGAAGTCAGGCGAGTGAACCTCTACATCATGAGGCGGCTCGCCAAGTGACTCAGAGAACTATAAAACATCAAGTGCCTCATGGGAATGTTTCACCCTTGCTATGTTTTAAAAAAGGAAATGTTGTGTTTTTTTCTAAATCCGGTTGGAAAAATGCAAATGCAAGAAACGGGGCATACAATTGCTCATGTGATTTCTACTCAACGTTTAGCTCTTACCCTTTCTCATTTTGCCCACATGGGTGCCATAACTACCAGGATGTGTGGAAGTGTGTTGACTCATGTGTTTTATGCATATGCGTGTGAGATTGTATATGTAACACAACGAGCTAGAATCATAAACAAAATGATGCCCTCCTGTGTGCTAAATGAAAACCAAGGAGTCAAGGAGTACAGTTGGGTTCAGTTAAATTCGTCACTCCAAATTGACCTAAAAACAATTAAGTCATAGGGGACATTAACCATGTGTAACCATCATAAAACATGTTCCTGCACTAGCAAAAGAAAACGAGGTAAAACTGTGGTCAACGGAAATGAGGTAATAAGGGCTGCGCAGCTAGTCAACCTGTCTTGCTGCTGTGCTGCTTCGCTGACCTGAGGGGAGCCAGATAAACGTTTTCAGGGAGGGAAAGGGAAGGAAAGGGTGACCCGTAGGACTTGAGGGGGGTGACGGGTTATTGGGTGAGAAGAGGCTAGCAGGGGGATTGGAGCAAAGCATGCTCCCTAATCTTGTACTCAGCCAAGCGATCTCATGATGTAAGGGGCTTAGCCACCATACTGAAAGCAATCTAATGGCCAATGAGTAATCAACACTATTGCTTGTCTCGATTCATTTCCCTACAGCCTAGTCTTTTGAAGCATACAGGCAAATTCTCTTTAGCTTCAAAATGGAATTCTAAGAAAAGAATGACAACACACTGTGCATACACACACACACACACACACACACACACACACACACACACACACACACACACGGAGAAACAGACATAAAAATATGCGTTTGTTAAAGTCCAAGGAATTTTAAAGCCATTACATGGTTGTTTTATTCTCATAAAGCAGAATGTTTTGCTTACTCACAGTCCCTCTGTTCACTTTCTTAGGGAATCAAACTATAACTTGGTTGACTACAATGACAGACAAAAACATGCAAAGTGGCCACCTCAGGTTTTAAAAGGACTTTCTGTTTTTGGGGGTCCACCTTCTGAGTTTCCAGCTATCCTGGCACAGCTGAAATAAAAGAAGGAAGGGGAAGGGCTTGTCTGATTGGATTTATGGAACACATTAAACAGCTTTTATTCTGCTGGAAGGGTTAGGTGGTTTGGCAGCAGAAGACGAACATATCTCACTTGTAACCTAATGGGCGTCCCCACCCTGTTCACATTGATGGTTAGGTCGACCTCCAAGGTCAGCAAATGTGTCAAGATGGAGGGGGAGCAGGTTGACCCACACAGCAACCCACCAGTCCCAGAACCACAAAAGACAGAAATTGTTGAGGAAATAAATAGAAAAATAACAAACAGTAATTGAGAAGTACAGCTCCAAATAGTATGTTTAAATGATGCTTCTAATCTTGCTTTTGAAGTCATTTTAACATGCATTTGAAAATTGCAGATATATTAATTCACTACTTTCTGCTTTCATACATGTTTTCATTTTGTAATTTGAATCTATCACAAATACTTTTTTAATCACTATACCTGAGGTTTGATATGCACACCAGTCCACGATTCCCATTCCAGTTTCTGTACAACAACATTTAAACATGATAATACTAAATTCTAAACTGAGATAAGTTGAAGATTTATTGATTTCACATTGTCATTATATAGACTGTACTAAAGTATATTTTGTGTTTTATTGAGAAAAGACCTTCAGGTTTTAGTCTGCGATAATTGGGTTCAAAGTAGATTGGCCCACTAAAGTCAATGACAGCTTCCATCTTTCAGGGAGATAAATAGTGGTGAAAGCAGAAGCCGGCTAACCTCTGTCAAAACTGCCATCCATCACTCGACATTTTAACCATGGCCACAATGAAAGACAGCCAATTACTTGGGCCAGTGGATGAAATAAATACGTCCTCACATTAGGGCCCATTATCAGGCCTCTCGCTCCCATTTCTCCTCTAGTCTGCGGAGAGCTGAACGCTGGCTTTCGCACCGGACCATTATGTCTGTCTGAGATCTACCAAACTATGGTCCTGTGTTGAGAGGTGTCCATTCATTTGACCACCGCAGATAACTATCGACCCACTGGGAAAAAAGCCTTGAGTACTCACACCGGAAAGAATGGAAATTCATATCATCTGTGCTGAAATGATCTGAGTTGCTTTACAATTTTGGGGGCCTTTTACTCAATTTAAGATATTGGGTGTTATTATTACAATGAATTAGTCATAACACTAGACTTGTTTAGTGATGCAGTTTAGTCAGGATGCTTACCTGATCGCTAGAGAGAAAATGCCAACCCTTCTTCAGCTGCTTTAATCTCGCATAATTTTTCTAAATCAAGCGATTAACTCATTTTCTGTCCCATGGATCTGTTTTACTTGATTCCAAGTGTTCAAAGTTTATGGCCCTCTATTTTATTTTCTCCAGAACAATAAACTCTGAGAGGTTCAAGTGAAGGGGGACAAGCACAGAAGGGGTGAGGGTACTGGGAAGAGATGGGGGTGGGGAAGAGGGCCTCTGTTTATTAGACAACAAATAGCCAGCCAGTGAGTTTATGATGTGGAAGGTCATTGTTGGTTAATAAGTGGCCACATGAGTGCAGGCAGGTGCTGTGTTAACACCTCCTCTTAACTCGTCTTTCCAGGAGATGCCATTCATCAGCCTTGTGTTAATGAAGGCTATATAACTAATAGGTGGATGGTAGAATGAAAGAAAACCCCTCAGTTCATCAATATAGGCCCATTTGAAGGGCGAGTGTAGATGGAACAGAAGAGTTTCAAAACGGGGGTCTCACTTGGGAAGTGGGTGCTTTTTAAGAGTCTATAGGCAAGTTGCTAGGTGAGGCAGGCTTTGTCCGGACGTGAGACATCAGCCAATAACCTGGGACAAGAAAATTATGAACTTTGGTATATAATTGGCAGATTTTTTAAAATATGTTGTTAACATAAAGCAGAATGGCAAATAATGTAATATATGTTGTTGCTAAAATCGCCAGTCTTTTTTCCCCTTACTCCACGCTTTATTCCTCGCCTGAACCTTATCTCCACAAATGGAGTGTTGACTTTCAGTTCTTCAAAGGAAGCATATTGTCAGACTGCGGCTAATGGGGATCAGAAGAGGCTACTGTTCTGGGACTTGTCAAGTCCTTTCCAACCTGCCACCCTGGTCTGGTGTAGGACCTATTTATCCCATATACTCCCCCTTTTTTGGTTCCCTTCTCAGAGCATTAAACTTCTTTTTTGCCTGTCTTTAATCACACGCATCATGACTTTTTCCTCTACATATGCCATCACCTGACACTATCTGACTCAAGAGACAATGTGAGTTCAATTAGATAAGTAATTGCCCAAAATCTGATCACAGCTTGTGTCTTGGGGAAAATATGTGAAATTATGGTGATGTTTAACATTCTTAGGAAAGAAAAAATACAGAAAGCTGTCGCATGTTATGCAGAAAAAAGTACACAAATTGTAACAGAGTTGCACATATGCCAAAGGAAAAAGTCAGAATTCATTTTCACTCAAAAACCCCATGCTAAATACTTAAAAAAAATAGTCCAGCTATCGCCAAGCATTTGCTCTAATAGTTATTATTTACCTCCAGATGTTCATGATAGAAAGTGAAGTGAACATATCTGTAAAATGTCCAATGCACAGTTCATTAACTGTACTGTATATTAAAAATGACCAAAACAGCACATGATGGACTTGCTATTGTTCTGCAAATTTAATTGAAATGTGAGGCTTAGAATGGGTCAAGATTTTGAAAAATGTATTTAAACAAAAACAAACCACAGGTTTGGATTATATACTCTGCAGTGTTTCCAACCGTGTAAAACTTTTCCTGTCTGTTAAAAGTCACAGTTGAGCAAAACCCCATCCCAACTGACTTTGGGCGAAAGGCAGGGTACAGTCTATTCTGGTACCAGTCAATCACATGGTATAAAGACAAATATGCAAAAAATAGCGATGTAAAAAGAGAAATGTTTGGGTAAAAGACTAATTAAAATATAGAAATACATGTTAGACTCCCGCACATAAGAGAAAATGCAAGAACGGAGCCCTGAAATGTACAGTTATTTAAGTACAAAAGCAAAAATGTATTTTTACTGTCAGTCAGTGGTTTTCCTTGAGGCCTTGAGAGCTTTCTCTGCTCGAATAAACACTATCAAACGGCATGATCATTCTTTATAACAAGAATGAAATTTCATTCATTTTCTCGAACAGTCTATCATTTCATGCTCTCGTGTTTTTGGTTCCCCAGTTTCCACTGTTTTTGTCCAAACAGATTTTAATTTCAGTATCTTGCTTTGTACTTAGAATTGTACACAGAAAATAATCTCTCATCTGATCTCATTTTCTGAACCACTTTATCCTAATTAGGGTAGCGGGGGGTGCTGGAGCCAATCCCAGCTGTCTACGGGCCAGAGGTGGAGGACACCCTGAATCGGTGGCCAGCCAATCGCAGGGCACGAAGAGACGGACAACCATGCATACTCACCCATACCTAGGTGCAATTTAGAGTGTCCAATCAGCCTACCATGCATGTTTTTTGGAATGTGGGAGGAAACCGGAGTACCCGGAGGAAACCCACGCAGGCCCGGGGAGAACATGCAAACTCCACACGGATGGACATGACCAGGATTTGACACATACAATAAAAATATGTGCATATAAATTATCTACAGAACCATTGGATATGGGGAGTGGGGGTGTTGAGGGGCTATCTCTGCTTTCAATTGTATAAAGTACTTGCCTTGACATCCTGGCTAAACGTATAAAACTGTCTATGCATCCAAAAAATGTTCCTTTTTTATTGACTGCTTTTATCGTATCAAAACAATGTGTTCACATATATTTTCCAATACTGTGCACTGATTAATTAAAAGAAACCATACACATTAGAAAGTAACAACTTAATAAATACAGCTCCCTTCTCTGTGATTAGAAAGAATGTTAAAAAAAACTTGTTTTTTGAGGCTGTTTAATTTTTTTCCAACAGTAAATTAAATTTGTATCTGACAACATCAATCCCATTATAAATGAAAGTCATGGATCTTAAAAATCTCTCTCTTTTTTTACATTCTATGATACCGAGTGAGGTAGGGAGGGTGTCAAGACTGCTGTTGCAGTATTTACCTTTTTAGTTCCCTTCTACTAAAATCAACAAGACATTCCGACAGGCAATTTATATTCTTCATTTCAAGTAATTTAACTCATTCACTACCAAACTTGATGTCACAAGACAAGGACTTCACCGCTTATATAGCATCTTTGGCAGTAAATGAGCTAAAAGCCGAATTACCCAAAGAAAACTGTGATTCAGTTTTTGTCTTACGTCTCATTCATTGCAGAACCAAGTTTATCTGTAACTTTTATTTATCCAGCATACTTGCAGTTGAATGTTAATGTACAATGTACATATGTGTATAGAAAATGAATGCCAAATGTGCACATATTCCTGTGTAAGAACTGACAAGCGATCAATTCTGAAGGCCTGCAGTGTGTCTATGTTTTGAGCATAGCTTGGAAGAGGGGTGAAGCTTTAAAATGGTCAACTGAAAAGAACCATTCCTTTATTCAGCAATTAACCCCATCTGAGTAAATAATATGCTGTTGTGCAGTGGAGCCATCACTGTTGTATGCTGAGCCCTTAACCTGAGAACACTTCAAACGCAAGCCACCGCTCAAATGATGACAAGATGCTGCAGAAATCGTTTTTCACAACATATAATACAACATATTGCGTTTCACTGTACAGTTTTACAGACGGGAGAGATACCCCCAGAAGATACAATAGACGGAATTTGAAGGAACGTGAAGGAGTGCAAAGAAGAAGGCCAAAGCACCAGTGATATCACAGATAACGAGTCTGGGTGCACTTACCTGCCTGGAAACATGAGCTCATTATTTCAAATTCAGGGGCTCAGGCATTTATATACACAGAGTAGAGGACTTGTGGTAGGGTGGATGTTGGAAAAGGAGGAAAGTGGTGGTGGATTATTTACCTGCATGGATGTATTGTGTGAGAATTTTATCCGCTCATCTCCTCTTATCGTAACTCAATTTCCCGTTTCACACACGCAACAGTCCATTCAGGCTACCGATGAGTGACTGGACTTCCTCTAGGAGTGGGGGCAATTAATGTCCATCATGGCTGCGGCTCACTAGATTTAAGGTAAGAAGGAAGTGAAGCTGATGCATTGGATGTGAGAAATGGCCAAGGAGAGATAAAAGGACTGTGAAGAGAGTCTGGCAACCAATATTTCCAAAGAGAATCAGGGCCCATCAGGTAACCCATTACTTCTTCTACATGGGGCCCTGTTAATGTTTCCCAATGGCATGTAGAATAGGAACCAGCAACAGTGGGCATCATTTGATGAAGGCATAACATGGACACATGCTTAACATTTTGTGAAAAAAAAGTTTACTGTCATTCATTTCATTGTTATTTTCACACAGGTGCAGTACTAGGTAGAATAGTACACTAGTTGATTTTCAGACTAGATGATTTGCACAGACAGAAGCAAAGATGTTCTGGAATTAGGTAGTCCAGTCTCTGCCAATACAGGTACATCAGAATAGTAGGGGTGTACTGGCTATGGTAAAACTGGGGCTTGGGGTCACATGTTTACACAAGTCATCAGGGTGGAAGTGCTCATTTCTCCCAAGCCAATTTAGCATGGGTATTTTAAAAGTGACTTTCAATAGTTCATGGATGATTACATTTGTTTAAATCTGTTATGTATTGTCATGTCCATGTCTACACTGTGGAGTGTGACAACTACTAAAGTTAATTGGGTATGAATAGAATTGGTGTAAAGAGCATGCTGCTGTCTTTCAAAGGTTCCTGATCCAAAACGCCCCTTTGTTTCATGCAGATTCTCCTTAATTTAGATTTGCATTGAGCAGGAAAATAGTAATCATAATAATAAATTATTGATTTTCTGTACCACTTATCCTCACAAGGGTGGCAGGGGGTGCTGGAGTCTGTCCCAGCTGACTTCGGGCACCAGGCGGGGGAAACCCTGAATTGGTAGCAAGCCAATCGCAGGGCACAAGTAGACTGACAACCATTCACGCTCACACACATACAGGTACTGTGTCATATCTTTGATCAAGTGACTGACTCGTTAACTAAAGTAGCATTGAGCACTGGACCTGTAATGCAAGAACTCCTTTGGTATAATTTTTTGGTCCTACCACATCAAATGTGGATTGTGAAAGATTATGTTTGCGTATGTATGTATTGCAATTCTGTGCTCTGGGATGGATGCGGTATGGTCTTGGACATCGATACATGTTCCACAGAGGATAAATTATGTGAGTATGTGTCTTGTCTTCACAAGTTTTGTGGTTTTATTTGTCTTCATTTCTGCAATTCAGTCATCCATGCGAAGGCTGTTATTTTTGGTTATTTTCATGACGTTGAATGATCTCTTCCCAAGAGGAGGTCTTTCAAGGTTTTCTGAACTATGCAAACCACATTTGAATGTGTGCTTTATAAAATGTATTTGGGGTTTAGTTTTTCTGATTTATATCTAAGAAAGTAAAAATGTGCTGTATAAACTGTTATGAAAAAGCTATGTAGCATGGTGTACAGGTGGTGAGCATGTTTGCATCACAGGCCATGTGGGATTGACTTGCAATTAGAGCATCACTGCAGCAGTTATTTGGGGGGAAATTGTATTGTATTGTTTCATCTGGTTGCATTAAAAACTGCATTCTACTATTCAAGTTAGGTATTTCACAGTCAACCAGTTTTTGGTTTCTAGGTACTAAAATAGCCTCTTCCTTCCTACATTGCAAAAACATGGTACAGCCTAGATGTACCATGTATGTGACTGTGTTGGCATCTAATCTTTGTACAAAACACCTATTTAAGTAATTTAAGTAATGACTCACATTTGAACTGTTAATTCTCTGTAGTTGTGCATGCAAAAATGGGCTAAATGAAGTCAAAAATAGGATACTAACATTTGATTGGAATAAATAGAATTGGCATTAAAAAAATGTCAGTTGACCGTCAACCTTTTTTTGTTTTAACCAGATCGGCTAGGTGAAGATCAGTGTGGGTTTGTGAGAAATAGACAAACACGTATGCTCGATAAGCGTTTCACATTATACACATACAAAGATTAAATTTAAAAAAAAGGAAGGGCAACATATAAACAGCTTTAATTAATCAATTTGGATGAAGGGATCGACCCAATGCATCATGTGAATTTATTGCAAACCTACAGAAAAAAATAAAAGTTAATGGTTCACTTTCAGAAAGATTCTGGTTAGAAAGCCCCACACTGTTTGCTCTCCACATCGACCCCCTTGGCTCAAATGATTAGACAAAATAAATCAATAGAATGCATGGAAGTTAAGAGAAGAGAACATGGACTTTTTCCCTCATCCTCGCCTGCTTCCCCGCGATTGGGTCCTATTCCTCATAACCTCACCTCGATGTCTGCCCAAAGACATAACAGTTATGGTGTCTTTACAACTTTTTAATGGAAGTAGAACAGATCATGCAACCTGCTGTAACTACGCAAATGAAATGTAGAATTTAAAATTAGCCGCTAGCTACTTGATTATCTTTTTTGAAATATATATTAAAATATGTGATTTTTTCCATATCACTAAATACCTTTGACAATAATTAAACGTTTAGTGAAAAATCTCACTTAGTATGTACTTGTAAAATATATACTAAGTGAATGGTTACAGCAAGTCTGATGGCAGCACTTCTGATTCTCAACCAAGTTATGAACATAGTACTATAAAAACTAACTAAAAACAACCATTCCTTTTCTTTTCTTTATTCATCCAGTAGTTTATTATCAAATAAGGATCTATCTTTGGACATCCAGCCGAACTCAGTGGACCCAGACCACATGGCCAATAGAGCACCCAACAGACTGTGTCATTCCAGCCTGCTGAATCAAAAACAAACACAAGGCCTACTTCACTATTTTTTTTTACTTTATAGGGAAGGATTAAGTGAGTCGACTTCCCGCTGTCGTTTATTTTGCTGTGTTTGCTTGGTTTGGTTTACTGTCATGTGGCTCAGTACATTTTTGTGCACAGGAGAAAATTGTATGATTGTATTAAATTAATGGAAACAAGACTTGGAAGCTGCACCTTAGACACCTTAATCTGACCTTTGCTTGACAAAATCACACGTTAAACCAATTTAACTGTACCCCGTTTTCTTGGAAATATACTCTTTGTTTGATCAAAGATCATTTTTTGAACTGCATATCCTCACATAGGTCCCGGGGGTGCTGGGGCCTATCCCAGCTAACTTCGGGCATGAGGCGGGTACACTCTGAAAACTCTGAATAGCCACATACCTGTAAAGTTACTATTTTTACTATTTGGCTGGTAACTAGCGAGTAGTAACTTCCAATTACTAAAAAAATTAAGCTGAAAGGAGCACCATCACCATCCGTAGTGGAGGCAGATATGGTTTTGACAAAAATTAAATCACATTCAATACTTAACAAATGGGAAAACTAGAACATAAAAAAGTTGATGTGAATGAACACATGATAGCAAATACACATATTTTCTACAATTTAGATGCTATGTCTATTTTTTTTTTTTTACAAAATGCAAACTTCTACATAGTGCTACATATGCACACAACCCCCAAAAAAACTCCAAAGATTGGCTCAGAATAAAAGGGACGAGCATAACAACGTAACAACGTAAACCTGCAGGCGTTCCCGCACTTTAATGAAAGTCCAGTTTCCCCTGCCCCAGGTAAGTGCTCAACATGATTGTATCTGTGAAACAATTACACTGTCACAATCAAAGGAAGCTGACTTTAAATGGTCCATCGAGGCCCTCTGTGGGGCAAATAATCACTCATCTCTTTCCCACTGTTTCAAAGAAGTGCTGAATCCTCTCTTTGCTCTGCACATCACCTGTCTCTCAATAGGCTCCTTGGTGTTACACCTAAGGCACTTAGACAGCCATGCTTTCAAGGAGGATGGAGGGATGGTATAGCGGGCCCTGAGGGCATAAGGCTTTTGGATACCAAACTTTAACCTTTTTTGATTTGGTGTCCTTATTGCTGGCTTTTGCTGGTGTTTGCCTAAAATCCCATTCTGATCCATATGATTTTTTTTCTTTGTGGTGTTTTCTTCTGTGTCTTTTACAGACAGTAACCAAAGGGAAATAAATCCTTTAGTTAAAGGAGTTGTTGCATATCCTTGTTGGAACTTCAAGCATTATCTTACTTCCGAATGCTGTGCGGTTTTCCATTCCCCTTCCTTTCTTGGGGCTGAAACTTGTTTCATGTTCAACATCAATTAAAAGTATAAGGGTAATTAAAGAGGACGTAGGGGAAAGGGGTATCCTGCAGTTTCTCTTCCACAGTTTAATGATTCGCCAGCAGCCCGACATGTGGCATGTCTGGAATGTTTGTCCCTCTATTCAGAGCATGGGAGTTATTGTGTCAGGAGCAGGAGGTAAGGCATCTATGTGGCTATCTCTGTGCACACAAGAAAGTGTGCACACAAACACGCGTGCAAGGACATTCCAGCTTGATTAGTGTTTGTGGGTTCAATGCCCGCTGCAATATTGCAAAACATGGTAAACAAAGGCGGGAAGAATTAATCCAATATATGATCTGCATTTCCACTAATGGTGACAGCTGTTCGCAATTACTACCAATGACTGGAGAGAAACACACTGAAATACATGTAGAATTAAACTTATCCTTCCCTGCATTTACCTTCCAATTTAGGGTACCGCCGATCCTCAATATCTTCACTCACACGGTCCCAGGGACACATCACCCCGCCCTTTCTTTTTAATTAAACTTCAGAGTTCTCTGAGACTCATTTCCTGGGGTTCCTGTTGGACAGCGGGCATGCTGGGAGTTTCCCAGATACAGGCAGGGGTTGGGAGAGATGGTGAACAATGATGGGGTTGGTTGGAATTCAGGGGGGAACAAGTCATTTTTTATCAGACTGTCATTTTTAAGGTGTTCTGTCCTTTCAGTTCACTTCTCTAATGTTAATGTTTCCAAAACCATCAATGGTCCAAGACAACATGTCTCCATTTCACAAAAAGGGATGTAGGCTAGTATCAAATAAAAGCATTTAAATGGACATGTTTTCATAACAAATGCTACATGTTGAAATGTACTCTAAACTCACTTGGTCTTTTCTTTTTTTGCAAGACACATCTTCTTTTGAATATAATTGGCCTTTATATTATTCAATTATACCCATAGTTGAATTTGCAAAAAGGGAACATTAATTCATGTTAAATTAATATTTATCACAGAGTAACTAGATTTAGTATCCTTATGTACGTGCTTGACAACAACCATACAATAAACTAAGGATTAGAGTCAAACATCTACTATTGTTTTGCAGCATTTTTTTAATTATGATAATTTTGAATCAACGAGAAACACGAAAAAAGTCTCAGATTGTACCTTGTCAACCACTATGAGAGGAACCAATTTTGGCCGACTTGATATTTTGAATAAAAACTATTCTAAGAAATAGTTGAACAAATTAAAATGACTTATTTCCCACCAGTGGCAGTTTTTGTGTATTTATGTTTGTGTTACTCATAGAAAAAGTCTGAGTGTTTGACCTCAGCAAATTGATGAATCATGCGCAATAGAAAATACAAAATGTTGTCTCAGTGGTTCTTAAATAAACTAACATGGATTTGTTTAACTTGAATCCAGATTTATATTATAATATATACAGTACTGAACAAATTATGGTTTGATTGAATGTGTTTGCTAATAAATGCAATCAGCCACATGTTTCACAGTGTGTTTGTTTACCAAATAAATGCTGAATTTCAATTTATGTTTGGGGAAAGTCAAGCATTAATTAGTGTTTTGCCTCTAATAAAGTTCAGCAAGTCAACTACTATTTAATGCGGTGGTGCCTCTACTTACGAATGCTTCTACACACAAAACACTTTGATGTGCAAATCACTGCTCCAAGATACAAAAAGCTGTCCAACTTACAAAAGACTAAGCAAATTACAAGTGTAGATACATTTATATAGCAGCATTTAAAAGTGTTGTTCTTGACTTACCCTCTCTGGACTTAACAGGCAAGATAGTCTAACTTGCCACTAACTTCACATACAACATACACATAGGATACCCTCATTGACACCTATTCACAGTCATGGGAGCAGTGCCCATCACCCCTTGCGCCCGTGAATGCATTATGTTGCCAGAAACAAGCAGTGCTACAATACACTTCCTTTATCCGATACTTTTTATTTTTAAATTGTTGTGATGAAGTTTGTATGCTATTATCCCGGGTGGTGAGTTTCTGATTCTTGTGCTGCCCTGTGTTCATCACGGAGTTGCTTTTGGTTGGGGGAGAGAGGTACCCACAGTGCAGAAGAGTTGGACTTGTCTAGTTCGTTGTTGTGGCGTCATTTAATGGCTAAATAAATTATTTTTTAAAGTTTCTGCTCAGTTTTTGCATACATAGTACGTTAGCTTACATATTCCGTAAAAAAAATTGTATACTTTTATAATTTTTAAAGGGTTCCTGGTGGGTAGTATTAAAGATAGTGGAATTAAGCTAATTCATTGTAAAATCCTGCTATGCTTAAGAAAAATCCAGTTACGAAACAACTTCTGCGCCAATTATTTTCGTAAATTGAGGTACCACTGTACTCTTAGACATGGACAAAATATGGGCATAGAATGGACTATGAGCTATGATATATGATCTCCTGAATTTTAAAAACTGCCTTATTTAGCACAACATTAATACGAGCAGTCAGTGTTGATGACAAAAGCTGCTTTTACGTACTCAAGTTGTAAATAAGCCACTGATAGGGTAAAGGAGACATGAAAAATGAAACAGAAAAATGGAAGTGCTGCTCACAACAACACTCATTCGGGACATCACCGCGTCTTACTTTCGTTGATGAACTGGTTAGTATGTCCAGATGATCACAGCACATGTTTTGCACATGGTATGCAACTCTTTTGAATGCAACTATTCCAGCTGACTTCGGGCACGAGGCAGGGGAGACCCTGAATTGGTGGCCAGCAAATCGCAGGGCACGAGAAGACTGACAACCATACACGTTCACACTCATATGTAGGGGCAATCAACCAGCCTACCATGCATGTTTTTGGAATGTGGGAGGAAACCGGAGAAAACCCATGCAAGCCCGGGGAGAACATGCAAACTCCACACAGGAGAACCGACCTGGATTTGAACCGAGTACTTCAAAACTGTGACGCTGACGCACTAACCACTCACATGCCGGGCCACCTTATTAAATCCTATTTGGATTGTGGTACGTTTAAAACCAGAAAATTATGACTTGAGTGAAATTATGTCAAAGATTTGTGTTGTTTTAACAATTTTGTTTTTGGAATGTAAATTGACATATGCATGTTCCATTATTGCTAATGTAAACATCATGCATCAGACCCTCCAAATCATTGTATAAGGCAATCCAGTTTTCTGATAACAGGTGCAACACCATCCCACTGAAAGAACTAACACCTCCTTCTGTACGACAGTGGACGAGCTCTACCCAAATAAACACACCACTGTTAAAACAACTGTAAATTAGTGTGCCTATTGGTGTAAAGGAGTCGGTCATGTTAACACCTGTAGGCGACACATCATGACCTCTTTTCAAAGCGCATGTTCGCACCTTCCAAAAAATTACCAAAAGCTGGTCAAAACCGCTTTCTGGCTTGGCACAGGCTTGCACTGATCTGGATTTAAACAGAGTAAGGCTCATTAAGTGGATGTTTTTTTAAAAGCTCAGGGCACAAGAATAATATCAGACATAATAATATTTGAGTGACATTGGAAAAAAATGTAGAAAAGGCTTGATCTTTAAGTTTTGAAGCATGATTTACTTAGTGATTCTTTTTAATCATTCAAACTCCAGTGGGTTGTTAACACTTCTTTGTGGAGTGTCAAATTTAGAAGACATTTATTTGCTTTTTACAGGGACTATAACACTGCTAATCCCTAGTTAAGATAACAGCTCACTATTAAACTATAAAAGGTTGGTCGTAAAGATAATTTTATCTCATTAAAGATTTTACTTGTTTTTCAGTGAGGTGATTCTTACCCTGTAGAGCAGTTTCCCCTGTAGGTGGCCTCCGTAGATGTTGTCAGACTGGAACATTCTTGCCACCTGACATTAAAACATAATATAGGGATGTAAATATACTAAGCAAATTGAAGGAAATACCAAATACAACACATTGATATGTGTTATCTGAAAATCCCATTCCCGTTACATTCAGTCTGGTGAATTAAATGAGGAGAACAATGACATAGAAATGAAGTAGGCTCTGATGGGTCTATGAATACTGTAGAAGCATTATGTTAATTCGATCATTAAAGAAATAATTTTGTCAGATTTAACGGGAAAAAATGCTATGAAAAAGTATGCATAATCCCATAACGCAGATGAATCAGGACTCAGTATCCGCAGGAGCTATAAACCAGATTACTCTGGATTGAATCAGGTGCAAAAACCTATTTGGGACAAAACTTATAATCATGATAAAAATAATAATGTGTTCCAATGACTAATTCTTTCAATGATTCAGATGGTGTGAGGCCCAATGTTATCAAATGAGATCTATCCAACATCTATAGCCATGTCCGCAGCGCCCAAACAAATTCACCAACATTGTGTTGGCTTACATGAATGAAGGTGGTCTGAGCAGAGATTAATTTAGACTGACTTTTCGCATCCAAATTTTCAATCAGCTGTGTGTATCTTCAAGAACACACACTTGATTACGTTGGAATGCCCTGGGTGGTGAACCTGGCAGATAGACAAGGGGAACCTTGTGCCTGCACAAATATCAGGCATGTCAGCATTTCCACATGCGCCTTCTCATAAAATAGAGGCCTACGGTATTAAATATGCATATACACTGACAATGGAACCACGTATGCGCACAAATACACACACAAAGCCAGAGTGACCAGAGCAACAAGAGGAATGTAGCAAGTTGCGCCACATCCCAGCTGGACTGACAGTGTCCGCCTCTCCACCAGGGAGGATGAAAGGACATCAACTCACTTAAGGAGCAGAAGGAACGCCCGGAATTAAGAGTAGGGGAAGCACTCCAACAGGGGCTTGCCTGAGTGACGACCTGGGTTCACTCCAAAAGCAAAGATGGGAGAAACAAAGGAGAGAGAACTTCAAAAAGACGCTTGACAAAGCACCTGTGATAAATTATGGTCTGCAAAATTAGAGACTTTCTAGCACACACAGGTCTATAATAATTCATAAAGAGAAGCAGGAAGGATGCTTATATGGTTCACTCAGATCCTAAGGAAGTTGTGTCTGTGTGTGTGTGTGCACGTGCATGAATGCACGTGCTCTCCCTCTAGAGAGTCTCTACTATGAAGTCAGAGCCAAACCGTTTTGAGGAAGTTTGGAAAGGAAGGGATATTTAATTTGAAACAATGCATAGGATAGACTGTAAATCTCTCACTGCGACTATTCACTGTACTGTATGTCCCATCCAGAAGATTGATGATGCTTAACTGTTATCTGTTCTTTTATTGATTGTGGTTTTGTTTGGCAGAACTTTCCTGCACCATCCTATATCCAAGAAGAATTACATTTTGCTGTCATTTACTTGATCATGAAAAAACATACCATTGCTTACTCACCATCTGCTGAGCAAAAGATTGATTTTCTTTTTGCATGACAATGCAACCAGTCTATTTATGCAACTGCCATAAACATAGATAGGCATCCATTTACATCCATTTAGAGCCTGAATCTGTTGCTTTGTTTTGTCCGACACTAGGCCGCTCATGATAAAATCAGCTGTTTGTATTAATGTGGTCAGACAACCAAAGATAAATCTAACATTCTGTCTGCCATTTGTTCAAAGGACTGCACTCTATTGTACCGGATTTATGCATATCGCTGCATTCGGGGGGAAAACCAGTAAATCCAAAAGCTTCCACATTTTTTATTTTTTGGACCCAGTACTATTTTAATGGCCAACAACAGCAAACTATTTTCAGCACTTTTGATTAACTAGTTGATTATAAATGTAAAATATCCACATGGAATCGTTAAGTCGTTTGTCATTTTAAAACAACAACAAAACTAAATTGAACACAGGACACACAAAACTTTTGCGACACCTGCAACATGTTAGTGTTGTGAGTATGAGCAGGTGTAAAGAGGAACTTTTTCATTGATGAACTCTTTTAGAAAGTGCATTAGTGTTTCCGCTCTGGGTGGTGAGCAGTGAGGTAAGTGCCTCCTCGGTGGAGCACATTTAGAACAATTTATGTACAACTAAATCAAAGGTAAGTATTTCCAGTTTACCGTTTAATTGCAGTCAGCTGGAATATGTTGCATTTTGACACGGCAGAGCAGGAAAAACTCTCACACACACATGGAGAGAACATTCAGCGGCCAGTTTGATGTTGCAGCAGGTGTGCACACACTCACACACGATGTCTTGCTAAAATTTGTTCCAGGGAGATGACTCACAGGGATCGGTCTTTCCATCAGTTCCTTAATTTTGGAGTGAGGTTTCCTGTCTGCATAACTCAAGTGTCACCCTAGTGTACATTATTTAGTGTTGATTGTGAGAAAGTACCCTCCTGTGCATTATGTATATGAGTCTAAATGAAAACTGAAACTGTTGTCACTTTCAATACAAGCAATAACCGAAATGGGTTAAAGACAGCATTACCCCACCAGACCTCAAAATGAGGTATCTATTAAAGAAAATACAAAAAAAAATGCACTTTTAATTAGCCACATTTGTCTTTTCTCAATGTTTTGACAGCGACTCTTAAATAAACATGTGAACAAAGAAAGAATGGGCAACAAAATGTGCAGTCATTTTTATGTTTGACAACGTCACTTGGAGAAATAACAACTGTGACCTGGGTGTAAATACGGCTTGCAGCTATATGTGAGTAAGTTGACAGTTTGTGGTGGTGACAGTAGGAAAAATTAAATATTTTGCTCATTAGCAAATCATTTAAACACTACCAACAAATGTTTATGTTCTTCTGGCAAAATGTTAGTTCAGACTTCCTATATTTACTTCCTCCAAAGAGGTGATGTTTTTATTAGAGCAATGTTTCCCAACCACAGCGACGAGAGCGATGGTCAGGTGTGCCGCAGGAAATGATTTGCCATGAAAGCATCCACTGTAATATTCCAAGAGTAAAATCGTAATATTATGAGATTCAAATTGAAATATACCAAACATTAAGTTATAAACTGTATTATAACAAGATTACAATTGCAATCTAATGAAATTAAAGTCATTTTGTTGATTATTTTTATATAACTTAAACAAGAAGATGTTAGTTTTCCACAGCGTCAACTTTTGGCGATGTAAAATCTCTGTCAGCACAACAATGCTTTTCATGTAATGTTAGGAGATTTAAGTAATATTGGGAGAAAACAATCAATGTAGTCCAAGAGTTGAAATACCTAGGGATCATTCTTAACTCTCAACTTGTCTTTAAACGACAGATGAAAAAAAACACGCTAAATACAATTAAATTCAATTTGTCCAATTTTAGGTTCCTTAGAAACGATCTAACACCTCAGTTAGCAAAAGTATATTTTGACACAATGATCATATGACACATGACTAACTGCCTAACAAGTTGCAAAACAACACTAAAAACCAATTGAAACCATTTATACGCAAGCTCTGAAAGTATTGGACAGAAAGCAAAAACGCACCATCTCTGTCGGATATTAAAAAAACCCACACACAAATGCCTAAACTGGAACAATACTGTTAAATATGCAGATGCCACCTTAGTTTACAAAATCTTCCAACACATCAACAAGGCCTGGCTCCAGAGTTGACTGTGTATTTCCCTTCAAAAAGGGTGCTTTTTGCCAAAGCACCTTCTCTGTTCGTCCAGCACATACCTGGATTAACATACATGAACTCCCGTCTCTTAACCTCTTTGCCAATCATCTTAAAGCCTATTAGATGAACAAAATTGTGATCACAACGCTGTCTAAAACTGTGCGACGTGTGTGTGTGTCTAGTATGTGTCATCGTTTATCTTCAGCCTACACCAGGGACTAAAGTGGAAAATTAGCCCTCAGCTGCAATCTTACATATTTAAATATATATGTTCATTACATGAATATAAATATGTTCATTAATAGCTGCTGTCCCTAATTAAATAAATCAAACTCAAACTTAGAACATGTCATAAAATTATGTTAAAATTGTTACATTACTTATTTTTACTTCATTCGAACCGGAAGTTGTTCAGGGTCCGTGGAAATTAACTATTGGCGACAAAAAGAAGGTGGGAAAATTTTTGAATCCGAAATATAATTGATTTCTGTTAAAATAACTTTGTTGAGAACACCTTATATTGTGAATGTAGGTGATAGAGCTTTAAATTAGAAGATTTTCAGATTTTTTAAATGCAAACATTTTGCCGCAGCTAAAAAAGATTCGGAAACACTAGATTTGGGAGTGAATGTGTTTGGAGGATAATATTCTTGTGTGGTTTTATTTTTAGATATGTAACGGCAACTGAGGGCTTTGAGGCGTTTTGGGTGAATCAACAAACTATGGTAATACAGTTTTTAATTTAACTCTCAAAGGGATTATAGAATTGTAAAGGAACTGGGCCACGTTGGCTGACGTCTCCGAATGCTGGCTCGTTTGAAATGGATTTGGCCGGCAACATTCCGTTTTTACTTGATCTTGTTTCAAGTTTTCTAAATGCCTCAATAAAGTCGAATGGAATGCATCTGGGGGCAAGTTATTTTGTGTATCATTCTTGCAGTGGTGTGTGTGTGTTGTCTGTTTGGTAACTTGGCCACTGTTTACAGCCGGCTGCTCTGTGGTCAGACAGCTGATCTTGGCCAGGGGAGAGGCGGGCGTTCAGAGACTGGCGTGCCTGGGGTGTGGTGCAGTGCAACTCACAATGTCAGCAGAACACTGAAATCATTGCTTGGACATATTACTTTTTCTCTGTGATGTTACAGCAAGGGTAGACGACAGATGTGACCCTTCACTTAATATTCCACTGCTTAATGCATTTTACCTTTGTAGCATATATACATATAAACCACCTGCCTGTTCTGTATTATACCACTTTGCCAATGTTATTTCCTGTGAGATTACACAAAACTGGTGTGAATTTGACCTAACCAAAAACCATGTGTGGACCTTTTTCCACCCACCTGGCCTTGGCAAAAACAGTTGGCGCGGGAATGGGAATATGTACACAAAGGCGGGAGGAGATGATGTGTTAACGCCAAAGTGTTTCGCAACAAACACTCTCAAAGTCATCAGAATGTTCATTGCAAGCTTGTTTTGGCAGACACGCTACTACTTTACAATGTACAGGTGTTGAGGAACAGAAAAGGCGGTGGGCAAAGAGGTGAGTTGAAGGGCTTGTAGTACTTTGGGTAAGTTTGGCCTGCTTACTCTGATGGTCTAATGGGAACTGCCAGCTGTGGGCTTAATTATAGCACCGAGTGGCGAAGGTGATTGGTTCTGTTTTCTTTCTGAGAGTCACAGCTTAAGTGATGTCTTGGGTACAGTGTTTTTAAGCCATGTGAATGTGAATGTTCTGCATCATTGGTTGTCATGAAACAGGACATACTTTAAAAATACGAATGCTGGAAAAAGAATGAATCTATGACAATAACAAGTTTAAAGAAAGGTGCATTTTTCAAAGTTGCCATGAAACACAATATTACATAATAATAAAAAACTTGGATTAAGATAATCATTAAAAAAATATGTCAGCGCATATGTACATTCTGCATATGTTTTATTCTTTGACTATATACTGGTTTGATTACTTGTGCATAAGTATTCAAGTCAACAAATCAAGTTGAAATCCATTTTGCCTGGGGCCACATGCTCCCGGGATCTAGGCACTCTGTATATCTCCCTCTATAATTTCCATGAGGTAGAACCTTCGACTTGAGGACCTGTGTTTAATGACCATTTAATGAGTTTAGTATTTCAGATGTGCTTGCATATGGTTCATATTTCTTAAAACACAGCTGTTTTATACCCATTTGGTGCAATGTAAAAAATGCATGTGACAAGTGGGAGGGAACAATACTTTTTTAAGGGTTTGGGCAGCTTTGCTCTTGGATCTTTTAACATTTGGATTTGATCAAAAATGCTCACCAATAGAGGAACCAGGATCAGATTTTAAACAATCAATCATTTTGTTGGGCCAACTTTTTTTTGACGAGTTCAGTTTCATAGTAAATTGTGTAAACTCCTCTGGATACACAAAGTTTGGTGCAACACACACAGAAACATGCACACAAACTGTTTTCCATGAGGGATGCAGGGAAGAGTTTTTCCCTCTGCCTTAGAGATAGGATGAAAAACTCAGTCATCTGAAAGGGGATCGGAGTAAAGCCACTACTGAAGTCAGATGAGGTGGCTCAGGCATCTGATTAGGATGCCTCGTGGTCGCCTAACTGGTGAGGTTTTTCGGTTACACTGCAAGAAAGCTGTGAGGCCCACCCTGAACACTCTGGAAAGACTATGTCTCATGGCTGGGTGCAAGAGATAGATGAATTGGCTGGGGAGAAGGAAGTCTGAGCATCCCTGCTGAAGCTGCTACCCCCGCGATCCAACCTCAGATAAGCTTGAGAAACACTGATTTGTTATCGTTGGTTTGATATTATTTATGAAATAAAATTACTCCCAAAAAGAAATGTGAAAAATGAGATAAAATTCTTGAACATACAAAAACACCTATCTCTCAAAGCTTTTATACAGTTTACCAGGGCATTTAAGGTGAGTTTGTGCTAGTCAGTCTGCCTCAGAGTGCCATACGTTAAATTCCACCTGGTTCTCTTTGTGGTTAAGCTTGAAAATAATGTATTTCAGGACAAACGATTGGATGTCCATGATGGAGATTAATCTATTTTCATTCAAACATACTCAAAAATTAATAAGAGATGGCACCAGGTGGGCAGGCGTGTTTGTGCTTGTCACGCTACCTCAACATGCACCATTTTGGCGAATCAAACCCAAAATTAAGTTTTACCGGGATCAAGTAACCGGGATAATTTTACTCATGTTGAATCTGGCCCAGAGTTGGTGGACAGGAGAGCTTGCGAGGTCTTCAATTACAAACTACAGGGTAGGGGGAAGGGCCATGATTGAGGGGAACATTTCTCCATGTCAAAGGGGGTTTGGGTTAACAGAACACATTTAAGGAAAAGCATTAATTTAAATAATGTTCTATTTAAATACTGTATGCCTGATGTGGCAGGTTTTAGAACCAGGAGGTGGCAATCTACAAATAGAGTGTGATGATTTCTCACTGCTTAGCGCTACTGATATTAAATGGAGAAAGAAGCGCATTTAAATAGTACCTCTTTATTAAAACCGAGCATGTATCAACAACATTAGTCAAAATGGCATCTCCACCACTAAAAGATATGTTTATGTTAAAACATTTAAAGTTGTAATAACAAAAGAAAATAAACAGCAGCATCTGAATGTATTTTATCAAAATTTCCTTCAAATTCGTCTGACTCTTTTTTTTCAAGTGATATAAAATAGTTCATAAAGCAGCTTTAACAATGTCCTCTTAGTATGTCATGTTTAAAAAGATTAGACACTCACGCACACACATACATACACAGTTGTACCTCTACTTACAAAATTAATTGGTTCAAGAACTTTTTTCGTAACTTGAATATTTCGTAAGTACAGCAGTACTTTATATGTAAATTATGTAATTCAGTCCTCAAAAAACTATCAACTCATCCCTTTAAAAATGATCGGTGTTCCAATTTAGCATGAAAGACGCGAGAAACAGACTGTATACACATTCACATACAATGGATCATATATTTGTAAAATTTTGTTGCTATTATATGATCACAATTTTAATTAATATAAAATAAAAAACAAATATGATCTCACCATATATTCTTTTCCTATCCTATGTTGTTGCAGGCCTTTACCAGCGTGTAACAAAAATACACCCATATAATCCACCTGAGTGTCTGTGATGCTTTGAAGCGGTAACAATGTGGAGCTGCATTACACTACATGACCTAGTACAGATTATGTATGGTTACATTAGATGCATTTCATTTGCATGACGTTATTTACTGCCCTTAATGCTCTACTCGCACTAGTCCAAATTTATGATCCCTAATTTAAGCCTGTCTTGTGGTGCCAAAACTAGTGAGACTTTATATTCACTCACCATTAATGTAAATGTATACAAACCACTGTGTCTTTTAATTTTTTCAAAGGTAGCAACTACACCATGGCTCCACACAAGTGGTGTCTTTAGGACAAATATTATCTGGCTGTTACTCCTTCCTTTTCAAAACTTTGAGCTTTGGTGACATCTAAATAATCTTCTTCATTTGATGTGTTACACATTTTTTTATAAAGCATACAAAAACACTACAGTGCAATCAATGCTTCTTGCTTAAATTATTTTTGTCTTGTATCGTCATTTACTAAATTACTTAACTGTTGCAAACATTGTGTTGCTCTTATCAGTGTCCATGTTCTTTTTTTTTTTTACTCCACTGAGTTTTTTGCTCTTTTGATCACCACACAGTGCTGGTGTAATTCATTGTGCTTGGCTGCCTCTTCTGAAACATTTAACTAATGACATTAATGTTCCGAGTGCGCCGGCTCTCGGCCATGCCAAGTGAGGGGAGGTAAAGGGTGATGAAGCGGGGAGGAACAGAGCACAAGTGAGATTTCTGCAGATGGCACTTGCTTTAATTTCTGCCTAGCCATCTGGAGTTTACTTAAACTTCATCAAACATTTGCCCATCAGTAAACTTTGGCACTCACCACATGCACGTACATATACAAAAATCACAAGCTACAATGAGTGGAGCTGACTGTGAGTGCTATGCTGCACGAGAAGTGTGTTTATACTACACTTGTATGTAGGTTCTTGGATGTTTTCATTTGGCCACGTTTTACCCCACAAATATAAACAAATACGTTCAGAAGTACTAAGGCTGTAAAAATGTCATTACTCTGTTTCTTAAGCTCTCATTGACTTTGACATAATACAAGTATCATCTAAACGTCCCTTGACATTTTCCGACTCTTCTGTCAGCTACATAAAACCTTCAATCACTGCACTTAGCAGCGAGAGTTTCCTATTCCAGTCTTCCAGTTACCAGGAGAAAGTCAAGAGGAATCATTCGACTTCATTTACTTGGAAAAGCCTGTTTGTGACAATAGTGCTCGCTGACAAAAGCAAGGCATGACAGCGGTCCACACTTCTCATCAAGCCACATATTTTTCCAAACAAGGACATAAAAACTGAGTGATGTTAAGACTAACCAACTCAAGTAGGTGATGTATTTTTTTTCTCCAAAACATTGCGATCGTCTGGGCATTGAAACATAGTAAAGCTGCTCAAGGACATAACCAAATCCCCCCAAACTTTAGCAGAAGGTCTTTTCATTATATCTTATAAGGTTACAAAACCATTTGATATGCAAATGGAAGTCCCAACATATGAAAACAAGATACAAGTTCTAAAATTCCCTCATTGATTAACATTTGAAACCAATTTTGCAAAGCACAGTTAAGCCACGTCTTACAAGAAAAGTTTATGGAGCCCAGAAACATGAAGTAGCCCCCAACTAGAGTGTGTGACGATGGTGACAGTGGTTTGCCAAAGCTCTGTCCACTATTTTCCTGTCACACTAGGAGCTAAGAGCTGAGGTCGACAGGGAAGGGACAAGCATGAGCTACAGCTGATGAAAAAACTCATATGATGGTTGTTTGGCCCATGCACAGTTTTATTGCTGGAGAGAAAAACATACAGGAAAAGAACGTGTTGATTACAGGCTGGCAAGCGGCTTTCACTGCAGCTGCAGGTCTTCAGAAGAGGTGGTTCAGCAGTGCCGGGAACCAGAAGTGCAAAGACTGTAAATTTCTGCCCAGGATTTGTAATATTAGCATAATCACCTGAATTCCCTCCTTTATCATTAACATTATATAAAAACAAATATGATTTACTGTAACTACACTTCAAATTAAATTAGAAGTGACATATTTGGGATAAACATGCTGTTATTTGGTGTATTTGACTGTTGCCAAAGAGCATATTAGGTAGAGATTCTTTCTTTTTAAATAAATGGCCAGCCTTTATGTCCCCTTGTATGGATTTTTCGTCATGAAAATACAGTATCATGCCAGCAAGAAGGCTTTCAAAAACATTTCTCTCAACTCACTCACCCACAAACAAAGCCTTTAGTCAACTGGTCAAGGTTTCACTTCCTAATTACCTTCTCCTCAGAGACAATGCCCAGAACGATGTAAAACCCAGACCATTCTAGAGCCCTTGCATTCTTTCCCAGACAACCAGCCTCTCCAAAATGGACCTTAGGATTCTAAGGAAGTGCCAGACATGTGGTTAAATACGGGTGACTTGACACAGCATGCAATTGCAGTAGTCTCATTAGATGTTTTCTTGAGAAGAATAAGTATTTCAATGATAAGAACTAATGGTCCATGCAAGACAAATATATGCCCTAAGATCACTGGTCTGTTTGTAGTAAAATTGCATTTTGTCAAGTAAAACAGTAAATCTGCTTGTCGCCTAATTCCTCATAAGTCTATGAAATCGGATTTGCATTAGATCACATTCTTGGTGCTGTTTTCAAGCTGCTTAAAGCTCATTTATGGATTCATGCACAACAAGACTTTTTAAGCCTGTCTTACCCAGGTGAGGGGTTGCAAAAAGTTCATACCAACGAGTTCCTGTGCATATGCCTGTATTGTTGGAAAGCAGAAAGACCTATCAAAATAGAAATAAGACAGAGAAAAAGCACGGAAGGGGACAAGAATTGCAGCCAAGACTTCTCAATGAGCAGAGTGCTGAGTGATTTTCATTGCCACTCCTCTACCACCCAGGTCAGTCCCAAGAACACCCAGACGGGAATTCCACCCCAGCTTATCTCATCGGCCCATCGACTGCCACCACCAAGGAGGAGGAGTGGAAGCAGCTCTGACTGAGGGAAGGGTCAAAGGGTTAAGAGGGGGTTCTCTTCTCCACCCCGGATTAAGGGTTGGAGGAAACCTGTTGTCCGACTAAGCAGTTCAACACTGTTTCCAACAACTGCTCTGTGAGATAGTGTCAACGAAGCGCAGTAAAAAAAATTGCTTATGGTGAACATGGAAGGCTTTGGTTAAGCCACTCAAAAGCAATAGGTTACAAAAGAGATAAAAACTAACTCCACTGTTTATTCTGCCCGAGACCTGATATCTGGGAAAGTGTAATGGGGGTAGTGTGAGCTAATGCTTCATTAGGTCTTTACAAATATAAACCAACGTTTTTTCCAGTTGAGGAGGCACTTACTCACTGTTAAAATCGAATAAAGCCTTGAAGGCCTAAGTATAATAAGTAAGACCTCTTGGCAGATTATAATTGCATTGCAGGTACAGGAGGCTTAACATTATTCTTGGCTTAACACCCAAAAAATCTAATAACAATCACATGGTGGAGGCAAAGAACTATTAGGAGGCCTATTTTGAGAGATTTGATAAATACAGGACCCAGGCTATTTTACTTTTAAAAAGTGCAGTGCCGCATTTGTGATTGTTCCACCTTCACTTACTTTTTCATCGAGGATGGTTTAAGAGGTTATTGACTGCAAATCGACAGCACTGTTAATTGATTGGAATTACAACTAGAATTATTTGGTGTCACCATGACTTGAACAACAAGAGGAAAACATTATTGGTATATAGTATGAAAAATATTATTGTATTTCAGTTAATTGAACGACAAAAAGAAAACTATATTGATATAAAGTATAAAAATAGTTTTATAGAATCCAGCCAAGGAAACACTGCTAAAGACAAATTGTTTAAATCTGTATTTACCAATGCAATATTTGATAACAGCTTAGAATGAAATAAATTAGGGAAATAAATTGGGAAAAAAGTGGAAATGAAATTGAGTATATAAAAATAGACTATACACTGATTTGCTCGGTGCATCCAGTGTTAGCATGATGCTGATAACCTTGTAATTGATTTGATCAAGGAATCCAATACATAACATTTCAAAAAGAAAAAAAAACTTAATAATTGACTTCCCATTATATAGCGGTACCCAAAATGGTTCAACTTGGACCCTCAAATACACTAACAAAGTACATATTCAAGTCTCACCTTTGTAGTCAGTGCAAACTAAAAAAACAACTAAAAAAACATCAAAGTACAGGTCACCAGATTGTCAAAAACAGATTATATCCGTGCATGTGTGTTCGTGCAGTAATATCACAATGGAACATTGACAATGAGCGTTTTCGACTTGATAACCCATTTGCTCTCATCATCACCTTTCATCTCCAATGGGCCCTGCCAGGAACAGGGTCACTGAGTGGTACTGAGGATTTACCCAAACTGAGCTAATAGTTAACCTAAATCCTATATAAAACAGTGTCAATCACAACGAAATATAAAGTGAGGAGCATATTTAACTTTATATTCCATTATGAGGTATTACAGGCAAGATCATGGCAGGTGTGTGTACAAGTGCTGGCATCTTAACACAATGTTTCAGAACCCATTTTTGAGCTATGGCACACTTTTGGCATTGAAAAAATTTCAATGCACACCGCCTGCTGAAAATTTTCTCATTTAAAACCCTGTTTACAATGTAAAGTCATTCTCATCAATGTTTTCGTAACAGGAATCAAAAAAATACTAAATAGTATTTCAATATCAAATTTTTTACACCGACCTTGCATCGCCAAAAATTGAAGGACGCAGATCACGGACAACTTCCCTTTCACGTTAGATAAAAATAAATAATGTACGGATTTTATTCTCATAATTTTATGTTTTTTTTCTCCTAAGATTACTTTACTCATTTAATAATACATGAAAAGATTTGGGTTCACGTTACGTTAAAATAAGCAACAAAATGGCTTTACCAAATTAGAACTGGTGCAATTTGAAACTCTTACGTTTGAAGACTATAGCATGTACTCCTTTCATATTTTCTCGCATATTAGCCGTAACCTTAAAATTGCCTTAAAATCGTTGAATTTTACAATTTCTCTTGTTTAAGAGCCCCCTGATTCACAAATTTCACCTCCATTTTCATGTTTTTAATAGGGAGTACAAATGTGTTACTTTGAAGGGAAAATCTTAAGAAAAATCATCGCACGTGGTATTTTTGAGATACTGTATGAATCGAAAGGATCGTCTGCTTGATTGAACATTCCGAAAGAATGTTGCCTGCATGTAGACAAATTCAAAAATGTAGTCACGTGAGCAGTACAACTGGGAAGTGTGTTCATAGCGGTCTAGTTTTTACGAAATCTCTGGGTTCAATAATAGCACGAGATACACATTACGCAGATATTACGCTAGACCTTCGATCAGCCTTAAGAACTATTGGGATGTGCTGAGATGGTAAACACTACAAACACATGTATCAAGGATACTCACGTCTGGCCAGTCAGAGCACATTTAACTACGGTAAGATAGCGGTGCCCTGAGCAAGCAATGGCAGGCACAAATAAGCGAGTTTTTTCACGTTTTATGCAAGATACATATTTTTTCTTAAATTTCATTCACTTGACGTCAAAAAAAAATTGTTCAGAGATTTATCCGTTTATCTTTTCTCTATTTTGAAAAATGTCAGTATCGGCCGCATTGTCTTGGTTTATGGCGTTATGTCTTTATCTCCTTTCAGTTTCGTGCATGTCAAGTCTACTTTGTGCGCATATAAGCCGTATCCTTGATTGTGTCATCTTTTGTTGAGCAACAAATACGGCGTATATGCGAGAAAATACGGTACATACGTTGTAAACTACTTCACGGACTGTTTGTTCACATGATCATTACCAATGTTAGTTTGTTAACTTCTGTCCTTAATTGAAATGGAACAAAGGAGTGATAACACATCGCTAAAAGGTAATGCCCCTTGAAATTAAACAACTTCTGCTTCATGTTACATTAAAAATAAGCAACAAAATGACTTTCATTTTTTAACATTACGATTTGAATCGTTTGATATTACTATATGGAATTATTGCCCATCGTATTTCTGTTTTAGTCTCATATTATTCCAATTTTTCTCTCAGAATATTATAATGTATGACTTTTTGGCAGGTAATTTCCCATGGCACACCTTACCATCGCTCACGGCGCACTAGTGTCCCATGGAAGTGGTCAGGAAACACTGCCTTAACATATATTTTCATACTCTCATAGTTTATCAATAGATGGAATATTGTTGCTTGTTTGGACTGTAACTGTCAGAGTAAACAATTACATTAGAATAAGACGTCTATACTGAATCTAGAAAAAAATCATGATTTGCCTTTTCTGACACAAGTGGAGTTCAATTTCATATGAAATATTATTATACAAAAATGTCTTCAAACTACAATCTTTAATTGTTCATTTCTAGGGTCGTTACATTCTCAGCCCAAAAACAAATGTGTTCTTCGTCCTCGCCCTTCTATTACAGTATGTACCTGCCCCTTTGTTCCGATTGGATCTTCCTCAAAGATTACAGGAATATTTTGTTCTGCTTAATGTTACACTGTACCGCCAGTGGGATAGCCACATTATACTGCTGCTGACAGCGCTCTGGTCTGGTGCATTCACTGCAGTTCAACAGCGTTCCTCAGCATTTGTGTACGATTAATAATTTCGTGAGAGTCTGAGCCACTGGCCAGCTATATTCTCTAGGTGGTTGTAAGTTACAGGCCAGAAAATGAAAACAAAAGTGTAATATTTGGTTTCTCAATGGAGAGAAAAATATATTTGAACAGCTGTTATAGATATTTCCTAGCAGAATAGTCATTGTTTTTATGGGATAAAAGTTGAGTACTGAAGAAAGCTCAAGCATCACAAGCAAAGATCTACAAGGCTTTGAATGAAGATTTGTGTTCATCTAGAGTAATGCGTGACTAATCTTAATATGGCTCAGCTTTTGAAAAAGGTTTAAACAGTACCTGGATACAAGGATGTTAAATTTTAATACAACATCGGCTTAGATTTGGGCGAAGACCCATTTTGATAATTAGCTCATAGTTGATGCTTTAATGTTGTTAATGTCTGTCTGCACAGCAGTGAGTTTTAAAGTACTTAACTTGCCTTTGTTTTAGAGCTGTGTATTATATCTGAACACCAGCAGAGAATAACCTCTAAAAGTTTTTTTTTTTTTTAAACATTTTTATTATTATTTTTTTTTTACCTTTTTTAACACCTCCTGTTAAGTAAAATGTGATACCCCCTTCTATTTTCTACCGATCTATGCCAGATATTACTGGGATTTTGAATTGTCAAAATCAAGAGTGGGGTTATTTTAATTGTTGTCAAAAATTTTCTAACTACGTTACCTTATTGAAACAAAAGAAAATATAAAATGATGATTTTAAAGTCTTTTTGTTGTGCTGTTGTGCAATAAAGACAAGACATGATGAAAAGTAATGAACAATGAAACCTGCAGAAATTTTGTCAGGCATCTTTATTTGCCTTCAAACCAAAAGTTGCTGTGCAATATGAAATAAATAGAATAATGAACTGAAGACATCATCACCATTGGCAAGGAGACTATCTTCAGCCTTTCAAAAAGAAACAATGTGAATTTACCTCACATGTAGCCATTAAAAAAAGTTGGATGAACTCAACTCATTTTTACCCCATTTAACATATTTCAGATTTCATTTCATGTTCTCATAAAATTTGCATACAATTTTCATTTCACGTTTCAGTGTGAATTTTGACATTTTTATGCAGATTTTTGATTTGGATACTTAATATCAAATACCATGGTAGACTGAAGCCACCAATGTTGAAGCCACAAAGTGATGAGGGTTGACAGTAGTATATTGTATTTCATGTTCACAGCTGGTAGGTGTAAATTAATGCAAACCCATAGAATGACTCTATAAAACCTGGTAACAGTCTTTGATAGAAAACCAATGTCATTGCCATGTTTGTAACATTGTCAAATGTAAAAAGTGTTACATGGACTGGCCCCACCTCCAATGTCAGACTTTCTTTTAAAAAGGGCTAACAGTGGATTAACATGGCCTCCTCTAGAAGGTACTGTGAGGTCCCACTCAGAAAAACAGCCTTTGGATTAAATGCTCTTTCTCTAAAGGCCATTAATCTATAACAGTCTTCCACTCAACATCAGGGAGTGTCCCATATTTAAAACCTTCAAAACTCACCCTAAGCAGTGATTTAAAGTAAACCAGTCCTGTAACTATTAACTTTTAACCATTTGCATATCAAATGGTTTCGTAACCTGAACATTTTGTATCTCGAGGCATTCGTCAGTAAAGGCACGACTGTATGGTGGAAAATAAGTATTTGGTCAATAGCAGAAGATATTCTCAATACTCAGAGCTCAAACGATTCCTGTAAACCTTCACAAGGTTTTTACCCACCATTGTTTATGTTTTGGCCCATTCCATCTCCTTGAGAGTGGTGATGTTTTGGGTGTTTTGCTGGGAAACATGGACTTTTAACTCCTTCTGAATACTTTAATGGGGTTGAGATCTGGAGACTGTGTGAGTGTGCCTGGTTGTCCGTCTCCTTGTGCCCTGCAATCGGATAGATAGATTCAGGGTGCCCCCCGCCTCTGGCCTGGAGACAGCTGGGATTGGCTCCAGAACCCCCCGCGACCCTAATGAGGATAAAGCGGTTGAGAAAATGAGATGAGATATATGTATATATATATTTCTACTATACACACCTCCCCAATGCAATCCTTCAGTGACGTCATTCTGAGCAATGAGTTCTGAGGTAAAAGAAACCCATGTTCTTCTGTAGCAAAGTATTGCCTTCTGGCAAAGTATGTCAATACAGGCTTAATCCTGATTTAAGAAACACTGGCCCAGGGTAATCTTCATGCTCCCTCGACAAAGGTAATATGATTCAATGGCACTCAATGGCCACAGGCAGCTAAGAGAAGACGGATGAAAGAGCTAAATGTGGCTTTTGAGAAACTGGTTTCCGACCCCTGATCTGTTGTGAGCATCCTCATTACAGTCCATAATGTCAAAGTCCAAACCAATTCGAACCAACACAATACAGTTGTCATCGTTACAAGGCCCTGAGCTTATTTTTTTTCAAAATGAGTGGGCAATAGTGACTGGTCAGGTCTGTGAGGTTAAGAGGTAGCAGTTAAATTTAGCTGTCCTTTAGCCTGTACACTATTTACAAACACCTAAATATCTATAAAACAGCGAGGACAAGTAGTGTGTTGATGTCCTCTCGTCATGCCAGCTTCACGTCCGTATCTACGGCTTAAATCCCTCATAAAGCTGGTTCATTTTTTTTTAATTAGCGGCCCGTTGGCGTGAGTGGCTAGCGTGTCGGCCTCACAGCTCTGGGATCCTGGGTTCAAATCCAGGTCATGTCCATCTGTGTGGAGTTTGCATATTCTCCCCGGGCCTGCATGGATTTCCTCCGGGTACTCCGGTTTCCTCCCACATTCAAAAAATATGCATGGTAGGCTGATTGGACACACTAAATTGCCCCTAGGTATGGGTGTGAGAGTGAATGGTTGTCTGTCTCCTCGTGCCCTCCGATCAGCTGATCACCGATTCAGGGTGTCCACCGCCTCTAGCCCGAAGTCAGCCAAGATAGGCTACAGCACCCCCCGTTACCCTAGTTAGGATTATATATATGAATATCTGCTTCTACAGCGGAACCTCAAATTGAGAAGATGTAAGAGGAGAAAGCCCGGAAATGTGTGTTTCAATGTAAAGACATCTCTACACCAGGGTATTTGCTCGTGCATTGGCCTGTCATCTTTTCAATTTTTATAGTTTGATATTTGAATGTATGCATGTTCAGATTTCTATGCTTTCCGTTTTTGTAACATGGAAATTGTAGAACAAGTACCAGTGTGCCAGGCTTCAGTTTAATGAATTCCACCTGTAACACATTTGCACATTCATTCCTCTCCAAGGAAAACTCGTGTTGCCAAAACAAAGCCTTAAGTCTGGTGGAAGTGTGCTACAAATCTAAAGAGTGTACTTAAGATGGTTGGAGGTTTTATCAACCTAGTTTATATCCTGCTGACTTATTGGGACACGTGCACAGAATCCAAATGTGTATACGTTTATGCACACTCAGCAATGAGACAGCGGAGGTAGGAGGACATGCCAATGGAATATCACCAGGGTTTCCTGATCCCTGTAACCACGTGAAAGAGACTTCACATTAAATAATACATCCAATGAGCTATTTATTCACAGGCAATTCTCATCAAAAATTGTAGACATGCTAATAACTCAAAAATGAAAACTCCATCAACTCAGGGGTTTTTCATGACTTTGTACTTTCATTGTACTGAATAACTTTCAAAAACTATGCTGGTCTAGGTGGAGATTTTATTGCATCACTTAGAGCCAGTTTCCCTCAGTTATGGCATCGTGAGTGTCCAAACTCTTTCATTAAATAATAGATTCTGGTCATGGTTACAATAGATTTTCAATATTTAAGTTCACTCAACAGATTTATCTAAGCATAAATATAAATTACTCTTTGGGAGAAGGACCTGCAATGCATTGACACCACAAATGTGCCTGTTTACAATACATTGACATGAGATCTGACTTCAGGAAATACAAATTTAATACCATAATGTCTCTTGTTGTATAGTAGCTAACACGAAACAGAGGATGTTTTCTTAATATACAACAAATAAATTATATTTTCCTAAATTACAACAGACCATTGATTTTCTTATGGAATTTCTGTTTCACCTCGTGCAAAGTCTGGCTTGTCTTGGACCTGAGCCAATAATTATTGAGTCATTTCCTGCAGCATTCATGGCCATATGCACTAGTGGTGCAAAGGGTTCGTGTATTTCAAACATCATGCACATTTGTCAGCCAAATATTCAGTAAATGGAAACTATTTTAGCATATTTTTGGGTGAAACCCACATGCTTTCGAAGGGAGTAATAAAACCATTCAAAATGAAATCTCTTACGCTCTGTATCATTTTGATTAATTTTACTTTCAATTGCAAGTTAGGCTCATTGGTTTATGTTAAAAAGAAACGTTTTAATCTCACAAGAAAATCAGAATTAGTTTTCCAGACAGATGCAAAAATATAAAACCAATAATTATTCCAAAGATAACATTTTTTTGCATGATTTTGCATTAAAGTTAGCATTTATTCTACAAGTATTTCCTTCAGCTGCCAGGCAAAGCAGAGAGTCTGATTGCAGTGCTTGTTGTCAAGTCAGCAACTCTCAGTTGGTGGCCTAATGAACAATAGGAGGTGGGAAGACCACTTTGATTAGGATGCCAAGCATCTTTAGCAGTCCTCCTCCAGGGCCTTTTGCACCGATTCACTGTGAGCTTATAATTGTGTGACTAAAGCAATTGTTCTCTTAATTAGAGCCTTTCAATACCTCTACTGGCCTTTTTCACACTCCCTCAGGTGAAACCCAGGTGATCATTCCTAACTTTAGAAGAGATCAAGTGCTTAGTATTTTTTTGTTTTGTTTGTTTTGATCATGCTTTTTTCTTTAAAATTTAATGATGATGCAGTGGATTTTTGTAAAAGTGCAATGGATTTATATGGCATTTTTCAGGGCACACTTTACATTTGCACTATTCTTTCACTCCAAACTAAATATCGTAGCCACAGCCTTCCAGAGGCAAGGGACCCAAATTGCCCCATTGGCTCTTCTGACCACTATCAACCACTCAGTCTCATGTTCCTTGTATCTTGCTTAAGGATACAACAATGTGCACAAGTGGGAGCTGGACTCGAACCCTCAATCAGTTGAGGTATCTATGCCAACGACAAAGAGGAAACAGGACCAATTTCATAAATGATCTTCCATTAAACAGCGAGGTACAATAAGCCCGCGTATCTACTAGTTACAACTCCTAAAATTAATTAAATAGGTCCAAATTTCAAGCTGAGTATTAGATTTTTTAGTAAATTACAAGAATCTCATCATCAATTCAGTATTCTTTTTTGGCGGTGTGCTGTGAATGTTTTTCTTTTTTAAAACACATGCCTTGATCAATAAAGTTTAGACAAAATGGGTTGAAAACAAAGTAAGAGATACTGTGCATGCGTAAAGACAGTCAACACAAAAAGCAATTTTCTGGTCAAACCATGCAAAAAATCTTACACAACCAGGGTTGGTTCTTATCTGAAGCAGTCAATTATCTTGGCTCAAAACTCAATACTTTCTTAAGCAGTGTAGTATATGTTTCTATGGTCTTCCTGGATTGAGCATGGACCACAGTCACTAAAGTAGTGGAGGGAACTAAAGATCTCAGAATTGTGAAAATTGTGAAAACTGCATTATTTCCTTGCACTTGAAAAATGATTGAAATGCTGAGGAACATGCTACATCAGTTTTCATTGACCATGCAGATGAGGTTGGGAATTGCATTTATTTTGTCAACACGTGGGGAAACAAGTGATAGAATAGCAGAGGCTACTAAAGATGAACAACGTTTCAAAATATTATGTCAATACCAGCACAATGGTTAGCATATTTAGAATTTAGTCCGGTAGTTGCTCAAATTTAAGACCATTGCTTGTAGAATGTCTTTCTAAGAATTAAAAATTATTACTAAGCCTTGGATGAAAATTGCTATAGTGCTGAGAAAAATCATGACAAAAGCGAAAACAATTGCATCCAGTTTGTTTTGATATCATTAACTTGGACAAGACTATTTAATGACCCAGCACTTAATGTTCGATTTATTTCAACTTCCTAATGAGTTGTGACACAAAATCAACAAAGGCCTCAAAATAGGGATTTATCACCTCCTTCCAGTCAAGCTCCCCGTGGGAGCTTCCTGAGTGGATCCCCAAGCTGCTGTTGGCTATCTCAGTGACCTGCTTTGCCAACAGCTACGCCAGCCTGAAGCCTACACACTCTCACTATTCAGCCACATCCTGGCAATAAATCACAGCATAGCGTGAACTTCCCTGGAATGCTTGTTCATCTGAATGATTGCTTGTAAATCTAAGCAAGGTCAAAACCTTATTAGTGTTCAACACATCTGCATTATCAGGGACCAAGTTGGCAAAAAATGATCTCTTTAGCCAAGACTCATCTTGGCAAAAATTGTCATAACAGTACTTGACTGGAGGTCTATTAAGGTGGCAATCTTAGCCTGTATTTCAACTGCAATTGCTACACCCATGCATATTCGTTACAATCAACACCACAAAGCAACTAGCTTGTCAGTAGAAATTAGTCCAAGCGTTTTGGGACTTGGGTTTAAAATACTAAAAAAATATTATGGCAGCCTGTTCAGCCGAGGAGCACACGATTGCTGCAATTAAGGCAAATGTTAAGTCTCTCTGCAGAAACAAGACCTCTCACCTACATCCACACCTGAAGACCAATCTACGGCGTCTCAGAAATTATGAGATAGAGACACCTTGCAGAGTGTGTTTTCACATGCAAATATGGTATCGAGCAACTCGTGGCTGACCCTTTCAGAGACTTGGGTGGGCTCTTGAAATACCTTTCTTAATTTGACATGACCTGATTTGGCGGATTTCAATGTTATTACTCCTCCTGGACATGTGGACTCACATGCGAGGCATGAGGTTGAGACCGGTCTTCCCAAAGCTGTTATGGGAGTTGATGTAGGACAACACTTGACCGTGCCTGAAGCGAAGGAGAGGCCATATCTTAGGTAGAGCAAGTTGGAATTGGATAATAAGCAAAGGGGAATGGACTTTCTGTATTATTCTCTACTGACATAATCCAAAGAATTGAAGTGGTCTGAAGGTGCCAATTCAACATCTATTATATGTTCCCCTCTGTATTTGTCCTTCTCTGGCACTCCCAGCCCATTGCACGCTTATGTTTGAAATGTTTGCGTTTTGACAGCTGTGCTTAGAGTGCCGTGACGGCAGTCTAGAGGGAAGGGTGTGTGTGTGGAGCTGTGTGTTTATGATGGTTTGTAAAGGATGTGGACTCTTTGGTGTGCAGCATATTCATAATATTGGCGTGGATGGATCCCAAGGGGTTAAACCATCAGAGTGGTATAAAAAAAAGATGCTTGTGATTTGATTAATATGGCAACCTTTCAACTCATGCATGTCTGGAATTACTGTAACCTAGTATCTCTTTTGCCAAGCAAAGCATAGCTGTTGTAAAACATAGCAGGGAATCAGTATTTAGCGAAGAGTATCATGTGCAGTATGCAAGTCTACATATAGCAGTGGCGGGCCGTCAGGGCCTGCAAGGCCTTCTCTGCTGCCCTAAGAAATATCGGAATCATATATTATATTTTGTCCATCAATACTTATTAAATAATTCCAAATTTTCTGTTAGCTTCCTTTCATTGCTTTCCCCCCTGGTTCCACTGCTTCTAGATGTGTGTTTTCATATTGAAGCATTTAACCAATCACATTTCAGCCATTATTTGTTGCCAGGGTCAGAAATCCTCAAGGCCTTCACAATCAGTTCTGCAGGCTCTGCTGCATTAAACAAGCGTCAATAAGACTGTTGCTTTAACCAATCAGATTTCGAGTTGGCAACAACACAATGCCTTGTCGCAGGCGTAGGGATACGTCATTGCCTTCTCGTAGGCGTAGGGATACGTCATCACTTTCACCAACTATGATTGGCTAGTGATAGAGTGGATTAGCCAGAGCTACCAAACTGTATCTGTAGTGAGCTGCACAAGCAAATATATTGTTGTGTTGATTTAAAGCCATTTTCAGCATCAGCTTTGATAAAATAAAAAAAAATGAAGGGGGGTTGGGGGGGGGGGGGTCATGTGAAGTAACAAAACCCTTTTCATGTGACCCGGAAGATTTCTTAATTAGGTTGAGTTAACAGTAGTTTAGCCATTCCAAAAATAAGAAAGAAGAAACAAAAACATTTGAAAATATGTTTTCCTTGGTCAGACGCAGATCACCTGGGCCAACCTTTAGAGCCAGGCCTGGTGTAGATGCTTGTTAGCAAGCACTTGACGACTGGGCCCAAAACAGCAACAGTTTCCTTTTCTATGGGCACGCCACATGTGGGGTGTAAGTTGTTTAGTCGTTGAGTTTTGTAGCTGTGTAGTTGGGCTTGTAGCCACACTAAAATGAGGGGCGGAGCTGTCAATTGCCATTTCACCACTTGGTGATCAGTTGGCTCAGATGGAAACAAGCAACACTGTCTATAGTGGAGATGGGGCGCTACAGACCTCGACTCGGGTGTTTGTGACTCTGTGTTAATACTTTCAAGACCTCAACTCTGACACCCCGACTTTTGTTCGTGAGTAAGGGGAGGGTTGAGTGGGACATTAATGGACAGATCAGTATGGGACCAGCAACTATGCAGTGGTTTGTTGTGGTAAAGAATAAACAGAGCTGAAAGGAAACACTCTCTTTTTACTGGTCAATTGTGACCAAAAGAAGGAGATCCCAGATACAAGCAGCCAAAATGAGTTTCCGCCACAGGGTATCCGTGCTCTCACTGTATCGGCGGTATCGGTTCGTCGTGGTAAAGAATAAGCTCAGCCGAAAGGCAACACTCTCTATTAACTGGTCAATTGTGGCCAAAAAGGACATTATCGTGGATACAAGCACCAAAAAGTATATTATGCCGCAGGGTATCCAGGCTGTCCCTTTGAAATATGGTAAGAAGCTTGGTCATCCGAGAGGGGTTTGCAGTAGAGCCACCACCCCTCCACTTGGAGAAGAACCAGATGAGATGGCTTGGGCACCTAATTAGGATGCCCCTTGGATGCATCCCTGGAAAGATGTTCAATGGAAGGAGGCCCAGGAATTAATCTTGGACACATTGGTGAGATCATTGGCTGGGAATGTCTCATTAAATTGGTGGGAAATATGAAATTATTTTTTCATCTACACCTTTTAAGGAGACTGTCCAAAACTGATCAGCCCCTGTTCAGGATCTGTAATACCATTAATAGAAATAGCATTTTCGAGAACCATTTCTGAAACCGTTCTTATGGGAGAAATCACTAATTTGTGACTAATTTGTGATGAGGATACATGCACTTGACTGAAAATGTAGTCTGTAGGTGTAAACATCTGCATATGGACAAAGTTTGACACTGTTGATTTCATTAACGTTTACCCCTGATGCCTTAAAACAGTGTCAAGATGTAATTTACTAAATTATGTCCCAGCTGGTATGCATTTTGTCCATCCACGGTACAGATGAGAGAGGAGAGTTTGGGGCTAAAGCAGGAATGTTTGGTGGGTGCTCAGTATCTGGAGGCTGAGCCCCACTGTGTTGCAGGGTGCAAGGCCAGGCCAGCCAAATGAAACTTAGCTGGCACCTACGATACCACATATACATGAAGCTGAATGTACTATTGGATTACTTTGGAATTTAAACTACTGTGTGATTAGAGGCAAAATGACATATGTGAGCGAGAAATATTGAAGAATGATCATAAAATGCATAAACACATGGAAGTGAAATAATGGCTTTGAAGATGACATTAACTGAAAAGGACATGTTGTAAATCATCTTTAAGCCGAATAGCTTAGATAAGTTATTCGCCCACCCAGGAGGCTGCACAATCCGTTGCAAAACTTGCAAGGAAATAATCATGAAGGTCAACAGAGTTCTCTCCATTTTCGAATAAGCAAGTGTTGGCCATATGTTAATGCAGTTCACGTTGTTAATGTTGCTGGCGTTCGCCTTCAGACTAATGAGGCAGGTGCATTATTACTGTCTTCTCCAAGAGTTAAATGTAGCTTTCTTTAACTGACTCAACATCAATTAGCATCAGAATAGCTCACTGATTTACGACAATAACTGGCAAAAGACACTAGGATCATTCAAATCAGCCCCTTGCCTCGCCAAGTAATTTAGCTGAGCCATGTGAACACTTTGTCAACTCATGGATCTAATTTTTGGTTGGATTTAGTGAAACCAAGGTGCAAAAAAACTGATGTTATTTGAAGTTACAGAACTCACTTTGTCTAAATGTACACACAATTTTTAAATTATTTTTATAGAATGGAGTCATGATTCAAACAACCTAGTGAGTGGATTTTTTCTCAAACAATTGTTGTGTGATGCCCTCATCTGGTTTCAACTTGTACTTGCTGCTCTTCAGAAAATTAAGCCTTCCCTCAATTCAAAATGTAACACTGTTACTATTTCCTGAAATCAATCAAATAAGGTCTAACAAATGTAACTTTTAATCTCAAAATATTGTGCACCATAAAGCACAAAACATTTTAACAAAGAGATTAACATTATAATGGAACACAAATAGCCATGGATTTAAAACAGCTGACATTATTTTGAAAACATAATTTTTAAAATGTTCTCTAAGACAAAGGTTACATTGTGTATTGGCTGATATAGAGTGATATGTTAACACCAATTTCTAAATATGCTATGTATGTAAAAGTAAAACGCCGCTGCGATGGAGAAACTAACTGTAGAATAATCAAGTTAATTGAAAATAAGAGGTCATACTTGTCAAGATTGACAAACCAGCGAGTAGTATTGGATTATTAATAAATGCTATGATACCGCATCCTCTCTTCTGTGCTCTTTATTTGAGCCCCCAGGTATTTAGGGATCTATTTAAACTCCACCAAGATAGCCCCCAGTCCTTTTCGGGTTGCTTCCATTGTTGTGTTGCACAGGCCACAGTGTGGAAGTTCCAGCTGAGACCCTACTGGGCTTTTCACATGGTGAGAACAGTTCTGCTTGTCCCAGTCAGCAGGCAGCGTATAAGGTCCGCAGGCGGCTCCAACCAGCGCTCTTCTCCCCTTCCCTGAGGCCTCCTTAGCCCCCAACCTCCCTCCTTCCTCCAAGTCATGATCTGGCCCGTAAATTAGTGCTGGGAGAAAAATAGGTTCTGTAAGATGAAACTGGGTTTCTATGTGTATGAGCACACGACTCAGGGGAGACAAGAGAGAAGAAGCAGGCAGTAAATCCATTGGAGTCCACTGATAGCGCCTGTTTGCACAGCCACTGCCGTTTCCTTTGATCAAATGGTCGGGGGAGCGGGGGGTCGTGTGGCGCTGCCGAAGGTCAGCTATATATTACACTCCTAAAAGTGATTACTGAAATTCTTAAGTGAAACCATTCTGCTGCCAGGGTGTGCTCTAATCCCCTGCAGCGTTGTCTGGGCTGGGGCCAGAGCCTCTCTGTGGATGTGTGCGCCCAGCACTGCTTTCTCCTTTCCCACTTGTGTTTTCTATCATGAGAGCAAGCTTAAAAGAACCCCTACATGGAAACATGGCCTATCCAGTTGCAATATCGACTGTTGCAGTTTGGCAAATAGTGAGAGGAAAGGTAGTGTTCAGGAAACATAAATATGCATGCACTTCAAAGAACAGTGCAGCAAATTAAAGGGTTAGCCATTGGACACGACAGTAAGTGGCCTTTACATAAGGAACAGGGTAAACAATGTCTGGATTGTGTTACACTTCTTTCCTCCATGTTGTCGCAGAGAGACCCCCCAGTTCTTTTCATAGATTTTTTTTTCTTCACTCAATTTTATTGCTCTTAGAGCCAATGGGAAATGTTTCACTTTGAATATAGTATTATGTTGTTATTGGGGTATCCATTCATTCATACATTCATTCATTCATTCATTCATTCATTTTTGAGTCACAGATGAATGGAAAATTGGAAAACTAAATGAGCAAAATCATGTTTTATTCTGTGTGGCCCGGCGGATGAGTGGTTAGTGCGTCGGCCTCACAGTGGGGGACCTGGGTTCAAATCCAGGTCGGTCCACCTATGTGGAGTTCGCATGTTCTCCCTGAGCATGTGTGGGTTTTCTCCAGGTACTCTGGTTTCCTCCCACATCCCAAACACATGCACGGTAGGCCTATTGGACACTCTAAATTGCCCTTAGCTATGAGTGTGAGCGTAAACATCTCCTTGTGCCCTGCGATTGGCTGGCCACAAATTCAGGGTGTCCCCCGCCTCTGGCCCAAAGTCAGCTGGGATAGGGTCCAGCACCCCCCGCGACCCTAGTGAGGATAAAGCGGTTCAGAAAATGAGATGAAATGAGATGTTTTATTCTCTATATTTATTGGCCGTTGACTAACTCAAGTTGCTTACAAACTAAAGGTTCCTTGTATAAGTATGAAACACAAACGAGTTTGGTGAACGAATCAAAATGTATGAAATTGTAGTTTTTACTACAGAGGCTATACAGTTGAAAAAAGCTGGCCAACATAATCTAAGTAAGAATTCTGTGAAGTCATGCTCTATGAAACATTATACATGTTTGCTGATCATAACCTCAGATTGTCACGTGTTAACTTTGGCAGAGTTGATCTTGGCACGTGGCTTAAAAAGGGGATGATGTATTTCCTCGCATTTATTATTTGCACTGGGCTACTGAGAGGGGAAAAGCAGAGAAAAGAAGTGAGTGTGAGTTGTACGCCTGTGACTGGTGGGGAGGTGCCAATAATAACAGAACCAAATTTCCTCCTCGGCTCATTAGGTTGAATAAAATGGTTCTCCGGAGGAAAAAAAAAGTTTAAATCCATTGGAAATCCTTTACATTACAAAATGACAACCTAATAGCATTTAAGTGATGCAAGTGTATACATTCCTATAGATTTGCAACCCCATGTCGCACGTCTCATAAATTCCAGTGATGGAATTCAAAGAGAAATTTATCGAGCATGGCCTTCACACATGTTGACAGTAAAGCAAGCCAACTCCACACCAAGTCTTGGGAATTTCATGCACATGGGCCTTTTCTTGTTCTGGAAAAGCCTCTCTGACCCTCTTTCTACTTATGCAATGTATGTGACCTTTCCGTTAATAAAAAAAAAGAAAGAAAAGAAAGGAAAAAGATTCATGAGGCCTAAAGGCTGCATGCGAGTTCTATAAATCGGAACTGGCAGATATATAGTTGTAAACGTGCACAAATTTATCTGCAGATATCTGAAAAGGTCTTGCTTTCAATATGTCATTATTTCAACTGGTATGCCCTCAAGCAGGTGCATAATTTTCCCAAATATAGAAGAGTCCTATCACATCATGTGTTTAAGGAATGGGCGCTGTCTTTCCATCTGTTTTCATCCTGTAGTACCTTTTATTCAGATGTTTGTATTGTAAGATAGCCATTAATGATTTATATATTTTTCCAGTCTCAATACAGAGAGGACCTCAGAGCATAAATGGGACCACACTTTTTTGGCTTCATTAGCTATTTACGCAGCTGCTATTATGCTGAAATGATCTGATCCTGGAGTGTGTTGTAACGTGTGTTGGCTTTGTCTTTCAAAATGTTGATTGGCATGTGGATAAAATGAGGGATGATGTGTGGTTGAATATGTCTTCCTTCAGCATAACTGTCCATAGGACATCCAAATGTCTCATTTTAGATGAACATTATTATTAACTCCAATTACACAGTTTTAAATTAATTTGTGTCAATACTACATTTATTCATTTTCCGTACCACTCACAAAGACAATTGCAGGGCAAAATAAGATGAACAAGTATTCACATACACACACAACACACAACTTAGAGTGTTCAACTAGCCGACCATGCATGTTTTGGGGATGTTGGAAAGAGTACCTGTAGAAGACCCATGCAGGCACAGGGAGAACATGCCAAAACCACACAAGAATGCGGGAAACCAACTGGGGATAGACCCCTCAATCTCCGAACTGTGAGACGGACATGCTAACTACTCGTCTACGGTGCCAACTTCACTGCCATTTTTGGGGTTCATTTTTTTAGAGGCTGCGGGCTTAATCATTTGACCGTATGATTGTTTCACATTTGCAGTACATCATGATTATTGGTTGTGGCATGTGTTACAGTAGACGTTGACAGCTCATTTACAAAATTATAAAACAGCATTAAGAAGCATTTGGGGGCTGTGTTGCTCAAGAATACCAGAACAAGAGACCCAGTAGGCTGTGGTTTGGGCCTACAATGTTCCAGATTAGAGATAGCCACAGCATGCAAAACTGCAAAAACACATTCTCACCATGTCGCAGTCTGTATAAATTGTGCCCCGTATGTCCAAATGTATTTTTTTTCTTTTTTGATTCCTTAAACTACTGCCCAGTCCCCACGTGAGTAAGATGTTTTTACAAAAACTACCTTAAATGCTGGAAAGGGTTAGGGTTAGGGTTCTTTGACGATCCAATGTCAATGTTTCTAGTTTGCTTGTTTTTTTCTTTATTTTTTATTTTTGGGTCTCTTAAAGCCCAAGCTGATGGTACACGGTTGATTGGTCGCCTGTCTTTTGGTCGCTGATCTTTTGGTTGCCAATCTTTTGGTCGCCGGTCTTTTGGTCGCCCGGAAGGTAAGTGATAATTACCATTTAAATCGTTGCTCAAATTCCCTAAATACAAACTGCGAATTACTATTTAGTCATACTTAATGCCCTAGTAATCATTAGGCTAATGAAAAGCTCCAAATTTCCTGGACTTTTATTGTTTTTTGTTGGAGAACTTGTTAAGACCCTGACTGACGTAACTTCTTAAAGGGACAACGCATGTACATACAAACTCTTATACACTCACACGCTCAGTGAAACTGCTCATGTCCATTGTTGGCTTTTATTGATGCGTAGACCGTGTTATTTTACCTTGTTTTGTCGCCGGTCTTTTGGTCGTCGGTCTTTTGGTCGCCGGTCTTTTGGTTGCCCGTTGTCGCGGTCAGGGCGACCAAAAGACCGCGACCAAAAGACCGCGACCAAAAGACCGGCGACCAAAAGACGGCGACCAAAAGACCGGCGACCAATCGACCGCACACGCAAGCTGATACATGAGGTCTGAACTGTATCTAGAGCAGGGGTAGAAAACCCATAGCTCGGAAGCCATATGTGGCTCTTTTGATGGGTGCATATGGCTCTCTGCTAACATGTGAGGTAAAATATGGAACTGCTGTTGAGAGAGCTGATTCCCGAACGCACCAATGGGAGCATCACGTCGGCACTGTGGCGCTGACTTTACCTCTTGCACCGTTTTAACCTTTTTTTCCCCTCATTAGACTCTTCTTCATGCATACTTCCATTGATTAGCAACAATGTAACAATGTACTTCAAAAGTGGTGAAATACAAAAAAAATGGCACACATTTTCATGTAATTTAAATTTTGAGTATGGCTCAAAGAATAACATTTGAAAATATGAATTGTTTATAGGTCTCTCAAAAAGTTTTCCGACTCCTGATCTAGAGAGAGGCACATTTTAATGGAGACTTAAAGTGGCATTGTTTGGCCTTAGCGAAATCTTCCTTCCCTTGAGTTCAATTCTAGTTAAAATGAATTTCATGTTTTTTATTTTATTATGATGTGAGTTACACGTCATCTGGTTTCTGTACAGAACCTCAGTAACTAAGAAGGTGGTGTGCGAGTAAGAAAATAAGTGAAAGCTGTATGAAAACACATGGAATCATGGGTAATTCTAGCCAGCAAGTTTCAGTGGTGCAACAAGAGTGTGCAAGGCTCTTTTAAAATGTGACAACAACTGATAATATTGGCTTTCATGTTGGTCATTAATGGAGCCCGTGTATGGGGCGGTAGTGATGTGACACACTTGTCACTTTAGCTGCTGTCACGCTTCAGCCCCCCCAAAAAACATGTTTGCAAGCGTGTGCGGTCGATTGGTCACCGGTCTTTTGGTCGCGGTCTTTTGGTCGCCCCGACCGCGACAACGGGCGACCAAAACACCGGCGACCAAAAGATCGACGACCAAAAGACCGGCGACAAAACAAGGTAAAACAACACGGTCTACGCATCAATAAAAGCCAACAATGGCCATGAGCAGTTTCACTGAGCCGACGTGTGAGTGTATAAGAGTTTGTATGTACATGCGTTGTCCCTTTAAGAAGCTACGTCCGTCAGGGTCTTAACAAGTTCTCCAACAAAAAACAATAAAAGTCCGGGAAATTTTGAGCTTTCTTTAGCCTAATAATTACTAGGGCATTAAGTATGACTGTCAAGTCAACTTTGGAGAAGATATGTCTGCCCCTCCTCCAGGCCAACAGAGGGCAGAAAAGAAAACCCAAACAAAAGTCACCTCGCCTCATTTCCTGCCTAAGATCATAGGGCATGAGCCAGGATATAAACATTCAGATTCAAGCCTTGAAGGTAGACAGGTGAGAAAGGAGCAAGGAATACCAAGGAATACCCTTCAGACCCGATCACACGCAACTGGTAGGATAAAATAAGTACCACCTAAATCCCAGCTGATTGATGCTTAATTTGCTTCTCACAACCTTAAGTTGCATTCTTTGCATTTTCCCTTAACTTGGATTACTCTTATGACCTATCTCTGTAAAGTGAATATTTGTGTTTGATTTACTCAATCAGTTAATGTACCCATGCATTTCCACTCTATCATTTCAACACTCTCCTGCATTCTGTATTAAATTCAAGACGCTAGTAGTAAACTCAAGAGCAACACTTTGATCACCATAGTAACGTGAAACTTGAATGACGTCACATGCTCCCTCCTTTCCCCTTTCTTTAAGGTTTTCAACCTAACCACTTCCTATCACCATAAACTTCAATAAAAGTGTAAACTGGAAGAATTTGAGTTGTTCCTGCGTTGATAAGATCGGGGCCCCTTTTCAAGTTTGGGGCAAAATTTGAAGAAAGTAGAGATAACTTGACAGTTGAAAACCAGCGTGGCATCATAGACAAAGGATTAAAGGCCTTGAGTCAAAGCCAACGCAGTCGTCGGAAGGGCCTCAAGAGGAGTGCGAGGCCTCAAGCCATGGCGGAAGAAGCCACTGGGAAAAAAATTGAGCAGCTAAGGCTCGAAAGGGCCAAAGCAGAAAGAGCCTTCTTCAATCAAGCCAGGTACCTAAGCAAAGAGGCAAGAAAACTGGAAAAATCAAAGTTGCTGAAGGAATACAATAGGCTCTATGCACAAGCACGAGAGGTACATAGCACTAATAGCGATTACGAACTCGGCCTCCTTGCCGAACGGGGAGGTTCTGAGGAAGATATTGGAGGAATATTGGAGAAAATAAAGAAGACCAGAGAAGACTGTGAAACCAAGCTGACAGAAGTAAGGGAGATAGTACAATTAAGTCTCTGGGAGAGATGCGGCAGGACTGAGCTCACGTCTGCAATGGCGGAAGCAGAAATATACTGCGGACACGCCCTTAGGACCCCAGTGACTGCGGCGTGTAATGATGCCTATGAACAGCAAGTAACCCATGCTAGAAGAAGCATACTTGAGCTCATGACAGCGTTCAAGGAATGGGAAGAATGGATCCCAAATGAAGAAAGACCCACCTGGGAGAAAAGACTACAAGACCTAAAAGAAAAGAGGGTCACCATCAATACAAGGAAGGCAGAACACCTACAAATGTCCAAGGAGGAGGGAACAGGAAAAGAAGGAACCCTCCGAACAAAGCCTGCAGAACAGGCACCCGTTCTCAAAATGAAGGCCACCAGCCTACCCAAATTCTATGGCTCCAGAAGAGACTTCCACCTGTGGAAAAAGACCTGGGAAAGTCTTCAGAAACAAGGTGAGCCAACTGGCTCGACGGAAGCCAGAAGACTCCAGCTCCTTCAAAATGTGGACGGGAGAATCTGCAGAGACCTAGGCCTGTACACCTGTCAGACCGCCGAAGACATATTCAGGATGCTGGAAAACCGATTTGGAAACAAAACAACAATAGCCTTGGAGATTCTTGAAGGCCTGGATAAAATCCCCATCCTGACATCAGACCAACCCCGGAAAGTGATTGACATGATCCAAGCAATCGAAAAGGCCCTCAACGATCTCATAGAAATCAACAACGCTGGAGCCATCAAAAATCTGCTTGTAATCAGATCAATAGAGAGGAAATTACCAGAAAGAATAAAGATGAACTGGTTAGACTTCATGACCAACCAAGCTAATGGAGTCACCCCAGACAACCACTTTGACAGCCTCCTAAGGTACCTGAAGGGCCAAGAGGAGGTCTTGGAGAGGGCCGAGCAGCTTAATACACCTCTGAAGCCCGAGAGAAGATCAGGGGAACCGAGGCAAAGCGAACCCAGAAGGTACGCCTCAACCAAGTCCACGAGCAAAGGGGGATGTGTCGTCTGCGGGGAAGAGGGGCACGGAGAGAAGCTGTTCTTCTGCAAGGCGTTCAAAAACCTGAAACCGAAAGACAAGTTGAGTGCAGTTGAAAGGTTGGGAGCCTGCAAAAAGTGCCTAGGGTGTCACAAGGATGAAAGCGAATGCAGGGACACTTACTTGTGCAGGAAACAGAGCTGCAAGAGAGACCATCACTTTTTCCTGTGTCAGAGAGAAAACGCGACACCAAGACCAAACGCAGGGAGGCACGAATTGACAGAACGACAACAGCGATTCATGTCTGGACTGTCCCCCGAAGCAGCAGAAGAATGCAAGAGAGCCTTCACCAATGTTTCGGCAAGGTCGCTCTGCACCGACAAGTCTGCAGGAATGGGGCATAGTGCAGGGGAGGAACTCCCAGTGATGCTCATGCTCCTCGAAGTAACAGCCAATGCAGGTCAGAAGATCGGAACACTGATTGACTTGGCGTCTGATACTAACTACATCACCCACAGCGCAGCCAAGAGACTCAACCTCAGAAGTGAGAAGGTCACTCTATTGGTTCACGGTGTTGGGAGGATGGTTCTGAAAGAAAGAACTAAAAAATATCTGCTCCGCGTGAGAATCAAGACACCCACGGGGACGCTAAGAGACCATGAACTCACTTGCTATGGTTTGAAAGAAATAGCCAAGATAAGTAGAACAATCAAACCTGAAGAACTGAAAGAGTTCTTCCCAGATGTCAGCTTAGAGGACCTGCACAGACCAGAACAGGTCGAGCTCCTCATCGGTCACCGGGAAGGACGCCTCGCACCACAGAGGGTGAAAGTGATCGGCGACCTCGTCTTATGGGACGGACCATTGGGGAAGACCGTTGGTGGAACGCACCCAGACCTCTTTGAGGAAGAGAGTGTGGCAGCTCGCACATCCAAAACACACTTTGCACGGTCCATGAGGGCCACAGCAGTGAAATATCAAGAACTCAGAGCATCAGAGGAATTCAAAGCTGAAACTAGAAGCACTGTCACAGACAAAGAATTCCTCAACTGGTGGAAATGGGACACTATTGGGGCAGCCTGCGAACCAAAGTGCGGAGGATGCAGATGTGGAAACTGCCAGCCAGGAGGCAAGGAGATGACACTGAGCGAGGAGAGAGAGCTGGAAGTCATCAGAAAAGGCCTCACCTATGTCACCACCGATGATCACGTCGACCAACCTCACTGGGATACGAAATACCCATGGATCGAAGACCCCATGTCTCTACCCTAGAACAGAAGTGGAGTAGAAGCAACCTTTCTGAGGACAGAGAAACAACTCAAGAAAGAACCCAAGTGGAAAGTGGCATACGCATCCCAAGTCCATGAAATGGTGGAAAGAAGAGCAGCAAAGAAACTCAGCAAAGAAATGATCACCAATTGGAGAGGACCGGTGTGGTACGTTAGCCACTTGGTAGCGCCAAACCCCCACTCCGTCACCACACCAGTGCGCCTAGTCTGGAACAGCAGCCAGAAGTTCAAGGGACTTAGCATGAACGATATCCTGTTGAAAGGACCAGACGTCCTCAACCCAATCCGAGCTGTTTACTCAGATTCAGAAGAGGGGTGCATGCAGCCCTTGGTGACATCAAGAAGATGTACAACTCGGTGTGGTTGGAAGAACCAGAAATGCACCTACACAGATTTCTTTGGAGAGACACCGAAGAAAGTGAAATTGAGGAGTATGCCATCACCCGAGTCAACATTGGCGATCGTCCAGCAGGATGCATTGCACAGCTGGCAATGAGAGAGACTGCAAAGCTACCCATGGTTGCTCACCTAAAAGAGGAGTGCAGAATCCTGGAGGAAGACTCTTACGTCGACGATGTGCTGACCTCTCATAACGACTTGGAAAAACTGGATGGATACACCAAAAGGGTTGAAGAGATCCTGAAAGCAGGTGGCTTCATCCTCAAACCCTGGCTCCGGTCAGGCCAAAGTGGGAGGGAGATACTCACAGCAGGAGCATCTTCCAGCAATATACTCATTCTACCAAATCAAAGAAGAGGAGAAGACGACAAAGCCCTTGGAGTCGGCTACATTGTCGAAAGCGACAAACTGTACCCCATGACCTCAGTTAACTTCTCTAAGAGAAGAAAGAAAATGAGAGTGGGTCAAAACCTCCTGGGAGAGGAGGTGAGAGAAAACACTCCCAAACCACTGACTAGGAGACAATTACTAAGCCAGGTAGCCGGCCTCTATGATCCGATAGGCCTTGTCACCCCCGCCAAACAGAAGGGTGCCATTCTGGTCAGGAAAGCTTTCCAAGAAGCTGGAACCAGCAGAACCCAAGACACGTGGGACAAACCTCTATCTGAAAAGTTAAGGGAAGAAGCAATCCAGTTATTTGAAGAATACGTCCGTCTCAGCCAAGTTACCTTCCACAGGAGCCTCACGCCACGGAACTGGACCCGAAGACCGTGGGGAGTGACATTCTCTGACGGAAGTGACCAGAGTTACGGGGCCGTGGTGTACCTCAGATGGGAGACAGCGACGGGCATCGAAGTCAGACTCGTCGAGTCCAAGGCGAAACTATCACCACTTGACCAAAAGGGAGAACCAGTGAAAGCTGAGATATGTGGCGCTGTCTATGCAGCTCGCCTCAGGAGATACATCGAAAAGCACAGTCGAATGGAGATTGAAAGATGGATCCACCTAGTGGACAGTCAAACTGTGTTAGGAGCAATCCAAAGAGACAGTTACGGATATCAAACCTTCTTCGCGAACAGAGTTGGAGAAATTCAGAAGACCACGTCCGTTGACGACTGGTGGTGGATCCAGGGAGACCTCAATGTAGCGGACATGCTAACAAGAGGAGTTGCCCCGGAGGACCTCAGAGAGGGCTCCGCGTGGCAAGACGGACCCGAATTCCTAAGGCTGCCCATAGAGGAGTGGCCAAAGAAGTCGGCCAAAGAAGTCGCTGCCCATGCAAGGGAAGGAATCAATAAACTCCAAAGGAAGTCCTTCACTGCCGTGCAGACCAGGTCACAGACGAGAGGAAGGACGAGCGATGCACCATCTGCCGGAACAAGTAATCCGACCCATGCCACGAATGGGGGGGGAGATCGGAGTATCCCACGAGGGGCTGCAAACGGAGATGATCCCTGAGCCCGAAGACCTCCAGCCGGATCTGCTGTGAAAGAACTGATCGATGTAAGGAGATTCAGCAGCCTAACCAAATTGATCAGGGTCATAGCCTGGGTATGGAGAGCTGCAACAAAATGGAAAAGTGTATTGGAACAAGACCCAACTTCAAGTAAACCAAAGAGCCAGAGACTTTCATCAGACCAGATAAAGTCCAGAGCCAAGCAAGCTGTACTTACACTGAGTGAGTACGAAGATTCAAAGAGAGACCTCTTCCAGGCAGCCCAAGAGGGCGCGTCCTTCCAAGACACCACCCTCAACAGGTTGGCGGTTTACAAAGAGGCGGAGACCGAACTCTTGGTCTGCGGAGGAAGATTCCAAATCTTCGACAACGACAAAACAGCCGTACCAATTCTACCCCATGATGCATGGATATCTTCTCTTCTGGCACAAGAAGCCCACAACGCAAACCATGAAGAAACAGCAGGTACACTCCTGCGCATGAGGAAGAAAGCGTGGGTTATAAGAGGCCGAAGATTGGCTCAGAAGGTCGTAAACAATTGTGTAACCTGCAGGAAAAACAGAGCCAAGAGATGCCAACAAATCATGAGCGACCTCCCATCCGAGCGAACAACACCAGCCAGACCATTTCAATACGCAACTGTGGACCTGTTCGGCCCTTACGAAGTGAAGGACGAGGTGAAGAAGAGATCAGGACTCAAAGTATGGGGACTAGTTTTCTGCTGCATGGCATCCCGAGCCCTACACACAGACGTAGTAAATGACCTGTCATCTGAAGGCTTTCTGTTGGCCTACAAGAGATTTGCAGCATTACGGGGACACCCGAAGAAGATATGGTCAGATCCAGGAAAAAACTTCCGGAGGAAGCTGGAAGCATCCCGAGTCGAGGATGAAGCCTCCACGCATGGAACGGAATGGAACTGGAAACTCCACCCTGCGGACTCCCCACACCGAAATGGAGCTGCCGAGGCCGCAGTACGCGCTGTAAAACGTGCCCTGCACAACCTGGCAGGAGACAGATGCTTCACGTGGAGTGAGTTCCAAACCTTCCTCTACATGGCTGCCAATCTGGCCAACGAAAGACCCATTGACGCCAGGACGCAAAGTCGTGAGGAATGCATAGACTACATCAGCCCAAACACTCTTCTGCTGGGAAGGACAGGACCTGAGGGAGATGTAGGAAGCTTCGACTTTCAAGGATACCCCTACAAGAGACTAAGAACCATCCAGACCGAAGTCGACCGATTCTGGAAGAAGTGGAGCCAGCTGGCGGGACCCAACTTGTTCATCCGAAGTAAGTGGCACACAACGAACAGAAATGTAGCCACGGGAGATATCGTCTGGCTGGCCGACCAAAATGCTCTAAGGGGCCAGTACAAGCTTGGACGAGTCGATAGTGTCGTCCCCGACACAAGAGGCATCGTCAGAGATGTACACGTCAAGACCTTCCCAAGCTACCCCGTCTCTACTACCAAATCTGATCACGCGAAGAAACCCCCCACAAAAATCCCTTCAACAATTCTGCATAGAGATGTACGACGCATCATTGTCCTGATACCTGTGGAAGAACAGGAATAGACCAACAAAGAAACGAACGAGAGCAACCAGGAACTGTGTGACCTCTCTGGGTTCAAGAACCGAGATGCCAAGTGGGAGGTGTCAAGTCAACTTTGGAGAAGATATGTCTGCCCCTCCTCCAGGCCAACAGAGGGCAGAAAAGAAAACCCAAACAAAAGTCACCTCGCCTCATTTCCTGCCTAAGATCATAGGGCATGAGCCAGGATATAAACATTCAGATTCAAGCCTTGAAGGTAGACAGGTGAGAAAGGAGCAAGGAATACCAAGGAATACCCTTCAGACCCGATCACACGCAACTGGTAGGATAAAATAAGTACCACCTAAATCCCAGCTGATTGATGCTTAATTTGCTTCTCACAACCTTAAGTTGCATTCTTTGCATTTTCCCTTAACTTGGATTACTCTTATGACCTATCTCTGTAAAGTGAATATTTGTGTTTGATTTACTCAATCAGTTAATGTACCCATGCATTTCCACTCTATCATTTCAACACTCTCCTGCTTTCTGTATTAAATTCAAGACGCTAGTAGTAAACTCAAGAGCAACACTTTGATCACCATAGTAACGTGAAACTTGAATGATGTCACATGCTCCCTCCTTTCCCCTTTCTTTAAGGTTTTCAACCTAACCACTTCCTATCACCATAAACTTCAATAAAAGTGTAAACTGCAAGAATTTGAGTTGTTCCTGCGTTGATAAGATCGGGGCCCCTTTTCAAGTTTGGGGCAAAATTTGAAGAAAGTAGAGATAACTTGACAATGACTAAATAGTAATTCGCAGTTTGTATTTAGGGAATTTGAGCAACGATTTAAATGCTAATTATCAATAACCTTCCGGGCGACCAAAAGACCGGCGACCAAAAGATCGGCGACCAAAAGACCGGCAACCAATCGACCGTGTACCGTTTGCAAGACCTTTCATGAGTTTGAAATGTGGCTTTTCAGTGTATCGGAGCATTTTGCATGGGCAGCTGCGGAGACATTTTAGTATTTGGTAAACAATAGTGTTTTTCCCCTGATTTAAAGGATCTAACGGTTGGCGCACACTTCAGGCCTTTAGGTAACCTTTTCGAGAGGTGAGGAGTATAATAGCTGAATGCTGCTTCACAATGCTTGCACCTTATTCTTGGGATAGACTGCAGACCGGTTCCAGGTGAACACAGAGGTCTAGATTATTTGTAGGGTGGAAACAAATCAAGATGTATTGTAGTAGTGTTGTATATAGTAATGTAGTGTTTTGTAGATCAGCACTGATATGTTATAGTCTATCCTTTGACACAGAGGAAGCCAGTATAACACTTTCATAACCAGTGTAAGATGGCCCAATTTCTTAGTATAGGGTGACCCTAGAAAAAAACTGAATTTCTGAAGTGCATATTGTAATAAAGGTATAAAAATCTTTCTAGTACTTAACAATACACATACCTCCTGTGTCGTTGTAAATTGTCACACAAGGACACACCCTCACTCTACCAGTATGTCTTCTGTACATTGGCACGACCGGTTTACCAAATTGTGCTTTCACGAAAATATACTTTCCCAATGTCGCTGGGCAGAGTCACAGTTTATGGAAATAGGGCCGTGCACGACTAAATTGAGTTAATATAAGTTTACCTCCCACGAATGGATAATTCTATAAACCAGTCATTTTTTTTCCAAATTTACCACCAATCTGAAGTGTTGAAAATGACTCTTTGACAATGCTCTGCCCCCACCAGTCCCTAAAACTGACTGTGATTTATATTTACCCTTCTTGACGGTGCCTGTACACTGTCTGAAATAAAATTTAAGCGATTACTACACTCGACATTCTTTAAGCCAGGGGTGGCCAAGTGCGGTCCTCAAGAGCCCCTATCCAGTCTGTTTTCCATGTCTCCCTCCACCAACACACCTCAATCAATTAATCGGGATCGGTATGAAGCTTCTGGACAGCTTGCTGATGAGTTGATCAGTCGATTCAGGTGTGGTAGAGGAGGGAGATATGGAAAACAGACTGGGTAGGAGCTCTCGAGGACCGGACTTGGCCACCCATGTTTTAAGCCATTGTCTACTCTACCCAAGTTTAGTTTACTGTATCTCTTACTTTAGAAATGTTCATCACCAGTCTTCCACGCTGACGTGGTTCAAGTCCTTTAGTTTGATGAGTTCTACAAATAAACACATCCTATTTTGAACTAACGCTGATGGAACATTGGGAGAAAACAAAACAAAAAGCTCTTACACCCTCATGAAAGGTTGACACAACATAAGAGGTTTATATATATATATATATATATATATATATATATATATATATATATATATATATATATATATATATATATATATATATATATATATATATATATATACATATACACATATACACATATACACATATACACATATATATATATATATATATATATATATATATATATATATATATGTATGTATGTGTGTATGTGTGTGTGTGTGTGTGTGTGTGTGTGTGTATGTGTATGTGTGTGTGTATGATTATGATTTGCTCATTTGTTCCTTTTCATCCGTTGTCTTTATTTTTACCACGCGGTGGCAATGTTGAGTAATGTATGATCCGTTTTACACACGTCTCCCCTCAGTAAAGTAAAAAAAATAAAAAAATAAAAAACATGTTGAAATCATTTTCAGATCAGCTATTAAAAAAGTATATTAAAGTATGCAAATGTAAATTCACATTTGTCATGTGTTAATTCAAAAACAATTATATCGTTATGTCGCCTGAGGGTTACAAGTGTTTCTTAAAAATGTAATATTGACTTTTTCTCCTTTGTTTAATTTCTTACTGGCTCGTTTATCTTTTTCATTGAATAACCATTAACGATTAATTTTCTTTGATTGTTATGCAACTGATTAATACACCATTTAATTATTTCACATGATATCAAACATGAAATCACAGAATAACAAGAAGATATCAACGATAATTATTGACACCATGAACAGACACTGAACTGTTTTATTAGTCTAAATCAATTGTGTCCAAACTGTGGCCTGCAGCAAATTAGGAAAATGACATTGAATAATAGCCCACATTAGAAGCTTGAATTCCACCTATGATGTGTTGCACTTCAAAGATAAAGCTAGTCATCTACAAAGGGCCTGCAAATTAGCTCAGGGGTCAAAACCTGACAACATTTTCAAACCAATGAAAGAAACTGTGTAAAAAAAATCTAAATTTTCTTTTGCATGAATAAATATTTATTTAAGTGATAAATTGAGGTATTCTGTTTTTATGCTTTCACTAGACATTTTCTCTTTGTTCCTGCCAATGTTTTCTTTCCATTTTGGTCCATTATAAAGAAAACAACTGTTGTGTTTTTGTTGTGTTTTAGACTATAGCATTGGGTGGATTTATATTGGAGGGGAAAAAAAACAACAACTCAATAATGTACCAACATATTTGAAAACGTAAATAATTCCTGATTTTTCATGAGGTGGAATTCTCAGTCTTGCACTCTTGTTGAAGAGGAAGAGCGTTCTGCAACATTACTTTATGTCAGTCAGATTCATGCCCTACCTTTCCTCACAAGAGTAATTGGCTTTTACAGTATTTTGGGGCGATAGCTCTACATCATGACAAACTGAAAAACTGACAAAAATCTAAGGAACTTCAGATAATTTACCCTCTTCTCTAACAGTTGGCATGCTTGAGGGAAAGTTGAAGGTTAGTCTTGTTTAATGTAGAAAATCTAAAGGTTACCTTGCACAATTTTAAGTTGAGTACAATATTTTTCACAAGATTGGATATCATTTTATCAGGTTTGTCAGTGATGGTTTCAGGGGTTCAGGAGAAGCTGCTTGCCTTAGGGCAAGGGTGTCAGACTCGGGTTGGTTCGCGGGCCGCTTTAACGTCAACTTGATTTCACGTGGGACTATTTTAGATATAATATTTAGATTTTTTTTAAATAAATGGATAAGAAGAACTGGATTAAAAGCCCTGAATATTCAGTTTTTTATAAATCTAAAACAATGTTATTTTAGCATTTTTTTAAATATATTTTTAGATTTTACAAAATGATTTTTGAACTAAAAACACAGAAAAAATGATTAAAAAATTACAATTATGGATTTAAAAGGGGGAAAATCAGGAAATTTAATATACATCTATACACTTCATTTTAATTTGATCCTAAAACAGAAAGTCGGCACTCATGATTTACTTTCCCGGGCCACACAAAATGATGCGGCGGGCCAGATTTGGCCCCTGGGCCGCCATTTAGATACTTGTGCCTTAGGGTGTCTGCCTGCGGCTCCTCATATTTTGTGTATGAACTGTTGTTTTTGATAGATCAGTGATATGGTTGACATTCATGGTGGGGGAAAAACCCACCCTTCCTGTGGTCTCTTTATTTTATCATTAGTATGTTTTTATTAGTTTTTATTTCAAATATTTACCTCTGCAAAGACTCAGATTCATCTTAATATGTGACTAGATTTTCAATATTTGAATATTCATTCAGTCATTCATTCATTTTCTGAACAACTTTATCCTCACAAGGGTCATGGGGAATATTTGAATATTTTAAATGAAAACCGATGGTCCAGTGGTTTTTCCGCCTAACTTTGGTGTTACGACTTACGAGTCTGGGTTCAATTCCAACCCTTTTGAGGATGGGTGGTATGAAAGATGAATGAATTAAATGAAAATCTTCACACAGTGGATTTTTTGGTGGGTTGGAATAAAAACTAACATATTCAAAGCCTGATAGCATATTTATCTTTTTTTTTCTTTTACTAAGAATTCAAATAATTCACAAAAAATGTGCGCAATTATATACCGTATTTTTATGTTGATGGCCAGAGCTCAGCGCCACGCTTTCAGAAAACCAGTAAATGCGGACATAATAGTAATATACTAGTACTAGTGATGATCTATGAAAGAATGAATAAAACATTTTAATTACCTAATGTCAACCCTGCCTTAAGCAGGTTTTTATACATCATAAATACAGTAGTGCAGTTGTCTCCTGCTTTCCTGAGATGAGTATGTTTTGAGTGTCATGAGCAGGCTCACTCTGTATAAATCCTTGTCTCCAATTTCAAATCTACTAATTTGCATAGCAGTTTCACGTACAAACAGAATGCAGTTAAACCACAAACCACATGGAAGACAATCTACAGCCCCCTACTCTCATTTTGACCTGTGTCATGCATGAAACAGGAAAAAAGGGAATTTAAAAAGTCATGTGAATTTCCTTATGTGCCGTACTTCTTACTTTTCTCATCCAAACCTTTTAGGTTTGTAATCTTTCCCCGAACAGCCTGAGGCAGCTCAATTCACAGTTCAGCAAAATAAAATGCATCTACCTCCTGAGAAAATATCAAAAGGACACAATCAGTATGCATAAATCTGAAAGCTGTCACAAAGCCTTGTGCAAGGAGCTCAGGCAACTGCGACACTCCCCTGAGATGCTCTAAAATGTCAGCATTTTACCTAAATGTTTTATGCTAATGTGACCAATACGATAAGTAGGATTTTGTATCGTCATTGTCATAATTGTATGCTCATGGCTAGAAATCGAACACTGTTTTTGACTTTTAGATAATAAGGGAATACAAAACGGGTCCCTTATTAGCTCAATACGGGACACAAATGTTTATTTCTCACTATGGGACGATTCCATTTTTCAAGGGACGGTTGGCAGTCCTAGGTGCATTAAACTCTACAAGGGGTGCCGAACATGTGGCACTCGAGCCGCATGCGGCTCCTGGCCAAAATCAATGTGGCTCTTTGTGTTACGATCACGCCGAGACGTCGTGGCGCGATCGGAGGGATTTGGACCCAGTAGCGGGGAAGCAGGAGGGGACGAGCTGAACTGCGCTCATGATAGTAACTTTAATGACTCAAAACGCTGGACAAAATAACAAGGACTTGTACATCCCAAAACAAAACAAAACCGGAGCATGGAGAACAGTACCTTTGCAGCGATGTATGCAGTATCACGCAGTACGATCCGACAATGACTACCACTTCCGTGGTGCTTAAATACACACATCAGGAAGTAATCATGAATCACTCGCAGCTGTTCGAACCCAACGGCAAGCCAGGAGGGACAAACAAGCTGCTCCTGACACTTTGCTTCTTATCATATTTTGTATATACTGTCGCTATGTGGTATCCATCCATTTACCTATTGTTTTTTTACTGATCTGGTATTGGGTTGCACTGGCAGAAGTGAAATTAATGTAGTGAAAATTAGCAGCCAAAGCTCAATTTTGGAATCTCATCATACTTATATATGTATCGTGAAAAGCCAAGTCGATACAAGTAGGTCCACTCAACCTTTATCGTGATACTCATTGACGTGCAGTAAGTCATTTCTTGGCCGAACCACAAGCATTCACAAGTATATTTATAGTTGATAAAAATGCATTCTTTGCTTTTGTTTGTTGTTATTTGCAACGATCAAATGCTAACACAAACAGTCTAATTCAAATCATTCCACTGTGGTTTTTCTCCCAAAATACTGTGGACATTTTACTGGCCTTAAATCCAGAAATAGAAATTCTAGATCACCCCAAATGCATTGGCCTTGTTGAAAAGCTGTGCTTCCTCCCATCATTATTTCGTTTAGAAAAACAGCAGACTATGACCTCTAGTGAATGTGCCAGTTTTTCTCAAAGCTGATGCTTCACACCAATATGGTGTTATGCTCAGGATTCGAGCATGCCTGATGCCCACGTGTTAACATTCTGTGACCGTGTTGAGAGAATGTTTTCCTGCCTCCCTTCATTCATTTTTATGGCCAAAGTCTGTTTTCATGTACGCTCGACCTCATGGGAAACCTTTGTCGACTTGCTTTGCAACGTATTACCACCAACGTACTACTTATGGGAAAACTCAAACCACTGGTCACAAGTACCGCCTCACATTTCAGATATGCTATATTCACCTTCAGCACAAGAGATGTTGTATTAGACATATGCAGTTGTCATGGTGTTAGATATTAAGTTTGCACTGCTTGCTGGAGAGACTGAAAGAAAAAAAGGGAAACGAAGAACATTACATTAATCATCACCAATTGAGTCCAGTGCATAGCATCACTGACGCGTGCTTTGGGAATACATTTAAAATGTGATTGTTTTTCGACACTCCACTGTGTATAAACAGATATATTTTATCTGCAAATGTCAACCAAACCACGTCAACAAAATATGAGCCTTTTACACGGTTTCCATCCCAGTCTGCATTGCTCCATTAATTGAGAACATTATTTTTTGATTCATGTTTAAATTTAGGTTGAGTATACATACAATATACATTCATTTATTCATTTGCAAAGGGTCCTGGTGGATAAGTGGTTAGCCTGTTGGCCTCACAGTTCTGGGGTCTTGGGTTCAAATCCAGGTCAGTCCACCTGTGTGGAGTTTGCATGTTCTCCCCGGGTAATCCGGTTTCTACCCACATTCCAAAGACATTCATGGTGGGCTGGTTGGACACTGGTTGGGTGAGCTTGAATGGTTGTTTCCTCGTGCCTTGCGATCGACTGGCCACCGATTCAGGGTGCCCCCCGCCTTGTGCTGGTCAGCTGGGTTAGACTGTGACCCTTGTGAGGATAAAGTTGTTCACCAAATGAATGAGTGATGTATCTCATAATTCAATATAGTAATTTAAACAATTACTTTCTGAAGTCAGACAAAATACAGTCCACAATATTCTAATTATATACAATGTATTTGCCTACAGACAAACCCCCATTTTATTGCTCTGAGTCTATTTGGTTACCACAGAAACCATGGCGCTTTTATTTTGTATAATACATCCATTCAACAACACCAGAGAAAAGGGTCAATGACTGTATTATCATACTGAATCCCCGAGGAGGTTAATGGACTGCTTCATGATTCTCTTGAAATTCTATAATTCTCGTCGCTAGCGTTCTATCCTCATTCAATGATTTAATGAGAAAAGGTGTGTCCAAATTCTGAATACTTTACAGCCATTAAAAAAGTTATTGTACTCTGGAAAGTAACATTAGGCCAAATGACAAATGTAACTTGTAGGCAAAGTAGTTTGATATCCATGTGAATTAGTATTGTGCAATTGTTTCCAACAGTCCCTGGCAGTGCTTAGTTGTTATACTGTATAATGAGAGAGCCGGGTTAGAAATTCAGGCTCTTACTGATGCCAGCAGATACCTTGTTTTGCTAGCTAAAAAAAAAAATCCTAGCATCAAAAGTGTGTGGAAAAGTGTCACATTGTTGTCAGTCTCTCCATGCTTTCATCTTCAAATACATAGTACATACATATATTTAGAAACTAATTCTGAAAATATTATGAAATAACCTTGTGTGCCCGGTGAGCGAGTGGTTAAGGCATTGGTCTCAGAGTTCTGTGATCGAGGGTTCAATCCCAGGTTCGGACCTTCCTGTGTGGAGTTTGCCTGTGTGTGTTTTGTCTGGGTACTCCGCTTTCTTCCAACATCCCAAAGATATGCATGGTAGGCTGGTTGGACACTCTAAATTCCCCCTAGGTATGAGTGTGAGCGTGATTGGTTGTCCGTCTCCCTGTGCCCTGCAATTGGCTGGTCACCAATACACCAGTTTTATGCAAGCTCCACACAGGCGGACCTACCTGGATTCAAACCCAGGACCCCAGGGCTGTGAGGCCAATGCACTAACCACTCATACGCTGGGCCGCTATTGAATAACTTGTGATCTGAAAATATTAAAACCAGGATTTTTTGTTTTTTTTTACTGATACACCTTTAGCGACCTTTGGCCAACAACGGTGGGTAAATTCTCATTGTTTTGGTTCCAATGTCATTAACAACTCTTCATTAACAACATGTCAAGTGTCAATCCATCCATAGAGTCTTCAGTAAAAAAATGATAATAAAAACAGAATATGATACTTATCGGTTGGTTGCTTCCTTCTATGTGTTCAATCCACTCTGCTCACTGCTTGATTGGAAGGAAAAAAATGGGAAATTTCCAAACAACACATGTAAACACTTCTTCCAATAAAATCATTGCATTTCTTGGAAAACATAACTAAAACACTGGCCACAACAGCAATAAAACAGATGAGGGTGCAGTGCATGAAAAATTCTACATCACTTCCACTAACTGACTGTGTTCCTGGCCAGCAACAAAATGGGATTAAACTGTGCTTTGCACATTTTGTGTGTATTTTACAAAGAAAAGGACTACAGTTGTGGCTTAGTGAAGTCAAATAATTAAAATTCAGTAAAGTACCCTTTGTGGTAATGGTGGGACTTTAAAAGACCTCGTAGAAGAAAAGAAATGTGTACAAAAAGTAAGGCACTCTAGGAAAATAGCTTTTTCCCCTCTTGTGATAAAATATTAAAAGTTTGAAGAGAACTTAAAACCAAAAATCAGTCAACCCTGGTGTTGAGTGAGAACATAAAGTTAAGCTGCTACACCAACATTTTTCTTCCACTGTGGAAAAACACAAAAATACGCTTGATAGTCAGTTGAAATGTTCCTCATCTTAATGTGGGGAAATCGTTTTCATTTTTAAAAATAAGTTCTCTACAGGTACCAGGTGTCAATTTATAGCAAAATAAAGCATTAAATTTAATGTTTGGAAAAGTAATATATAATCATGCAGGTATGTTGATCTGACAAAAACTGGTGTTCATTTGTTGATCACATTTTTTCTCTATATCGCTATTCATTTATTTATTTATTTTTGCAGTCCCTTGTGGGGGAATTTAAAATAAAGTCCATGGGGCTTTACAATTCACCAGACAGCAAAAATGAACCATCTGCCTCACTAAATGCTCCACCAAATGTGAAAAACAATCAAACTAAATGCAAAATAACATAGTTCTTGCCACACACTTCCATTATGGAATTGTGAAATGTCAAAAAAATGAAAATGCTAAACTCATTCCTTGACATAAAACTTTTTTCCCCTCTAAAATGTGCTGCCTGGTGGTGTAGTTGGTCACTCACCTGACTTCGGCGCAGGCAGACTGGGATCAATTCCAGCTCAGTGGTGGTATGATTATAAATGCAGTTAGTTTGAAGATGGAAATTTTCTTCTTTTGCCACTTTTACTCATTTCATTTTTTTCTTTTTTTTTAACTTTGTAACAAAAGCAAGATTTGAAAATTGATTTTGACAAAATTTACGCAAGTAAAATTACAGGTTAAACAAAAAAACTACTAAGTTATTGTACCCTGAGTTTATGTAATTTGTTATTTTCCACCCCTAGCACATAAATGACTCTGGATGTGCATGAACAATGTTCTGCCATTTGAAAAGGGGCATTATAGAAAAAAAATAATTTGCCACGAGATTCATAGTAAATTTTCATGTGTCAGAGGGGGATAGCTTTTGCTAGCATGTTAGAAACGAGCTTTGGATCCAAAATTGTCTAGTTTATTACTGTTTTCATCTAAACCATTTGCCTTGTCAGCCATGAAATACAAAGTTTGTTATTTTATTTTTTCAAACATTCCTGATTTTGTTTTACACATGATGGAAAATGGACCAGTCGTCTTTCGATTTTTGGTATGTGACCTCAATGGAAAAGATTGGCTCATATTCCACTTTTAAATTTGTAAACCAAATGTCAAGACAACGGGTTCCCAAAAAGATTTAGTCTCAGTTTCTTGTGGGACTTTATGTGGATGTGTATTTTCATGTCACATTTTTATTTTTGCTAAAGTGCACACAATGTTGTCGAGAATCACTTTTCGTTGCCAACACAGTTGATTGACACTCATACCTCCAAGTGGCCATCTGTTCCTTGTTTATGCAGAGTGGATCACAGATGCTTTAAGAGGCTGTAAATAAGCTAAACTGTTAAAGAGAGCAATTTGTGCTGCAGCCTGATGCTCATCTGCACTGAAGCGAGACTGATGTTGGTCTGAGCGACTGGAGTCAATTTGATTGTCTGATACGTGATTGTATATACGCTCGTGTGTTTGCATCCATGAATAAAACAATCAAGAATGGGACTGTGCAGTGCAAACAATATGAGCCTTTTTATGACATGAAATGATGACATCTATATGCATATTGCTGTGATTTACTGCAAACCCATCAAGGCTCTTTCACTACTTAGTTTTTTTTTGTATTAAACTATTTGATAACACGTCATCCCGTCATTATCATAAAACAACTAATGTTAGATTTTCAATACAGCAGTGGCGGGCCGTCAGGGCCTTCAAGGCCTTCTCTGCTGGCCTAAGAAATATCTGAATCATATTATATTTTGTCCATCAATACTTATTATTCCAAATGGTCTGTTAGCTTCCTTTCATTGCTTTTCCCCCTGGTTGCACTGCTTCCAGATGTGTGTTTTCATATTGAAGCATTTAACCAATTACATTTCAGCCATTATTTGTTGCCAGATCAGATCTGCCTCAAAGCCTTCACAATCAGTTCTTGCTGGCTCTGCTGCATATAAACTAGACTGTTGCTTTTAACCAATCAGATTTCGAGTTGGCAACCCCACAATTATTTTTCATAGGCGTTAGCATTTTGCTGGCTGGGACATGTCATTGATTTCACAAACTATGATTGGCTAGTAGGCGGGCCAAAGCAGTACCCGAGGCAGCCGAGATCGCAAACTCCACCCACAATAGCCGACAGAAGCAAAAACAAATGGATTCTGTTTGCTCACAAAGCTATTTTCCAGACGGACTTTTCCAGAAAAAAATGGACATCATTAAGAAAGAGCGGTCAACTACGAAGCTAGCAAGCCTGTTACAGCCGGGAAAGTGGTGTGTGGGGCACTTTCAGCGCGCTAACTTAGCTCCACAAGCAAATAGTATATTGTTGTGTTGATTTAAAGCTATTTTTCAAAACGGACTATGCCGGAAATATGACAGGACAGGCTTGACTTTCACCATTAGCTTCGATGGCGATAGGAAAGAAGGAAGAAAGAAAGGAGGATGGATATTGTGTACAGTTAAAAAGGATTTTTGGTCAGTAAAATATGGCTATATTCCTAAATAATATTTCAATTGTGGGCCAAGTTCTGATATCTGAAAAGCTCCAGTGTTTGTATTTAATCACAAAATGCTGCTAGGAAGTGGATTTTACCCCAGTTTAATTTTTGGCGTTTCACCATTGACGTCCATCGCTGTCTTTTCCCGGGAAAAATCACCCCCCTGGCCTGGTTGTAATGTCTCAATAGCTCCAGTATTTGTATTCAATCAATAAATGATGCTAGGAAGTGGATTTTACCTAATTTTAGTATTTTAGTGCATTTTTTGTCATTTCACATATGGACGTATCGACGTTCATCGCTGTCTTTTTACCGGGGAAATGATACTCCGGGCCCGGTTCTGATGTCTAAAAAGCTCAGTATTTGTATTTAATCAATAAATGCTGTTTTCGGCTGGATTTTACCCCATTTTCGGGCAATGTTTGCCCGTACGCCATTGACGTTCATCGCTGTCTTTTCCCGGGAAAATCACCCCCTGGCCTGGTTTTAATGTCTGAAAAGCTCCAGTATTTGTATTTAATCATGAAATGCTGCTAGGAAGTGGATTTTACCCAATTTTTGTGCATTAATTTATTGATTATTTTTTATGTGTTGCAGCTGTAGCTGCAGTAGAGGTTTTATAGCCATAAAATAGTTTTTGAGGGTTGGATTGATACGTTGAAGGAGCTACCAGAAAATGCACCGCCCGCCACTGCAATACAGTGGTGGGTACATATAATGATTTCAATTATTAAGAATGAATGATGGTATACAGTGTTATGAAGTAAGCAATAGCAATTATGACCCACCTCCTCCCACATATTAAATATTTTTTTTGCCAATAAAAACAGCCGATCCAGTGTTTGATCCACACACACACACACACATATATATATATATATATATATATATATATATATATATATATATATATATATATATACACTTTCTGATTGCCCATGCATCCAAAAACTGACGGCTCTTTTTATTGGCAAAAAAAATTAATATGTGGGAGGAGGTTGGTCATATATATATATTTTTTTTTATGAAACACACTATTTAGTTTACTGTGTTTTCTAGCAATTCATGTTTTCTTTTATTACTTTTGAGTTTACAGCTTCTTTTTTAGGGTTGACTGGTTGTAAAGCATGTAGCAAAATATTATCACCCAGTTATATGTGTCACATTGTTACTTCACTCCATCGCAATACTAAACTTACATTCAAGCTATCACAGGCTGGTCTGCTGTACACATCCTGGTAGTTTATAGCCTGCATGAGTGTCAGGGGGATGCCCAATCACAAAGAAAAGACTGAGTGAATCGATGAGCGTGTGGATGGTCTGAATAGGCTTTAGCTTTCTTAGGTGTTTTTTCTTTAGTCTTATTGCCTGACGGTTCTCTTGGTCGATGTAAGCTAACGTTGTTTTTGGACTGCTTGAACTGCAGGGGACAAAAACTGAGTTTATCCTTGATGGGAGCAAATAATTACAAGGATTAGCCACAGCTGCTTGGCCTGCTTGAAGTTGAAGGCAAGAACACAACAGTGTGCAATGTTCCCTCTAATTTTTCGTTTGTCTGGGCAGAAAGACAACCTCGCTGAGCACACTGAGTACCAGTGTGAGCAACATCATCATTGCTCGCTATGAGCACACACCAGTAGAACACCTGCCATGAGCAGGTGCATGTCGGGTTACCGTACTTGCTATATTTTTGATGGTGAAAAGGCGGACGGGTTAAAAGGGAATGCACATGCGCATAGCATGCTTGACAATATTAGCAATTGACGATGCTGTTTTCTTCTGCTACCGGCAACAGAAACGTTGCGGATTACAGCCGAAATGGGTAAAACGAGATCGTAAAAACGTATTTAAAAAAAAGAAAATGTTTTTTCCCGTACAAAGGTTGTTATACAGCGTACACAATTTGAAATGATCAAAAAACGTATACCTTGACAGGTATGTGTTTACTAGCCATAACTGATCTAGTCCTAATAAAATGTAATGATTCATATCTGTGGATCAAACATCTAAATAAATGACACTAGAATCTGCACAAATCTGACTTCAAGTTGACCTCATTTTTCACATCTGTCCTTCTCACTTCTCATTCTGCTTCAAATGACTTTTCCGCTGAATGTGTCACTCGAGATAGTCAAGCATCCATTTATGTGCAATATTTTAACATCGGAAAACTCGCTTACAACTTTAGCTTTGCTGTATGTTTTGCAGAGAACTTTCTTTTGATTTTGATTTGTTTTATTTCATAAAGGACAGCACATATTCATGAACATACATATGTAAATATGTAAGATTGCAGCCAAGGGCTAATTCCATCTATAATCCATCGTGTAAACTGAAGACAAACGATGACATACACCACACACACACACACTGAAACACACAGACGCACACTTGGCAAAGTTTTCGACAGTTCTCACCCAATTTCACCGCTTGTTCTTCTATTTGGTCCGACAGCCATTCGACCTTAGAAGAACCACATTTCTTTTTTACTTTGACTCGTTTGGCCATGAGAAAGGCTTCGCAGCAGCTCCACCGAGTTGTTGGCTATATGCTAACCTGCGAAATGAACTCATGCCGCGGAAGTAAACACACGCGACGTGCCCGAACCGCATCATATCATTGGCTGGACACGGTGTATGTCAGTTTGTGATTTTGTGCGCTGCATATGTTTGCCGTGTGCAGAGAACGCGAGAGTAGTGCGCAATTGCGCACGTGCGCAACTTAGAGTGAACATTGACAGTATGTCAAACTAATTGTTTAATAGCTAACAATAAACTGTTAAAAACACAAACAAAATCCAATGGAAAATAAGAGACTACCTGTATTTAGCACACAACATACTGACAAGGTTTGTTGTTTCCTTTTTTGTTGTTGTTGTTTTATCATACTTCTTTATGAAGTCAAATTGCCTGCACCGGGTGAATGTTAATCCTTGGCTAAACTAAAACTGGCTGCAAAATGTAATTCAACAAGGAAAAGTGGGTTGTTCCTCTCTAATTCCAAACTGTAAATATTAAAAGGATCTCTTTCAGTTTGTGTGGTAACTTTTCAGTTTTTAAGCTGAAATGAGATCTGCCTACATTCTTGTGGTTAGGGTAGTTTAGAGGCAGAGGTGTAAAAAAATGACAGAATAAGACAAAACATTTGTTTTACAATATTGCAAAAGTTTCTCACAGAATTTTGGGACACATTTAAAAGTAAAGGCAAACCGAATAAGAGTGAAATAAAATGCGTAATACTGTTATTTAGTGCTATTCAGCAACAGTATGTTTGGTATTTTATTTCATTCACTTTCGTTCACTTTTTGGGGGGACATGGGAAGAAACTGGAGTACCCGGAGAAAACCCACACAAGCCCAGAGAGAACATTCAATCTCCACACAGACAGACCGACCTGGATAGGTCAAAGGCATGGAAAACTAAAAAATAAGGCTTTAGTTGACATTTTTTTCCCTGGCCAGCACCCAAACAAGACCAAAGTAAGGACAAGTAAATGTGTTCAGATACAGCAATTTTTTGTATTTTATAAATTTGATAGGTGGAACACTAAAATTTCCTCCAATTTTGAAATCACAATTTTCAGCTGTTGCTGAGCAATACAAATTGAGTCTTGCATTTACTAGACTGTTCAAGCATGTAACATTTAGATTTTTTTAATTCATGTCATATTTAAAACTACATATTAAATTGACATGAATTACATTTTAGAACGCTCACTCCCTTGCAACTTGGCCCTATCAGATCAAGTCCCTAAAGATTCTCACTTCTGTCAGATAAAAGCAAAAAGATCCAATTTGGATCTTTTCAAGCTGTGACATGATCGTTGCCTTGTTTACAGACGCTGTCAAAATCAGAAAAGGACTACGTATTGACCATCTTGCCTGTATTGTGAAATCACAGGGTGAAGATGGCTCATAACTGGTCACCGAGAAAAGATTTATGCGTTTCCAGCACTCCATTAATATATTCTTTCATGCAGCATTGTACTCGTTCCCATTTGCTCAGGCATGAGTAAAAGGCTGGCCCTTTTTCACCACACATTCAACAAAGCATGGTAAGGCATGATCATTAGTACAACCAAAATAGCAAATAAAATTGGGAGTAGATGTGACGATGATACTTATGTATCACATAATGTTTTTTTTCTTTCTTTTAAAACCTTTACTATAACTGTAGATGGTTATTTCCTAATGGATGTCTGATGCAATATTGGCAGTAGACAGGACAAAAAGCCTTTGAAATCATTCCATTCACATATGAGGGTTGATGTGTGGCGGTCCCCTGTTGGAGCTTCTTGATAATGAGTTATCATATGATATTGATATTTTCACAGCATTTCTCTTCAACTGGCCATATTGATCAGCCATCTCATTTAGCCCAAGCTGTGTGCATGTGAACATTTCCACCATCCCTGTGATAGCAAATTTCCTTTTAGGTAGAGGGAATCAGGGAAATCAATTCAATATTAAGGTGAGCCATAACCAACTGAAGTTTTTTTCCCCCTACAATCTGAAAATGGGACAATTGTTATTTGCGATGTTAAGATGAGTTAGTGGGAAGATAAAAATAGTTTGTCATCGATGAGTTTGAATGGGATGGAAATTAGGTTGCAGGTGATATTTTATCATTTTACTGACTCACACAGGATTTATACTACCCGTGGACTTCAGGTGATTTTTTGATTTTTTTAAAAATTCAGAGGTTCCTGGAGATCTTAATCATGGGTGAATGTGCTATGTCGATGATTTGAAAAGAAATCCTTCTTTAAGTTACCTTCTAAAGTTTGCTTAACAATGACGTCCAGGGACAATAGTTTTAATTTTGCAGATTCTGTATCTCAGTGTATGTATTTGCAGGACTTCCCTTGTCATAATTTTCTTTCTGCGTTACAGGTAAAGCTTGAGTTTTTGCCAAAGAAAGTCACAAACGTCTACCGTTGGTGACAGTGATGTTAGTGAAAAATATGAATTTTAAGAATATTCTTATCCTGTGCGAATGTGGCTCAATTAACACAGCGGCTGTCAACCACTAAAGGTCCAAATGTAATTCTCATCCCCTCATAATTTTGCAACGTCAGGACTTTTTCAAGATGCGTAAGAGTCAAGGGAGAACTGGGCCAGAGGCGGAGAATATTTATTGGGGGTGCAAGGGAAGGGAGGCAGTGGTCCCCAAACTATTCCAGAAAGGGCCGCAGTGGGTGCGGGTTTTCGTTCCAACCTGTAAGAGGAAACCTTTCCACTAATCTGGTATTCTAGAAATGCAATCAGTGATTGCAGTCAGATGCTTCTTTTTTCAGCAGAAACCGCATTGGTTAAACTGTTTGTGTTGGATCGGTCGGAACAAAAACCTGCACCGGTTTGGAGACCTCGGTTTTTGTGGGTTGGATTCTGTAGACATTGTCAATCTTTCCCTAATTAAAGAAATTAAGACATTACAGTTGACTGGAGTAGATGGATGAGGCTGTGTTTTGGTGGGGAGTGTCTGCGAGCACCTGGTGGTGTAAACTTAAACCCAATTCCTTCTGGAGTCTTTCCATTTAACACTTATGGGATTTTATTTGGTGGCTTTGGGGTGTGTACCAAGGAAGAGAGTCAGTCGATGAGACGGATTTGGTTTTCATGCACTCTAGCTGTTTAAGACAGGAGGGGAGGGAGTGTGTTATTTTAGTATTTGATGAGATCGTACAGATTATCGTGGGGGGAGGAGCCATTTTGCTGAGTAGAAAGCACATCTTCATATCTGATATGTTTACATGAGAGCAATAAATCGATAAGAGTAGAAATAGCATAAATAATGTAACTGAGGGATAACTGTTGTTACGCAGCGGTGATTCATAATGGTTTCATGCAAACACTGCTGGAAAGTTCTGTGTGAGGGTGTAGTTAAAAACTTTTCATTGTTATTGCATCTTGTAACCTTTATGTGATAAAAGCCAATTAGCTCTTCTTACTATATATGCTAGTGTTGTTTTACATCAAAAAAATCTTGAGTAGCTAATGAGCTCCTCTTGTGGGAATTTGAAAATTGGAGCCAATAGCAATGGTGCATTGTCTGAACCCTGGAAAACATTATTGTGTTGTCTTCTGTGAGTATTTCCTCTCTAAAAATGTATCATGCGGCCCGGTGTCACAAGTGGTTAGTGCATCGGCCTCACAGCTCTGGGGTCCTGGTTTCAAATCCAGGTCGGTCCACCTGTGTGGAGTTTGCATGTTCTCCCCGGGCCTGCGTGGGTTTCCTCTGGGTATTCCGGTTTCCTCCCACATTCCAAAGACATGCATGGTAGGCTGATTGGACAGTCTAAATTGCCCCTAGGTATGGGTGTGAGTGTGCATCTCCTTGTGCCCTGCGATCGGCTAGCCACCGATTCAGGGTGTCCCCCGCCTCTGGCCCGGAGTCAGCTGGGATAGGCTCCAGCACCCCCCATGACCCTAATGAGGATAAAGCAGTTCAGAAAATGAGAGAGGGAGAGAGAGCGAGAGAGCGAGAGAGAGCGAGAGAGAGCGAGAGAGAGCGAGGGAGAGCGAGAGAGAGAGAGAGCGAGAGAGAGCGAGAGAGAGCGAGAGAGAGAGAGAGAGCGAGAGAGAGCGAGAGAGAGCGAGAGAGAGAGAGCGAGAGAGAGCGAGAGAGAGCGAGAGAGAGAGCGAGAGAGAGCGAGAGAGAGCGAGAGAGAGCGAGAGAGAGAGAAAGAGAGAGAAAGAGAAAATGTATCATTTAATGGAAAGATTTCCCTTCATATGCTTTTCTATAAGCTATTCAATAAAAAAAATATTTTGTCTTTGTGTTTCCTGCAGAACCCTGTGGCAATGTTTCGTTTGATCTGGTAAAATACAGTATATTCATCAATAGTTTAATATGATTATGATCTTAACCTTTATTTTTAGGAGCAGATATATAAGCAAGGAGAACTCAAAAACTGTCTATTCCAAGCAGACCCGGGGCAAACATTCAATCTCCACACAGGTGGACTGACCTGAATTTGAACCCAGGACTCCCACTGTGAGGCCAACATGCTAACGACTCAGCCGCCGGGCCACCCTGGTGGCAGCATTACATTTTAAAATCTATCATCATTAATTGTATTTTTTTTTACCTGTAATGAGTTATTCTTAAGATCTTCTCTTTAACTGATTCAAGTTTTTGGACTATTTCATTTTTTAAATGTATTTATTTGTTAAGTCACATTTTACATGGTTGCTCTACATGTCAACAAGTTGCTCCTCTGCCTTTGTATATTGTTCATTTGAACATTATTGAATAAAGTATTAATAATTTCTAGCTTTGTTGTGTCTACCAAAAGAAGAATGGCACAGCGATCGTCTCACTGTTGCAACAATGCTGCAAAAATTATATGCATCAGGGGTATTTGGTGCTTGCCATTCACACTCTAACAGCTGAAAGCTAAATGACCTAAGACCCAATACACATAGATGCAATGTTTTTCACATGCACGGGCCAGACCATAAAAGGAAGCTCTGCTTAGCCACTGCGTTGTTCAAAGCCAAAAATGAAGGGTATTTCGGCACTCCGAACAGCTTTATTTATTTCCTTAATATTTGGATGACCCCAATTCAAGTGCTAGAAACAGGAGTACCTGTCAGAATAGCAATCACGTCATCTATATCGTCGTGCATTCATTTGTATAGGATAACATTAAATCTAAACATTAATGACATTTTACGTCTCTGCACTAAAACGAATTACTAGCTGATCTCACATATTGATTGGTTCGGCTGTGTTCTTCCTGTGTCTTATTGACCACAGGCATTGTTCATGTACGCAACAGTCCTGTGAGAGATTTCCTGTGGCGCAAAAAACAAGCTGTGATTACATGGCTTCTTTCATGCTTCTATCCTTTCCTTTCAGCACAAATCTTGATTGGCTAGGGTGATGGAAACATTAGTCGGCATGGTCTAATTTTCCTCCTGTCAGTCAGAGTTTCTCATGCTTCAATTGTACTTGAATGCGTCATACAGATTTACTGACTTGTATGGGTCAGGTGTTTGGAATTTTTACAAAATGTGTCTTTAAACATAAAATTCAGCACTGAGGAAATAAGTACTAATATGTTTACAAAACGATTCATTCATGGAATGTTTTGTTAGTGTTGGGAAAATTGAAGAAAATAATTGTTTTACTTCATAATTTTAAAGGTCCTCTGGGTCCCATCTGTTTGCTCACAGCCTGTTGTTAAATGTTGCTACATTGAGGCATAAAGGGGAGCCCTGGTTTGTTCATTTGTTAGCCATATTGGACTGAAATGTCTTTCATTATACAAACAATTGGTAGTTGTTCAGACCAGTCGATGAAGATTGATTATTGTGTAAACACCTGAAGAGAACCAAGTGTTTTTTATTTATTTATTTTTGTTAATTGGATACCTTTCAATACCGGCTGTCAATAGCAGATAACTGTACAGATTGCATTGTTGTCATTGTCATTGTTATCATCTTAAAAAGCATTACCATATGCGCTTTAGATAAGAATAAGTTGAAAGAAGTTATACAACTAAACTATTGCAACATTTTTTATATTTCAAGCCCCAACTTATTTTATTCCAATTTGAATTTTCCATTCTCCTTATCCTCACAAGGGTTGTGGGGTGCTGGAGCCTAACCCAGCTAACAATGCGCAATAGGCGGAGGGCACCCTGAACTATAGGGATTCAGAATCTCAGAACTTTGACGTGGTGGCTAATTAATAGACATTTATAAGATAATCCGCTGCCTTTCTTTTGTTGTATGTATCCCAATGTACTACTGTATATAGACACCAGTGGCTAATAGATGAAAAATACAGATTTTTTTTCTTTCTTTTTTGTAAGACAGTGGTCACTGCAAATAATCAGATTCTCCAAAAATACTTTATTCTCCTTTGTGTTTCCTCTGGACATTTTTGTGACACAAAAATGAAAACAATATAGCTTGAGTACTTGCGAGTTACTTTTTTGGAAGTAATTTGTCAGGGTGACAAAGTTCTTCCATTATTCAAGTGCCAGCGGCAAAATGTGAGCAGGCAGAAACAATCATCCTGTTTTGATTTCCTGAATCTTCAGCGCAACATACAATAGCTCATTCTGAATTAATCTGTTTTTTTGCATATTACTGCCGGTTAAGTGGCACGGTGAAATAGTGGTTAGCATGTCCTTCTCTGAGTTCTGAGGTCAATTGTTCAATCCCAGGCTGTGTCCTTCCTTTGTGGAGTTTGTGTGTTCTTCCCATTCCTGCGTGGGTTTTCTCTAGGTACTCCAGTTTCCACCCACATGGCAACAATGTGCATGATAGGCTGGGTTAAGACTCCAAATTGTCCCTCGGAGTAAGTGCGTATATGAATGGTTGTTTGGATGTCTGTGCCCTGCAATCGGCTGGCAAAAAAATTGATTGATTGAATTTTTGTCTAGTCGGTCTGGAATAGGCTCCTGCCCCCCACTACCCTTTCTGAGGGTAAGTGGTATGGGAGATGAATGAATGCAATCTTTTTCCCCACGTTGATTGCATCAGTTAGGCTCAATCAAAATTCTTTGATCACTAATTATTAAGGTGATAAAACGATGAATCTTCATAATTTGGGGCTAAAATATCTCATCTCTTTGATTATCTGCGCTTGGAACCAATCCTCAGTAATGCTTGTACCCCCAGTAGGGCTACATATTAGTGCATGCAATTAGATTTTGAGTCACCTGATGGTTTGGTGGTTCACTCGACTTTGGTGTGGGTTCGATTCCCGCTGGTGTTGGTATGATTTTGAGTGTGAATGGTCGTCTGTTTCCCTATGTGCCTTATGGCTGACTGGTGACCAGTCCAGGGTGTAGTCTGCCTTTCACCCAAAATCAGCTGGGATAGGCTCCAGCAACCCTTACGAGGATGCGTGGTACGGAATTAGATTTCTTGTATATTTGATTAAACTGCTTTCTGTCTGGCCCAGGGCTAGACAGATGGGTGAATATGCCTGTCACCCAATCACAGGTCCAGCACCGGTTGGGTCCAAAAACACCTGGTGTGGCTCATCATCATCACTGACCTACTTAAGCCACCCAGCGCTTGACCACGTCGCTGGATCGTTTTAATCAGTTCACTGTTAGTGCCTTCTCGCGTTTCTTAATGTTCTTGTTGTCTGATCTCCGAATTCTTGTTTTGCCGTAGGACCTTGTCTCTCGCCTCACGGATCTTGTACCTTCACCTTGGATTTTCCAACAGACTTCACGGCTCTCAACCTCCACGCCACATTCACTGACCTGCGTGTGCTACTTCCTTTGTGCCTTCAATCTGTCCAGGCACACTACAATAAAGAGAAATCACCACGAGGAAAGCTGTCTTTCTGCCCGCTTCGGGGCCCTCCACCCATCAACATAAGAGCTTTCAATTAATTTCCAGCTGTTTGGATGGGCCAGATTTGCATCATTCCCAGTATCATCCTTACAGCTGCTTTGCATCACTATACCATGCTTTAGTAATGTAGAGCTGAATATAAAACTTATAACAGGTAAAATTTAAGGTTATTTCTCTTAAAAGTCATGTTTAACGTCTCAGTGTAACTCAATGAATCACAGACAGTGGAGTCCTTACTTTTCTTTAGAAGGCACCAATTGTCTAAAGTTAAGTAAGTTTTGTTTGCCCCAGCTTCACCTGATATTGTAAGTACGCTATTCATTGTTGTGTTGAGTATTTATGTTGATAGAGTTAATTATTTTGGTCTGCATAGGGGGACTTGAGATAAGTTTAGACACCCCGAGGTATACATATAGTTTGTTGCACTGATACATGTAGTTTATTCCCCTGTCTAGACTTTTATTACAGCAGTTCTGACAGTGGCACCCTTAGGCCTTATTTCCTGTATTTTTGTGGGTGTTCATTCGAACACCTGTTGGGAGGGTGTTTTTTTTAACCTTTTTTATTTGAGGGTGCCACTTTAGTATCTTTTGCTTCACCTATGTTGTCCCGTAGTCCAGGTTTTGGTGGACTTTTGTTGTAAATAAATTATCCTTGAATGCTACTTGCAGTGTGTGTCTGGCTCGTCATTGACTGAATCTTTCTGCTGTGGTAGTTGCGACTCCCTGGTATATCTTACCATCAGGGGGAGTCGTAACATTTCCATCCATCAATTTCCACATAATAAACATACTGAAGTGAAGTTAGAAAGGTAAGTATTGTTATACTGAAAATCTCGAATTTGTTTAGCTTTGTTGCTGATGGCCTTATTTTGTCTGTTTGAATGCACGTGGTTTAGCTATTATGTTTAACAAGATTTTATGGCTGTAACAATAATTTCAGTTTAAAAAATTAATTTACAAAAAGCATTATTAACAGCAATCACATGATATTTTCATTTTTGGACCATCACCTGGGTTCTTTTGCATAGTGTTGTCGAATAGCAAGTTTAACATAAACACCTATAACACAATATTCCGGATGCAAGCTAAACACTATGATGTTCCTGAATTTAGACTGCTGATGAACATTTTATGCCCTGGAATTTCATGAATTGAATATAAACAAGGCTTCTTAAGCACATTTATCTCCATTTGAACATAATCACTCAACTCAAATGTGGTAGGTGTGACATGTTGGATGTGACTCAAAGTAAGTGAGGGTGCATTAGTGTTAATGATGACAGAATGCTCATCAGCGTCCCATGCTGAAAAACATCCAATTGAATTTCATAACCTATCTGATGGATGTCCTTTTTGTCACTGTGGCTTATAGTGAATTTATCGAAGTGATTCATGCAGCATCTTGGATAAAGAACCATTCAGCATCTTTATTGCAATGCATATGTGGTGAGAGGGCTAATTTGTTGTGAACAGAATATCAGATCATAAGTACTTTTCACAAAGAATGACGCATCTCTGTTTATTATTTTACAACAATACAAGAAACATTAAGTACATTTAAATAGCAAGAGCACAGAAAGAAAGTCATTTTGAAACAAATGTGTACACTAAATACATTCAAATAGCAAGAGCACAGAAAGAAAGTTATTTTGAAAACAAATGTTTCTCTGACACAAAGACTCAAGCTGAAAATGCTTAATGTGCACATCACAAAATAGATCCAAACCAGCGATTTGGCACTTCCCCCAAAAAACATTTCACCGGAAAACAAATGCGACATGAAAGAAAGTGCAAAAGTGGGTACATTTTAAGAAAGGCTACGACAATGCAATTTTACCATTGCATCTTTTATCAGCTTCCATTGACATAGCTTGAAATGATTGACAGCAATAGAACAGAACAATGCAAGCTGTCTCTACCAATCCAGAATGCACGCAGTGCCTCACATTTGAAGATAACAATACTTGATTTATTTAAACATTACATTGCACGAATAAATATCAAGCACTACTATGGATGAAAAGGGTCCAAATAAGTTTCTTCTAAAACCCTGGGTATTTATTCTCTTTTGAGTTCCTTTGTAAACTTCTGATGATAGTGGAGTGAGTTATGTATGTAGCATGGAATGCACCAGTTTACTTAAATGTAGCACTTTGTCAAGATCTATTTACACATCCAATCATTGGTTTGTGGGTTCTGCTGAGCACGTATATCACAGAAAAGTGCTGCTCCCTGCAATCTCTACCAATGTGTGTGAAATACTACCATAGCTGTTATCGCGTACAGGGACTGCAGCTCTGTCTCCACATGAGGGCTACAAATGACATTTTTTTCACTTGCATGTACAACCCATTAATTGCTGGAAAGAACAAAACAACAATGAATGTCATTAGGCTCAGTTTTGTCTTACGTATATTATCCCTGTGACAATAGCACAGCAGGAATTTACATGCCATTACATAAAATTGACACCATAACCTATTAAAACATTATGACATGCTCACATTTATATTGTGGTGCAAGCCCAGACGTTATCGGCAAAGAAAATAAAGACAAGAACAAAGACTATTCCCATAGCAAGTAGTGAATTTACCATGTGTCTAACTAAAAAAGGATAAGGATAATAATAAGTGTTTCAGAATTCTGGTAATTCTATTAGAATAATTTGAAACCTGGGTAGTATTTTACAGTCGCTTCTAATACATCGGTTATGTCACCCCATTGAGTTTTACAAATTGTATCTAACTTTTTTTAGTTTGCTAAAGGATACAAGAACTAATTGCCATGATTATTTGAATTCATGGTATCTGAAAGGTGATTTTATGATGGGGGACTTTCATTTTACATCTAGCTCAGTCTGCTACCTTGCTCAGTTTGCGTGAATTGTTTTGAGGACATAGAGCAAGGGTGTCAGACTCAGGTTGGTTCGCGGGCCGCAATAACGTCAGCCCGGTTTCATGTGGGCCGGACCATTTTAGATATAATATTTAGATATTTTTCTTATAAATTGATTGAAATAAATGGATCAAAAGCCCTGAATATTCAGTTTTTATAGATCTAAAAGTGTGTGAGCTTTTTTTCTTAGTAAGGGAAAATCTCTTTTGATTATTATGTTCCATATTAAAGTGGAAAACAGAAAATATTTTTATATATTTTTAGATTTTACAAATGATTTTTGAACTAAAAACAGAAAAAAATGGATTAAGAAAATTTAATTATTGATTTAAAGGGGGAAAATCAGGAAATATAATATACATCTATATCTATCATTTTAATTTGATCCTAAAACAGAAAGTCGGCACTCATGATTGACTTTCCCGGGCCACACAGGATGATGCGGCGGGCCAGATTTGGCCCCGAGGCCGCCACTTTGACACCTGTGACATAGAGTATACGGATGGATGATGCCTGCATCAACCAACCAAGCAACCAACCAATTTACATTGTGACAATGGAGATGAAATAATAATGTATATACAAGGTAGACCTTAGTTTTTTATGTTGAGGCTAAAACCATGTCTAATAAAACAAGTATTGGTGGCCCGGCGGTTAAGTGGTTAGCATATCAGCCTCACAGTTTTGGGGTCCTGGGTTCGATCCCAGGTCACTCCTCCTGTATGCAGTTTACATGTTCTCTCCAAGCTTGCGTGGGTTTTCTCTGGGTACTCCAGTTTCCTCCCACATTCCAAAAACATGCATGGTAGGATGGTTGCAAACTCTTAGGTATGAGTGTGAGCGTGAATGGTTGACTGTCTCCTCGTGCCCTGCGATTGGCTGGCCACCAATTCAGGGTGTCCCCCGCCTGGTGGCCATAGTTAGCTGGGATAGGCTCCAACAACGCCGTCAAGGTTTTGACCATATATTCATTTCAAAGCGCAACACCCGCCCCCCTGCAAATTTTTGACCAAAGTGCTGGAGGCAAAAATAAAATCTTGCTCAGTTCACTGTAAATGTGTTCTTTTTTCATTATTTAAGCATCTTTTCCCAAAAGGGACGGCTCTTCCGACTCATCACAGCTCATCAGATGCTTGCCAATTTGCGGGATTTCAGTGGGTAAAAACTGATCGCTAGGTGTCTGTAGCTCTTCCATTTCTGTTGCAAAGTGGTCAGGACTTCCTCCGTTGGATGTATCCTTAATGACACTGTAGGTGAGTGCCGCGCTGTATGAGGCAGGTTTCTCCATCTTCTGAGGCCCACAGTGACACAGCTTTTTAAAGGCAGCGCGAAACTTTTGAGACATGACATTGTAGATGACCGGGTTGATAGCACTGTTCAAATATATGCAAAGGCGGCAGAAGAGCAGGAACCAGTTGTCTAGGTAAGCCTTGTCCAGGAAGGAGTTGACGACAACTAAGGTCCGGTAGGGCATCCAAAGTAAGGCGAATAGGATTACTACCACAGCCAGCATTTTGGTTACCTATCAAAATAGAATTTGTTAGAGGGAAACAATTAAATCGATTATTTCAACATTTGTCATATGTTTCCAACTAAAGTCATCCCAAAAAAAATCAATGTATCTGTAGATTTTTTTCTATTGCAATTGAAATCTTGAACACTAGATAGTGCTAGTCATTGAAATTGTGCCTCTCTATTAGCTCAGTGGTAAAAAAAATGACATATTGAATTTAATTAATAATTTTCCGCATTTTGTTTAAGATAAATTTAAATGAAAAAAATCGATGTGATGAATTATTCTCTCTTGATAGGGATTGTTTCTACTTTTTTGCTATCGCTGGACATTTTCTCCCTATATATGTTTAGCTAATACTTAAAAAGTAGGAAAAAACACAGAGAAATGACATAAATCATTTTTTTTGCTATCTTAAATGTGTTGTAACAAGTCAATACATGACCTCAATAGTGGAGGTTTAAATCAAATGTTTACAACATTATTTCTGTTTATACTTATCTCCATTCCTCCATATCTCCTATTTTTTCACCTAATGAAGTGATGTGCTTAGATTGGCCCTCCGGGGTATATTGAATATCAAGTGATCCTTCATTGGCTCAAACGTTTGCCACAAAAACTATGATGATTTCTAACCCCCGTATTCTTTTACACTGCTGACGTTCAAATGTTAAAATGTATTTCTTTTCTCTTGTGGGTGCGCATTCATACACAGAAACATTGCAAACTAACACATTATTATGTTTGAATCACATATTTTTGTTCATGGTTATCTGTCCTCTGAATTTTTATGGATAAATTACCGTATTTTTCGGACTATAAATCGCATGTCAGTGTAAGTCGCACTAGCCCAAAAAATGCACAATAAAAAACACAAGTCGCATTTTTGCTTAATTTTATTTGCTAAAATCCAAAACAAATAACAGAAATGTTGTATAAAATGTTCATATTGTAGGAACAATAGTTAGTGTCCAAAGAATAATGTACAGCATTTCTCCGCACTCAGTCAGAGTCCAAAATATTTTAACGAATTCGGTTCTAATCTAGAAGTACTATTCCTAAAAGCACCGTGGGAGTGGGCAGAGCGAGGGAAAAGAGAAGTGCAGAAGAGATAGATGGAAGTTTTTGCTGTTGTTCTCGCTGGCTACGGTCGCCATGTTGTGTTTTTAAAATGCAAATAAATAAGTAAAAACTGATGAGACTGCCGACTTTTTTGTCGATGATACAATATTTTAGCATCTACTGTTGTTCCTCTCCGCGCTCAGTTCGTTTCCATCTAGCACAGTGCGGATCGTTTCACGCCGTTGTTCTCTGTGATTTCGTTTTTTTTTTATTGTTATCAACCCCGATGCCTCACACATTTGTTGCTTCCTCTAAGGATGTTACTGTGTCTAAAGAACAACGAAGAATGAAGACAATCGTCTGGAATCCTCAAGTTCTCATATGGCTAAGGGAGGGAAGGCTGCCATTTCACTCAATTTTAGAGTAAATGAGACGTCTTCCATCATTTTTAGTAAGACTAAAAAATAGGGTTGTTCCATGTCATAAATTGTTTGTGTGGAAGCTACTTTTACCATATCGATAGCCAAAATAAGAACATCGCCTTACAAATATTATCAAACCAAAGTGCAGTACAATGTTTATTTTATTTAATATTAGTAAGTTACAGGCCGTGAGGTTAGTCCATCGGCCTCGCAGCGCTGGGGTCAATGTTTCGATACCAGGGGGGTCCTCAATGTCTGGAGTTTACATCCTCTCCCCAGGGTTGCATGGATTTTCTCAGGGTAGTCCAGTTTCCTCTCACATCCCAATAACATCCACAGTGGGCTTGTTGAACAGTCTAAATTGCCCCTAGGTATGAGTGTGAGCATTCAGGGTGTTGGCCTGGGAAGGCTCCAGCACCCTCCACAACCCTTGTGAGGATAAGCCGTTTGGAAAATGGATGAATGAATATTGCAGGCGATTCTACAGGTTCGCTGTGGCAACCTCTTAGGGGATAAGTCCACCCACCGCCAATGTTGAAGGCCTAGAGCTTCCTCTTGTCCTGTTCATTGTAAAATTAGTAATTCCAAGCAAAAGTGGTACTAGAGTTTAAGTCGCGGGCAAACTACATTAAAAAATAAAATAAAAACACCCTGCGACTCTCGTCCGGAAAATACGGTAATCCATTTCAATCTCACTACCTAATAGCAAAAGGTTGCAGAAGAAACTATTACTTGATTAATCCCAATGCATGTATAAAAAGCAATTTGTAATCAGGTCTGCATGTAGGTATATATCATCTTCACACCAAACAACCAAACACACTGTTTTTCATAAGAAAGTCAGCTGTCAGGTGAAGATAAATAATCTCCTAGGTGATAGATTAGTAACACCCACATGAGGCGCAATGAGTTTATACTTGCAGTGTCTGCCTTTCTTTACATTTTGGCAATCCAGCAAAATCCACATGATTTTCTACTTTATTTTTACAGTGGTTTGTTTAAGGCAGACCAACCCAGAGACATGTGAGTGTACCATTTTGTGTGTGCATTTCTCAAACAATATCCACCAACCAAACTGAAGGAGAAGAAAAAACATGTTTGAGTTGGAGTTAACTGATTAAATTGGCCATTAGCAGAAGGACATCTTTAGGGTACCACACCCTCTTTGTCATTTTAGAAAGAATTTCATCTGAATGACAAGCATGCATCTCCAAATACATATCTGATACCGTGTGCTTTTGTCAGGGGCATCAGCAGGTTTTATGTGGAGAAAGAGGACTACATTGTGCAATAGAATATTTCCACCAAAAGGCATGAAATTGATTAGTCTATAAAATTCCATAAATAGTGTTAAAAGACACAATTTACTATAATCATCATGGGCTTCAGCATGAGGAGGAAAGCGGCAGTTTATAGTCTAAAAATGTCTTTAACAAATTTATAGTAAGTAACATTTTTATAATTCATCATTGTAAAATACAGAATTACAAAGATTGGCGAAAAAAAAGGTTATTTGGGGACTAAAAGGGCAATTTAAACAGGCAGAAATAAATCATTTTCTGATTATTTGATAAATTGATTAATTCAATTAGATTTAAAAAAAATTCTGTCCTTGAATTAATTGTATTTATTAATTATACTATCCTTTGAGGATAGGGGTGGGGCAAGTGGTTAGCGTGTCGCCTCACAGCTCTGGGGTCCTGGGTTCAAGTCCAGGTCGGTCCACCTGTGTGGAGTTTGCATGTTCTCCCTGTTCCTGCGTGGGTTTCCTCCAGGTACTCTGGTTTCCTCCCACATTCCAAAAACATGTATGGTAGGATGATTGGGCACTCTAAATTGCCCCGAGTCTGAGTGTACATGGTTGGTGCCAGCACCCCCTGCAACCCTAATGAGGATAATGTGGTTCAGAAATTGAGATGAGATGAGATTATCATTTGAACCTGTCCTCTTTAGTTGCTTGGACACGGAGAATGGTAATTCTGAATGTTTTAAGAATTTTCATGTGCCACATGGGAGTTTGGTGTTGCCCACTATGGATATTTATACTGGGCTGCTTATTCAAAGAATGCTGCAAGGAAGAAAACAGGGGACAAAGAGAAAGAAAGAAAAGAGACAATAATGATACAAATGAATTAGGCAATATGTAAGATAGTACTTATTGTAAGTAGCAATGATATCTAGAAATTCTTACATATGGGGAGGAATACCGAAGGGGAAGATATGTCTTATTGGCGTGATGGAGTAAAATTATTGAGCAAACAATCTTAGTGAAGTGTAGTCGGGAGTTTAGAAAACCTCCCCCATGGGTATTAATTAGTAAAAATCCCACTTTTAGCTATTTAATTGCTAATCCTGACATTATTGGTTTTATATACTGTAATGTTTCTAATATAATCATACGTATTCCCACTCTAACGTGTTTGACAGTCATTTGGTAAATAAAACTCAACTCAGACGGGCAAATCCTGGAGAAGAACAGACAAAGTACATCCTTTTGTCTGCGGAAATAGTCAAGGGAACACCATCCGCGCCCCAGTCCACCAGCCCATTTGAGTTTGCTCTAACCAGCCTCCTGGTATAAGCGAGGGACGCCCAAGCCACCTGGGAGTGACAGCCCCCCACTCGATCAGTGAGTTCAGCAGACCGACCACTTCCTGGGCCCAAGCAGAACACTGGGATAGAGGAGACGAAGTTGGGAAAAAGAAAGCGAGAAGGAGTGGGACTTTGCCATGCCCCCTCTATTTGGCGGCGTAGCAAAATTGTGCCTTCTGTCCACAAAATTGCCTCTCACACAGGTTGTGTCCCCAAGGAAACATCCTCACTGCCAAAACATGTACAGCGCAGTTTCTGCTAGCACAAAAATACAATTACATTGTAGAAGCACACAGGTCCTGTCAACTAAAATTGTCCCCAATGTCAAAGAACAGTGGTTAAATCTTTTCACGTTGACATATAAATAAAAACTCAACCAAAGTACTTCAGGCGCTTAAGAATGTTTTCGAGGCACATGCACAGGTTTTCTTTTTTAGTATAGTATAAGCTTCATTTTAAACAACCACGGTTCATACGTTAATAGATTTGAGTTTTCTTTGCGCCTCAATATAAAAAATACTAAGTGTAATTTAGATACAATGATAAAAATGTGTGTAATTTTCCTGGGGCTTAAAGGAGCGGGCATGGGACTATCCCTCTTTATCAAATTGTCTCTGTCCACTCTTATGTTTTTCGTGTTTTACAGCCCTTCTATCTTTTTTTTAATTACATTTTAATATTTCTTAATACATTCCTTTCTTACTTTACTTTGTACTTTATACTTTTTACTTTAATGTTTTTACAACTTTCCTTGTTCTGTTAGCCTGGCTTCTTTCGGCTACTTTTTTTTGGAATCACACATGAGACTAGCTGTTACAATACGCAGCAGAAGGAGCAACACCTCGGTGCCGCCGGAGATTCGGAGCTGGATAAAAGTGCCGGGAGAAGGGGCAACACTTCTGACCAACCATTCCATTATGGGATAAGATGGAAGAGCTGTCGCCGCTTACCAGCAACGGAGTCGAGGGGCTCTACTCTGCTACTGTTGTCTTCTGCTCCAGACTACTAAGGAACTGTGCAGATAAGCTTGGAAGAGTGACTCTGCATATTCGATACCTCGGTCACAGTCTGCAGAAGTTCCCCATCTTGTGGAAGACTTCCTGTGTGTGGTTGCAGTTTTTGTCCAACTTTACGTCTTTTGAGTCTGTATCTGTTTTTGCTACCGCAACCAAAATGGCACCGTTCAAGTGGCAGCCGGTGGCGGTAGCTCCTTCCACTCTTGCTCGTGTTGTGTTTTTGCTGCTTTTCTGTCTTAATGATTTGATTTGGTGATTCTCATTTACTTTGATTTGCTTTGTACTTTGTGCTTTTGCTGTGTTGTTCTGTCTAATCACCCTCTTGCTACTGCCACAATGAAATTTCCCGAATACGGGATGAATAGTTAGAAAAGTTGTCCAATCCAAACCAACAGAAGCAGTTTTGTGTTCATGCAGACCTGACGTCACAAAAGTCAAAGTCCAACAAATTTCTGGTTCATGTAATGTAAAAAAGGAATAAAACAAATTTATTCTCATAATATTATAATTTTTATCTCCTACTATTGCAACATTTTTGTATTATTTCAATGTCAGTCTACATTATTTTTGCATCTTTACTCTTTTAATATTATGACTATTCTCATAATCCTTTTTCTTTCTTTTGCCTTTTGTTGCCTGGATGTTAAAGTAGGGTTCAGGCTCGAAAGCAGAAGTTACATGATAAAGTCATGAGAAAACATATTTGAAAATTTAATCCCTCAACATCACAGGGTGGAGCCTATTTGGTCAAACTGGCCACATCACATCGCAGTCAACGTGTATAGCCAGGCCGCCTGTTGCCCTTCCATTAGAGATTACGTTGATAACACGGCTGGTGTGAACAGATCATAACAGTTTGAGCCAAGTGGATTTCGACCATTGGATTTAGCATCTTGATTGGGAGGAAAATATCAGCTCCAAAGATAAAGAAATCAAGTGACGCATGACTCGTTTATCATACTTACATTTTTGGTATATTTCCCACAATCGTATCAATGACTATGATACTATTATCATATACAGTACCATTGACAAATATACTGATGTTTGTGCACAATGTTGGCAACATTAGAAGGCAATGCTAGTGCAAAGCGCGTGAATGCTGAAAGACTCAAACACAAAAATATGGAAAAATAAAATAGAAGCAGACTGTTTAAAGTTCATTTGCCTCTTCTGGTGTCACATTCTTTCTTAATTTCCATTTTATATGCAAACAAAGCCTTTGGTCGGTTGATATGGAGGGCCGTGTAGCAGGATCTTTTTTCCCCATCAATTGTTGCCTTCCTTTGTTGCTCTTCATACAGTTAAAAGCCAAACACAGTGGCATATTGTCACTGCTTTCTCTTTAAATACATTTAAATATTGGAAAATACATATTTTATATTGTGAGTTATATCCAGGGTATATTTCAGGGGTTTTTTCTTTCATCATCTTCTGTACCGTGCATCCTCGTAAGGGTTGTGGGGGTTGCTGGAGCTCATCCCATCTGACTTCGGGCAAAAGGCAGACTACACACTAAACTGGTTATTGAGATCTTTTTTTAAAATTTATTTATTATAGTTTGGGTGACAGTTCTGGGGTACTGGGTTCGAATTCATGTCGGTCCTCCTGTGTGCAGTTTGAATGTTCTCCATGGGCCTGCATGGGTTTTCTCCAGGTAATACAGTTTCCTCCCACATTCCAAAAACATGCATGGTAGGCTGATTGAACACTTAAAATTGCCCATAAGTATAAGTGTGAATGGTTGTCCATTTCCTCGTGCCCTGCGATCGGCTGGCCACCAGTTCACAGCCCGGCCCAAAGTCAATTGGGATAGGCTCCAGCACCCCCCGCAACCCTTGTGAGGATTAAACAGCTCAGAAAATGAATTAATGAATTATTGCTGTTTGTTCATTTGATCATTTTAGATGATTTATTATTTTGATTAAAATATATAAAAGTGGCCCGGTGGGGAGAGTGGCCCGGACAGCTGGGATAGGCTCCAGCACCCACCCCGACACTAATGAGGATAAAGCGGTTCAGAAAATGAGATGAGATGAGAAAATTTATAAATTAATTTTATATATTTTCTCATCTCATCTCATTTTCTGAACCGCTTTATCCTCATTAGTGTCGTAATTGTATTTAAATTAAGATGAATATCTTCACAATATAGAGATAAAGCAAAACTATACACACTATATGTTTAGCATGTATATAAATAATTCAAATGTTCTATAGACATTTTTGTTAAATAGATAAGGATAAGCAGTACAAAAAAATGAATGAATACTTATGACCTGGCGTGCACGTACATGTCTTGATAGAATTATTTATTTATTCTTAATGATAAAAAAAATTGTCACTTGACTTATAAAGGGTTAAACACTATTTTTGAGGCTTATACCTTGTCCTTACAGAGACCGTATTTGACATGACAATAACTATTGGTCTGTTCTCTTTAAACCTCATTACTACATAGGATTTAATGTTTTACTGGTTATATTAGGAAAACATGGATGAATCGTCCAGTTATATGCTATTTCCCTCCTCAAACACACACCCACAACCTCACAGGTTTTGATGGTCACTGGTCATATTAATAAAGAAAACAATCTTGAATTTTAGATGACCGGTAACAGTTATTTAAGTCAGAAATATATGCTTTTTATGTCAATTATAGGGGCCTATTAGGGTTCTCCATCTGTTCTATTCCTTCCTTCACAGAGTACAGTTTTTTGTGTGTTTTTTGACAATGGTGGAATTGAATGTTGGTATGAGAGATATAGATATATTTCCTCACCTGTCTGCGGGAAGCAGCAGTGCTGCTGCTGTTGGAGCTGGCTCTGATCGTCCTTCCTCCGAATTTACTGGTTCCTCTCCCCCACCTGCCGGTGCTTTCTTTGGGGTCAGCAGGTAAGGGGGTTAGGATGAGAATCCTGGCGATGAGTCCATACAGAACTGTGGCCAGCATGAGGGGCAGCACGTAAAAAAAGGCAAAATCTATGAAGTAAATGGGTAGATACTGACTCCTGGATACTTTGTAGGCACAGCTGACGAGCACGGCGTTGTCATATACCAAAGTTTGCGTGTCTGATAAAAAGAGCCACATAATGCAGTAGATGGACGTGAGCGCCCACACCAGCAGAATAATCTTCTTTGCCCGGGATAAAGTGCACAGAAATTGCGCTTTGATTGGGTGACAGATGGCGATATATCGCTCCACCGTGAAGGCTGTGATGGAACAAGAGGACGCGTTTATCCCCAAATATTGGAGATAGGTGATCGCCAGGCAACCGGCGTATCCGTACACCCACTGCCCGTGCAGGGCGTCGGTGATGTTCGGTAGCCCAGCCGCGGTCAGCACCATCAGGTCGGCAACCGCCAGGCTCACCAGGTAACAGTTGGTGGGAGTCCGCATGTGTTTGGTGGTGAGGACCACCAGGATGACCATGATGTTGCCCACCATCCCCATTCCGCAGATGAGGGACACCAAAGAGACGCTGACTGCCTTGTACTCGGGCGCGTAGTCGCTCCAAACGCCCAAGGTTTGATTTTGCTGCGTCGAAAACGTCTCGTTCCCCCTTGTCATGTCCCCTGTGGTCAAGTTGTCCATGATGGGCTTCTTTGGAGGGGGAATGCACCACCAAACCACAAAAAGAATTCCGTCTAAAACCGAGTTCCAGCCATCAAAGGTTGAAGTTAAAACTCACGCGTAATACTCCCAAAAATCAACCGCGCCCTTAAAAAGTCCGCACTTGCCCTCTTTTGGATTTCTTTTTTTTCCATTCTGAATGTTCATTTGTTCATTCTTGCTTCCAAAAAGAGCCAGTGGATTGAAGTTTGCGTGGTCGTCAGCTCCTGCCTGCATACTTTGATGACTGCGAGAGAAAGGGGGATTCGGCAAAGGCGCACAAAGATCGACACCCTGTCACCACCACACAAGGAGCATGCCTAGAATGTGAATGCAGCCAGTAGACCTGCATGATACTTATTTGTCATTTCCCATTATTAAATACACATCTTTGTGAAAATTGCTTTATATTTTCTTTATTGATAGTTTTATTTTATTTGGCATGGACCATGGAGTTCTGAGAACTACTGTCACCACATTACACCCCCAGCACCCCCCCCCCCCAAATAAAAAAAAATAGCCCAACTATAAATGTAATGACAATATCTATAAATATGGTGCTTATCTTATTGAAACAAACAAAAAATGACGATTTTCATAATATTTTATAATTCCTGATTAGTTTTGGTTATCTCATCTCATGTTCTGAATCGCTTTGTCCTCACTAGGGTCGCGGGGGGTGCTGGAGCCTATCCCAGCTGACTTCAGGCCAGAGGCAGGGGAAGCCCTGAATTTGTGGCCAGCCAATTGCAGGGCAGACGGAGACAAACAACCATTCACGCTCACACTCATACTTACGGGCAATATTGATGGTCCAATCAGCCTACCATGCATGTCTTTGGAATATGGGAGGAAACCAGAGTACCCAGAGAAAACCCACACAGGCCCGGGGAGAACATGCAAACTCCACACGGGTGGACCGACCTGGATTTTAACCCAGGGCTCCCACTGTGAGGCCGACGCGCTAACCACTCATCCGCCGGGCCGCCCTAGTTTTGGTTATTAATACAAAATGGTAACTCCAAAACGACCTGGTATCCACTTGTGTTCCCAATTAGATTTTTTTTAATTTTTTAAATCAATCATCTTTATGGAATTTTAGTTCCTCAATAAACATTTGTAGACTTGTTCATGGGGCTGTCCGTCGGCCCCCCAGTTGTGGGGTCCTGGGATCAAATCCTGGTCGCTCTACCTGTGGGGAGTTTGAATGTTCTCCTCAGGCTTTTGTGGGTTTCCTCCAGGTACTCTGGTTTCCTCCCACATTCCAAAAACATGCATGGTAGGCTGGTTGGACAATCTAAACACCCCTAGGTGTGAGTGTGAGCGTGAATGGTTGTCCGTCTCCTCTTGCCCTGCGATTGGCTGGCCACCAATTCAGGGTTTTGTCCCCTGCCTCGTGCCCGAAGTCAGCTGGTATAGCCTCCAGCACCACTCGCGACCCTAGTGAGGATAAAGCACTTCAGAAAATGAATGAATGAATGAAAAAAACATTTTTTTTCATGAACAAACTAGTTAAGAAAATAATTACTAAAATTAAAATGAATATAAACAGAAAGAGCCACCTGATGGTGCAGTGGTTTCTCTGTCTGCATTTGGTGCAGGCAATCTGGGCTCGATTCCCACTCGGTGGCAGTGTGAGTGGTTGTCTGTCTCTGTGTGCCCTATGACTGACTGGCGACCAGTCTAGGGTGTAGTCTGCCTTTTGCCCGAAGACAGTTGGGTTAGGCTCCAGCAACCCCCGCAACCCTTTCAAAGATGGTCGGCATGGAAGATGAATGAATAAACATAAATAGATTCTATTTATGGCCCTATTAACAATGTTCATACTATATAGTTCATTGCCTGCCATTGACAACGGTAGATGTCTATTTCTTTTAAACTGGGAGGACTAGCTATGCATGGTCATGTTAGAGTGTCATTGACAAGGATAGACATTCAATCTATTTTGACTAGGAATTCTGGGAGTAAATGATCCCTCAGTCTAACGGATTGGACGTTTCACGCTGTCACTGGCAGCCACTTAAGTAAGTGCCATGTAAAGGGTTAAGACTGCCATTTTGACATGAAGTTAGTGACATGATCTTATGAAAAAAAAACACTGCTCACATTGTACTTCTAATTTGATTTTTAAGATATCAACACACCAGAGGAAAAACAACTTATCAGAGGCTTCTAATTTGACTCTTAGGAAACCGATGCACCTGAGGAAAAACAATCAGAGACGGAGGACTTCTAAATTGAAAATGAACAAGTGGCAACTGGAAATGAAATGAAGGAAATGAGGTGGAATTAACAACAATTGTGCTTGAAAAATGGACAACCCTTTTTTAATTGAACATTTAATAAAGAACTCAAATGAATAGCTTAAGGGCTCTGTAATGTTGCATTTAATGATGCAGTGAGGGTCCGTGCTCGGAGATATGTCCAGCAAATTGACACTTTGCTGGCAGAAAGTCCTACGCCCACTTGAATCATATCTAGTATGAGGGGCAGTTTGTAATGCAATTATGTTGAATTTGATTGGGCACAGGTATATGAATTCTGATAGCAAATGAGTCATATCACTTCAACGGTTCTCTGTTGCCAGCCTCGCTGCAACTCCTTTGGGTCCCCCTATCAAAAGCCAGATGGTATTCATGTATCTATGCCAAGGACAAATAGTGACAGATTAAAGGGGATGTTCTAAATAATCATATATTCTTATTGGACATGATTATTATTGGTTTTGTCTATCCATTCACAGATCCATTTTATCTGGCCCATCAGATAATGTGGCTGATTCGTCTAATTCGCTGGATTTAAGTGCTAGTCTCCCTGTGAGGCGTGGATTCAAATCCCACCACTGTCACAGGCATTTCTGAGACTGTTGCCGATTACCTACTTTCATCCTTTCTGTGTTGAGTTTGAATGTTCTCACCATGTTTGTGTGGATTTTCTTTGGGGCTGTTCTTTTCTCTCACCTCTCAAAAACATGCATGATTTAAATTGAAAAATAAAACACATTCCCTGATCAGCCAATCGCAGGGCACACAATGATAGGGACAACCACTTATGTTCATTGACCTACCATATGCATGTTTTTGGGATGTGGGAGGAAACTAGAGTACATACCCACAGATCTGGGGATAACATGCAAACTCCACACAAGAAGAAACCAGGGATTGAACCCTCGATCGCAGAACTGTGAGACCAACGTGCTAACCACCAGGCCTTCCTGTGCCGGATCACAAAGAAAATAATTTTTGAATGGAAATAATTTCTTTTGTATCAAGTAGTTCCATAAAATAATTTGATCTGGAGTTAGATGTTTTTATTTTGACTGGCATTCATTATAATAAAAATACCTAGTTTCACATAAAATCATTTGATGGAAGTACCTGACAAAAATATGATAATTTAATTTATATTTTTTCCAGTGCTGACTCATAAAATGAAATCTGTCATGACAAGCTGTCCCCAGAGCTTGCCTGGTGACAGAATAAAATAAATGAAAGTCTATGAAAGATGGTGGAAGATGAAGTTTGTTGAGTAAAACCTACTCCTGACCAGTTTAGAATTAGACACTCATTTGCCAGATCACTAGACATGGAGTTAGAGTACACCCATTTTGTATTTAATTATTTAGTTTTTGTTTTTTTCTGGATTTTCACTATCTAGCGATTGAAAATTTCACTGAGACATCATACAGAAGGGCAAGTGTGCTATATGCTGACAGATAGTGTTTACTTGGAGATTTAGTTCTGCTGACCCAACTATACTGGCTAGTGTGACTTATATCTTGTCAATTACGTGATCTTTCACCCAAGCCCATTTTTGTTAACCGCTGGGCTTTCAGAATTACAAGCGCATGGAAGCATATGACGGCTCTTTTCTGGCTCGGTTCAAAATGTGTGCGCTTACCATTTCCAAGACGATGGAAAATTGCTTTTTTTCACCTAGATCACACCCATGTGGATACTTCCTCCAAGATATAACTGTCATGTGTCATGTTACTGTTGTTCTGTGGAAGCTTACACAGTGACTCATCAATTAGCCCAATGCTTGCCTCCCACACATAAAACATATGTGCTTTACTTCAACTACAATATGAAAAAATCAACTACAGTAATACCTTGAGATAGGAGCTTAATGCGTTCCGAGACCGAGCTCTTATGTCGATTTACTCGTGTCTCAAATCAACGTTTCCCATAGAAAGGAACTAAATACAAATTAATTTGTTCCCACCCTCTGAAACCCCCCCACCAAAAACAGGATATTACAATGGAAAAACATGTATATATTTAAATTTTCTACTCCATTTGTTCCTCCATGTGCTTATTACAACAGATGAGGATGGTTGAGTGTTTAATTTAGCTTCTGGACAATGACAGCTCATCAGTTCTCACAGCCGCAGGGATTAAGAGGTGGAGCACACAAATTAAGGGTGTCAGCATACAGGTCCGCCGAGTAATTTTGAGTGTATATATTGGTTCTATTAATGCATGCAGTGGTGGGGGGCTGCTGTCTTTTTGAACACTTCTAGGAAAGCCTTTTAAGCATATGTTATTCTTTAGGGAAGTATGACAAGCTTCATTTGCAACTTCTCTTATAGTAGCTCACATAAAAATGTAAAAAAGTAAGTAAAAGTAATGATACAGAATTTTTCCTAAATTGAACAAAAACATATGACAATATGAAGCCGGTTTGCGGTTATAGCAGATGTTGTTGTTTTTTTACTAAATGTTGCAGGTTAGTTTAGCTAAAGAAAAGCTTTTGGGTTAAAGGTTTAGAATGTTTGGGGAAAAACTGCTTGTCTCCTAAAGATTTGTTCTGTACTTCACTGAGGTTGGGGTCAGGCCTCTGTAGGTGAGTAAAAGTAGGTAACCCAAACATGACTCCATGGATCTTGCTGACAAGCCAAAAACCTGGAGAAGGTTTGCACTGAGAATGTAAACTTTCCCTTTTCAAATTGATGGTTGGGAACAACCCAATTTGGATTTTTAGTTTACAATATATTATAGATTAAAATGGATTGGGGTGCATTTTTGATGGTAAAGGAGAAACAAAGACCCAGGAGAAAATGGTAAATAACAAAAATAGTAAATAAGTATGATGGAGCCATGTTTGGAGTTTATTTTAAACTTCAGAAATCCATTAGTGAGTCTATATTGCCCTCTCGTGGTATTAGTTTAGTATTTTATTTTTAAATAAAGTTATTGTAAGACATTTTGGGTGAGTTCATTACTGTGCTGCCCTTGCGCTTGAATCATCAATTAATATTTTTTTTATACCCCTTCCACTTATTATGGTCATGGTTGTGCTTACCCCTTCCCTTAGGCGTAAGGTTGGCTATTTGTATCTGCATTCTTTCTACTGTCACAATGAAATTTCCCGAATACGGGATGAATAAAGTTATCCAAAATCCAATCCAATTTTCCTGGTCACCAGTCCATCACAGGACACATAAGGTGCATCAGAAAAGTATTCCCAGGGCTTCTCTTTTTCCACAATTAATCATGTGAAAGTTGATTTTTTTTTAAATTACAAGATATTATTTTGTTATATTATTATTTATTCATTATTTGTTTGTTGTTGTTATTTGTGCACTTCATTGTTAAGGTTTAAATCTCATTATTCTTGTAGAGTGACAATAAAAGCATTCAATTCAATTCAATTGTGCTTCCAGGGTGGATAAGAAGTTAACAAAATTGAATGTATTGTAAGGTCTCCAGGTTCCTGCTGCTGCAAACTTTAACCCTCGGGCTGCTATTGGACCGGTGCTGAGTGGTACACGATTTCTACAAACATCTGGCATTCACACCAAAGATTTATGTTGGCCCCTTTTACAAAGGAGTAGCATCATCTGTCTACTCTACCACATAGGCTTGACTGATAGATCACTCTCGATATGGTTGGAGGGTTATCCTCGTTCCAAAAGGCTCTTAAAGATAAATTCTCTGTCTTCATGCCCAACTTGTGCTCTGACATATACTATGAACGCATTCATTCATTTTCCAAACCGCTTATCTTCAGAAAGAGTGACAAAGGGTGCTGGAGACTATACAAGCCAACTATGGGCAGCAGGTGAAGGACACCCTGAATTGGTGGTCATCCAATCGCAGGGCCCAAGGAGACGGACAACAATCCATGCTCACACTATACCTAGGGGCAATTTAGCATGTCCAAACAGTCTACCATGCATGTGGGATGTGGGAGGAAACCGGAGTGTCCGGACAAAACCCAAGGAGAATTTCCATACAAGAGGGTCCAAACCTGGGCTTGAACCCTTGATCTCAGAACTGTGAGGCTGATGTGCTAACCACTGCCCTACCATACTGCTCTGACTGGATTTATTAAATGAAATATACATTAATCACGTAGCTTTAACATCCAAAGGTTTTATTCCACCCAACTGCATTTAGCAATGTGAATTAATCGTTAAATATTATTGTGTGAATGGTCCTAGTATAAAAAATACCCACACAAAATTTGAATATGTACCCATCTACACATTAAACTTGAGTCTGTTGTTCTATTGTCGTCTTTCTTAATGTCTGAAAGGTTTCATTTGAGCATACAGACACTGTGTACCTATTTCAAACCAAAGACACCACCAGGCCCTATAAATAATCCAAATGGAACGTTTGCACTGGCCCACTAAACTGTCTGAGACCTTTTAAAATGCTGTCTGGCTTTTGCATGTTCAGTCAAGTATGTTTTTTACTTGCTTGTAGTTCAAGATGAGATCGACCGATTATTCCCAAACTCATGACTCAAAGTGCTTTGGGAAGTTAATAAGAAACTAAAGAAATAATAACATATTTCAAATCTTTGTGGATATACTTTATTTATACTTTTTCATGTTTGCCCCGGGCTTGCGTCGATTTTTTCCAGGTACATCTCCCACAAACAAGCAGGGATAGGCTGGTTGAACAGTCTAAATTGCCACTACGTATGTGTGAGTGTGAATAGTTGCCGGTCTCCTTGTGCCCTGCGATTTGCTGGTCCAACTCCTGAACCACTTATCCTCACAAGGATGATGGGGGTGCTGGAGCCTCTTTCAGCTAACTACAGGCACCAGGCGGGGGACACCCTGAATCTGTAGCCAGCCGATCGCAAGGGCACTAGGAGACTGACAACCACTCACATTCACACTCATCCCTCGGGGCAATTTATAGTGTACAATCAGCATATCATTACTATTAGTGGAATGTGATAGGAAACCAGAGTACATGCAAACTCCACACAGGTAGAGCGACCTGGATTTTAACCTAGGACCTCAGAACTGTAAGGCTGACACGCCAGGCCACTCACACTCATACCTAGGGGAAATTAGAGTGTTCAACGAGCCTACCACGAATATTTTGAAATGTAGGTCAGGAAACCAGAGAACCTGGAGAAAACCCACTCAAGCCCCGGGAGAACATGCAAACTTCATACAGGAGGAACGACCTGGGATTGAACCGAGGACTCCAGAACTGTGAGACCGAGGCGCTAACCACTCAACCACCAGGCCGCCACATTAATACATTATATATTAAAATATACATCAGAGAAAAGAGCTCTAAGGATGGAGACCATATAAAATCAAGCTCTTAAATTTGCATCAAGGCACAGATCATGTGATCCATTAGGTCTCAAGATTAAAAATGCTTGGATGTCTTTGACATGGTCACTAATCTTCTGAGAGATTTCAACAACAGATGGTGTATGATACAGATAATTTTACAGGTTTGTTTGCACAACAGTGCTGCTGGTTATTTTATCTTTATTTATTTATATATATATATATATATATATATATGTATGTATATATACATATATATATATGTATATATATATATATATATATATATATATATATATATATATATATATATATATATATATATATATATGTATATATACATATATACATATATATATATGTATATATATATATATATATATATATATATATATATATAATACCATTCAACTTTGGAGTGCCTAATGTGGATTTTATTGATTAATAACACAAATAATGTATATATGACAGACCATCCATTCATTAATTTGGCATACTGCGTATCCTCACAAGCGTCGTGGGGGGTGCTGGAGCCTATGCCAGCCAACTATGGGCACCCGGCGGGGGACATCCTGAATTGCTTGCCAGCCAATGGCAGGGCACAAGGATAAGGACAGCCATTCACGCTCACACTCATACCTAGGGGAAATTTAGAGTGTTGAACAAGCCTACTCTGGTTTTTTTTTTAATGTGGGAGGAGTACCCGGATAAAACCCATGCAACCTACAGGAAGGTCCGGACCTAGGGTCGAACCATCGGTCTCAGAACTGTGAGGCTGACGCGCTAACCATCCTGTTATATATGTACCTACTAATGTTTTCACCAGTGGAGGTCAACATTTCAACTCAGATTACCAAATCCTTGATTTTTTATATATTTTTTATATTATTATTCTCATAGTAGACAAGGGTCAGGTAGCTTTAAAGGCTCCCCTTTTGTGACTGGGTGAGCCTGGTGCTGATTTGGTCAGCTCCTCTCAGCAGTGCATGCGGGCAGCGGATGCTTGAATGTGGGTGGGGCTAAGAAAGCGCTCCAATCCAAGCAACCTCTGGTGTCGTGACGTCACACGCGACATGGAGACGGCAGCCGAGGCGTGTATTAAAACCCTTTCTGATAAATCTTCCTTGGCGTTGGAAACCTGCTGAGGCGCGTTTCAGCGTGACAAAAGGATCCTGAAGACCACGGTTGGTGTGTGATTTAATCTAACGTACTGACACATGTTTTTCTTTAGGTATAGTAATCGATCGGCAGCATCTCAAACTGTATATTTTAGCAAGGGTATAGAAGATGTTGGTTATGGATATTTTAGAGGAACCCATACGATGTATTTTTTAAACGTTGTATAGGCTTAGTAGATTACGATCTGCTTACATTTCAAAAGCAGTTTACAAGGTGCGTGCTTGCACTAAACCTTTAGAATATAGTTTAATCTTGGTTTAGGGTGAACGTGGATCCCTCCTCTAATTGGATAGAAAGCTATTTAGCTCATCACATTTATCGTAGGCGTCTTTCGAGATGAGTTAACGGATTTCTCTAATCATTTTAAAAGTGGATTCACACAGTTCCATCTGTGAGTGAGGCGCATATCTTTTCCGCACCGTAAACGCCTTTGCGCACAAACAGAGGCGAGTGGAGTTTATTTATTGGGCTCATCTAATTAACATGCACCATTTGACTTGTCTCATTAGTGATGCTGTCCAGCGTCACAACAAAAGGGAGGAAGACGGAACCGAGACCGAATGGCTTCGCCGGCGCTGTCTTTAAAAAGGGACGCCAATAAGCTGTCACAATCTCCCGCCGGGCTTGAACACCTCGCCGCGGTGCTGCACGTCCGCAAACCGAGCGAATCAACACGAGGGGGCCCCCTCGGGGACGGCGGCTGTACCCCGGCCCGGAGCTGCCATGACTGGTGTCATTTGGCCGCGAAACGTGCCGAAGTCAAACTGCGCCCTCTAGGGGAGGAGAAAGTGCGCGTTTGCTGCGACGAAGAATTGGAGACATCTTTCACCTACATAGATGAGAACGTCAATCTGGCAATCGGCAGCCCGGACACGAGCCGCAAAAGTTGTCAAAGAAACGTGCGCAACTGCGAGCCGTGCTCTGAGACGGTACCAGAATGTTCGTTCATGTCCGAGGATGATCTATCATTTGGGGAGGCATCGGGGTCCTCGGTGGACTACTGGTTTATAAGCGCAGTCACGTTTTTGGTGACTGGCATCTCCTTGGTGATCATCTCCTACACCGTGCCCCGGGAGGTGGTCGTGGACAAGGACAGTGTCTCGGCCAGGGAGATGGAGAAGCTGGAACTGGAGAGCGCACGCATTGGAGGTCACCTGGACCGTTGTGTGATCGCGGGACTGTGCTTGTTGACTTTGGGTGGGGTTGTGCTTTCCACTCTGCTCATGATCTCCATGTGGAAAGGAGAGATGTACAGAAGGAAAGTTATTGCTTATTCCAAACGGTCCGCCAAACTCTACGGTTCCATCAGCCTGAAAACTAAATCCAGTCCCAGTCACTCATCTGCACACTTGTCCCTTGAGGATATAGTGGAGAGCTTGAACTAGCAGGGCAGTTTTGTGTCCAGTAATGGACATGTGGTCACCAATGATTTATCGTTGTGAGTATTGCATGTGCAAGTCTGCAATGTTTCAGGTTTATGTTGTATACGCTCTGAAAAAAAAGGCATAATTTATATCAGGGGTGCTCAAAAAGTCGATCGCGATCTACCAATATGTCGCCAAAGTCCTATTGGTAGATCACAGGACAGTAAGATTTGATACCATACCTGTTTATACACTTACCTTGCATTGGAGTCTAATGCGAGGTATATCAGCATACATAACTGTTGAACTTTGAAAGGTAGATTATGAGAGGTTGATACCTTGAAAAGTAGATATTGGAACAAAGAAATGTGAGCAGCCCTGATTTATATGCTTTGATGCTTTTTCTGTGGCACTCATTGGCGCCACGGGTAAGTTGGATTCTAGCCCAGTTGGATTTGGACATGTCATCATCCATTCTCAATAATTTATTGTAAAGGAATCAAATGAATTCTCATGTAATTTCAAAAGGGCAAAGCGTTGTGATACCATATTGTGCTTTTAGATTCAAGTATGAATACATTTTTTAAATTATTTTATTACTTATACACACGTCAATAGATATGTATTTTAATATCCCCCTGCTACTCGAAGTCTAAGGCATTTGGCAGTGTTTAAATACCACATGTTTTTCTTTTTCAACCTTCATACTTAAATATGGTCTTAGATACATCCAGTTACTATACCTCTTGTCCTCATAGGTGAGCTGAAGCCTATTCAATCAGTTTTTTTACAGTAAATCTTGGACAATTGGCCAATCAATCCCAGAAAACAACCATTAACACTCAGAGTATTGAAGACAAACCAGTTAATCTAACAGGGGAACATAACCTGTTTTTAGATTTCATGACATACATCATTACGTACTGCTTTATGTAACTGTATTTCACAGCTTACAAAAACAACAACAACAAAAAGAAGGTTTTAGGTTTTAATAAGTAGAAGAGTGACTAAATACACTTTTTGAGGGGGAGGCTGTATTTTAAATATGACAAACATTGATATTTGGCATTCTATTTTACCTTTGAAAGTCTCTTACATTGCAGGACGATGGTGGCATATGCTGTTTTTGGAATGTTCCCAACTCCAGTCTTCCCACCATAGAGCATCTCTATGTTATCCTTAAGGGGTACATTACTTCATGTTTATCGCCTGCTAAATGACTAAACCGGTGGTTTTGATGTGAGTTACAGTTTGGAAACCTCTAAATTCAATTGTTCCATAAGGGATAGACACGAACTCTCAGTCTGCCCATAATTCTGACAGTGCCAAGATTTTACAATACAGGCATAGATTAAAATGAACCCTCCATAGAAAAGAATTCTGCATTTATTTAAATAGTCATTAGTAGGCATTTTGATTTACCTGTCTGTGTAGCAACTCAACTTAATATGAATTTGTTAACTACAGTTACATGGTTGTAACATATATTTCTTTTTCAAAGAGGAAAGAAAAGTTTCAACACAGAATGCCAAATTGAAGCATAGAGTTTGTTTGGCCCACCACTTTGTAGGATACCACTTCTCATAAATGACACTCACTGTCACCTGAGCTTACAATATTAGTACAATCAGCATCCTCACAACAGTCACAAATACTGGAATGCATTTTGGTGTACTGGAAATCTTGAAGCGCTTCTGTTTATTATTAAAGCTATTCATTTTTAATGTGAAGGTTCTCAACCACAAAATCATACACAGACACATTTCAGGAAATTGCAGTTGTCCCTAGAGTGGAGGTGTGTCGGGCTTCTAAGAGGTTCATCCTGTAGGATATATACATTGCAATGGTGTGCATGGTAATATCCAGTGACATTCCCTCTCTGGTGCAGTGCTGAGGTAAGCCAGTAAGCCCGGCTTTGTGCATCTGAGCCAAATCTCCAAGTGGCTTTGACTGAGCTCAGCGATTCGACTGCATTGGACATCCCCCCAACCCCCATGCATGATGTACACTCCCTCTTTTCTGTGGCTTCTCTATACTATTCAGCTTGAAATTATTTCTAAATAATACATCATTGTGTTTAGACCTTAATCACGGAAAAGCTGCAACACAGTGTTTATGTGTTGGCATATGGTCTTGAATGATGGCAGCCAAATTATCATTTGAAAGCTGATAAGCATTTTCCTCAGTCAAATCTCTGGGATAGCAATATCTTGGTATTAACCATATTAAGGAAACACAGAGAGGAATGCTTTCCTGCAAGAAACATTAAGTTTATATTTGGTACAATAAGTGATTTGTTCTGAAACACCACAATGTACATTTTTAACACAAACATGGTACTCCCTCAGCCACCCTCTGAGATTTAGCTTAGAAATCATTGGTTTAATGATTTTCTTTTTTATGCAAAAGAAGAATGTATTTTAACAGTATGCATATTTCACTGTTGTAATGATGAATCCTGCTGCAGATGATTGCAGTCATATGTACCAGCAGAGAATAAAACACACCGCGAGGAGTCTCTGTGTGTATGTACTCATAAAAATGGGCTCATAAATCATGCACATGCACAGAGTCTCATTCTCATTTGCTTTAAGTCTTATGCAAAGATCTTGAATTGAATGCTGTGTGTGCTTTGGATTCCAAGAGTTTCATTCTATTACCTGCTTCCTTGATTTTAAATTACAGTAAAACTCATGGATACGTCTCTATTAATGAGATGCACCCTCATGACTGCAGGTAAACAACCTCGGGCTATTTACTGCATATCTTTTATTCTCAAAACTGCCACAGTATTCAAGAGATGGGATTATTATACCTGCAGAACACAGTGATTAGATTCAGTTCAAGAGCTATGTAAAAAAATGTCTTTAGTGCAGTATCACTTTGTAAAGTACAACACAATATGAAATCATATCATATCTGTCAATACACGTATACGTTATTTGATCATTTGAAATTGTGTATGACGTATAACAACGTTTGTATGGATTTTTTATTTTTTTTAAGTAGGTACGTTTTTTTTTTAGAACCGATCTCATTTTACCAATTGCGGCTCTAATCCGGAATATCTCGGTAACTGGTATCAGACCAGTTAATATTGTCATGCTTTAAGCACAATATGCACCCGCACATTCCCCTTTCACACATCCACCTTTTCACTATATAAATATAGCGCGTTAGCAAGGAATGTACCCAGACAGTCAAGCTGTCAGCATCATAGAGCAACATCTGCAGAATCTTGAATTTAGTGAATACAAGAGGCGGACCAATTGATTGGGCACTACGTCTACTTGGGGGGGAACATTTTAGACTTTTAAGTGCGCCCTATGTGAGTAAATATGTGCCGCGTTGCATTTGTATGGTTTATTTTCACTTAATAAGGGGAATTGCAATCATTAATAAGGGGAGCATTTGGCTGGGGTTTCTCCTGCTTTGGCTCAAAACGCGACACATGTATTTTCATGCCATATTATAAACCATGCTGTACATTTTATTAGGCCGGCCTACACTGATATAAGTGTACAGGCGCAGCGTGTGTTTTCCCATTACACTGAAGGGGAATTTTGTGGAAAAAAGGCACACTTTTACAGCACTGCTAAATATTGAGTAGAAGCTTAAGCGCAAAGTAGATATTCTGATCTTGCGCACGAGGGAAGTAATCTTTGCTAGTTGAATGTTAGCAACAAAAATGATTGTAGTATATGTTTTGTTCCTTAAAATGACAATAAAGCCAGGGGTTGGAGTATGAGTGGTTACCACGTCCACCTCACAGTTCTGATGTAGAGGGTTCGATCCCAGGTTCGGGGTTACAAGGGTCACGGGGGCTGCTGGAGCCTATCCCAGCCAACTATGGGCAGCAGGCAGGAGACACCCTGAATTGGTTTGCCAGCCAATCACAGGGGACAATAAGACAAACAACCATTCACACAATTCACAAAAAAACATTCATGTTTTGAAGATATGGAAAGAAACCAGAATACCCGGAGAAAAAAACATTCAGGCCCAGGCCCGAGGAGAACAAACAAAGCAAACTCCACCAGTGGTGAGCTGCAAAAATGCCATTTACGCTTTATTAAAATAAAAAAAATAAAAAATTGTGACAAAAAGCTTGGTTGGAACTTTATATGTATATGTACGTATTCAAAATGCCATTAAAAGTTCATGCGCACAGCCATATTTGGTCACCAGGGGGCAGTCCCAGCTCACTCTGGATTATGCCACAAGCCAAAATGTATGGTTGTCTTAGTAAAATTTTTTTTTTTTTTTTAAAAATCAATATGCCCATCACTGTACTCTGGCGTGTTACTCCATTTCAACTGTTGCTTGCTAGAAAAGCCCAGACGCCGAATTGATGTGCCTACCATTCTAATTATGGCAACTCCCAAGAAAATTGTTCAGGTGGGATAGTTTTGACAAACATAAAACCAAACAAACATGAAAATCACCAGATATTCATCCGATTGCAAATATTGCTCCAGGAACCTTATATATATTTTTTTCATTTTGACCAAAAGAGAAACTGTAGGTTATGAATTGGAATTGTGGATTTGTTTTCCATATCTCCCTCCTCTACCACACCCGAATCAAATGATCAACTCATCAGCAAGCTGCCCACAAGCTTCATACCAATTCCCATTATTTGATTTAGGTGTGTTGGTGGAAGGAGACATGGAAAACAGACTGGATAGGCTCTCGAGGACCGGACTTGGCCACCCCTGTTTTAAAGTGATGAAGAAAAAGGTCTGGAAATCAAAGGTTTTGATGCAAAGCACAGTGGTTTTGCTCTGAGTGGCTGGAAATCCACCATCAGCTTCTGTGTCATGGTTTACACACTTTTTTTGCCAAATTGTCACAGATTTTGAAACTCTGAAAGGGCAATCATTATTGCCTCTTACAAGCCAAGTGGCTGATGTAAATTTGGAAAATTTTCAACAGTTGTAATCTTTCTACATGTTTAATGACCTGTAGCAATTCAGGCAATTTCCCATAGTTTTATCGATGCATAAAAAATCCATAATACTTGGGACCCAGCTTTTGAACTAATAGCAGGAGCCTTCCTCGCATAACCAACTAAATAAGTTTGGGGACTTAAGCGTGGATTGGTTTGAAATGACAGCACTTTAATGCTAAGATCACTTATGTTCCCAGTGGTTTCATGTGTAATCTCTTTATCCTTGAGGAGTGCTCAACTATAGTTGCAGTATTGATATTTGCTTGGTTCCTCTGTAAGCAAATCTGTTCAGGTAAGCAGAACCTAACCCAGCAGCTGCTATCAGCAAATTTCCCAAAGGTGTAACAATACACCTTCACAATGCTAATTCTGTACCTCGTGTGTACTGTATATACAGGCAGGATTGTGTACTTGCTGTGTATTAAGGTTTGCACATGTTTAGGTGTCACCTTTAAGAGGTGCTGACTCAAGGATAAAACAGGCTGCGGTCAGAATTTAGATTGCAATAGGCTTTTATTGACATTGCAACATAACACAATGAAATATTACAATGTATACATCTGCATGCTTAACTGTGAATCAGTAGAATAATCAAAAGTGGAATCCAGACTTCCAAAAGGAAAATAATGTGTCATCTTGGACTAATACTGTCAGAGAGGTGAAAGCTGAAAATGTGTTCATAATTTTCAGTATTCAACAACTTTACCACATCAAACATCAGTCCCTTATGTTTGATTAGCTTATTTTGGTGTCCGAGCTCAACATTAGCTCTTGTGCGGAAATGTTTTTAGTGGCACTCACGATGAGAGGCATCAAGGTCCTCTGACAGTGAATGCGAACCACAGGCTGCCTCTAGGTAACATGATATAGCTTCAGACCTAAACCTAAATAAGAAAGGATATTGTTACTGAGCGACAAAACTCCAGGAGGCCATTGCATCCCTCCAAGAAGCGGTTAGCTAATTTGACCACATAACCACAACCTGCATGACAGGTTAATTCATCTCAAATGTATTTGAATAGGACCGAAACCTAATACATTTAAAACTAACAATCATGTGAAGACCCACACTGAGAAAGACTCAAGAACAAAGACAAATGTGTGAAAAGGCCAAGGTTAAATACAACACCACACTTGCAGTGTTGTGGATTGTGGACCAACAACGTTTAAAGGCAGTGGCAGGTATCTTTACCTTCTTATTTGAATTCATTTCATATTTGGATTACATGAGTTTTTGTGCAGATGTAACACAAGGCAATGTACGACATCAAAAATGAAGTCTGAAAAGGTCAACTTTTCAAATAGAACTTATCAAATATGCCTTTGTTATGGCGAGAGCTCCATTTATCAGTGGATGGCACAGCCAAAAATAAGTTTCCACTTCAATTGATTACTTTGAGGGTAAGAACTTAAGCCAAACTTGTCTGAGACATGACTTCATTTTTCAGTTGCTTCCACCACTGCCTTATCCAAACAGGATATTTTTAGTCAGAGTGCACCCGGGATGGTTGGAAACCTCCTCGTTGCAAATCTCCTTGGGCAACATCATTTAGCCTTTGAGTAAGTCTTTACTAAGCCATTTGTGGCTGGTGCTCTAACATCTCAGTTTTGAATCATTTCAAATCTCATAAAAATATTGTATGCTGTCTGATCCTTTTATTCGGGTTGTCATATTATCATCATCATTATGATGAAGACAATTGGTAGCTCACCTAAGTTCAGAGATCGAAGCCTTAAGTGTTACGTTCACATGCTCATTTAGTGCCTTTTTGGCATTTTATGTTAGGTTAATTGAGCAGTCTTAATGTAAAGTGTGTTATGTTAGTTTTTCTATATGCTGTATGTGCCGGTACTCGGACGTTTGGTCGCCGGACGTTTGGTCGCCGGATGTTCGGTCGCCGGATGTTCGGTCGCCGGACGTTTGGTTGCCGGACGTTTGACAACATGACAGAGAGTTTACTGTTTAAACCAGCTCTAATATCTAAATATCTACTGTTGAAACCAGCTCTCAAAATTATATTCACCCGGGCGACCAAACGTCCGGGCGACCAAACATCCGGCGACCAAACGTCCGGCGACCAAACGTCCGGCGACCAAACGTCCGGTCACGGTATGTGCCCTGTAAGTGGCTTGCAACCAGTTCAAACTGCAGTCTGTATACACGCAGCTCAGATAAACTATGGCAGCCTTGCGATCCTTGTGAGGATAACTAGCCCAGATAATGACTTGATGGCATAGGATATGATAAAATAGGACTGGAGAGCAATAAATTGGATAGGACAGGATTAGGAGAGCTCAGGACAGAAGTTCTTCAATGCGGTTCAGGAAAGTGGAGTAAGCTGGAGGAAAAGACTGATGAAGTATGGGCTTATGTTCAACCATTCTTTATCCCGGAGAGCGCTGACAAAACTCACATCGCTCCAATCAACAACATGAATGGGTTGCTCATCCTGCTGCCCTAACAGAGCATTAATACATGTCATAAAGGAAAAGGAAGAGCAGGTGATTGTTGTAGTCCCCATGTTGGCATGATCATGGACCACCCTATGATCGGTGGCAGCAAATTCACATTGCAAAATGACATTGTCAAGTGAGGTGACACTGACAGTGGCCCACTGACCAATCAGTGCTATGGCCTCTAATTCTCACTTTGGTGAGGTTAAATCCAGCTTCATCCATGTAGATGTATTCACCGGGACCTTTCATCCCATCCAGTTGAAAAACTCCCAGTATGGATGCTCACTTAACAGTGGCTGTACTAACTACTAATAATATATGAGACTTTTTTTTATGAGACGTTTCTGTGTTGTACATTGGAATATGCATTTTATGCTCACATTTATTTTATCTGCTTTGTCTCACAGCAGGCAAAAGACGGCTTGTCTAGAGCAGACAAGAAAAAACATCTGCAGATCTGTTTCCTGTGTTGTACTTGGCATCTTTGCATTGCTTTCTCAGACAGACTCAGTCTTTTGGCAGCAATGGTAGATGAAAAAGGAAATGAGGTGATCTGATAGATCAATCTTACAGTAAAACCACTCAACCATTGCAGGGAAGCTATGTAGATTGCATCTCCCACAGCCTCTCTGATCCTCAACACAGAGGATGTTTAATGGGCTGTTTGTAATAACCTGGCCAGTGGTCTTGCCTAAATTGTGTTTACACTAAAAAGCATCATTCACATCATATTTTCAAACAGGTCTGCTCAGCTTAATTGAGATGTATAAACAAATGACAATCTCGCTTCACCTCTTGATCACCTCATTGGTTTGCTGTGTCACAGGGCTTCTTATGATATAAATTGTATCAAAACTGTAATACAGTTATTTGTCATGCATGACCTCCCTGTATCCCAACAATGATGACATTGCATTTAGCTCTTATTAGTGAATTATGAACATATTTGATCTCTGAGAGGATAACAAAGAACAAAGTACTGAAACAATGGAGGGAGGGCATCCTGAGGAATATGGATGCACATATTTTACAGACTGAAGCATCTTGTTTAAATTCAAAACGCTGTTATTCTGTTCAAAAACAGGTAATACTTACAATGTTCAAGGCAAGCAATGAAGCAGCATGTGCCAATGTAAAAAATTGTGGCTGGAAAGTAATTGATAACAGGAACATGTTCACTATCTTACTGCTTCAGAGGGGGGAAATGCAGTGCAAGTCTCATTTTTTTTGGTTAAAAAGTGATTTTCACCTAAGTCCCGACTAGAGGTCTTCTTTTCCCCCTCACGTCCTGTATTTATGTTTTTATTACATCAAACAATTCATTGTGACCCATTAATGGCATTGTGGACCATGCATGTCAATTACAAATATTGTAATTAAGAATTCACTTTCAGCAAAACAATTGACTTTTCAACTAGAGCAATTTACACATTTGCAAAGCATTTGCATCAATGTGAATGAGTGGTTAGCACGTCGGCTCTCCAGTTTTAAGATTCGGGGTTGGGTGCCTCGAGGCATGGCGGCCTTTTGAAAACCATGGCTGTATGTTACTTGAAGATTCACTTCATTTGCTGACCTGAAGATGGCAGCATTACCCAATGTACCAGTCTCAAACAAGCGCAATAGATATTCAGTGTTTCTCTGCAAATATTGTGGTTATGATGGCTTTCACGCAGACGCAGGTACTCCATGTTTTTATGAATATTATCTTTGAATCTTATCTGATCTCATTTTCTGACCCGCTTTATCTTCACTTGTGCTGCAGCCTATCTCAGCTGACTTCAGGCCAGAGGTGAGAGACACCCTGAAATGGTGGCCAGCCAATCACAGGGCACCAGGAGGCAAACAACCATTGACGCTCACACTCATAACTAGGGGCAATTTTGTGTCCAATCAGCCTACCATGAATGTCTTTGGAATCTGGGAGGAAACCAGAGTACCCGGAGAAAACCCACACACCCTCGGGGAGAACATGCAAACTCCACACAGGTAGACCGACCCAGATTTGAACCCAGGACCCCAGAGCTGTGAGGCCGACCCGCACGACTATATGGTGCACCACATTTAAAGGCGCAGTGTCAGTAACGAGTGCTATTTCTGTATTTTCTCCGAGGTTAAAGTATTAGTATTTTCGTGACACAGCAATAGCATAATAACTCATGTTGAACAGGTGGGCATCTCACCAAAGTCATCATTAATCGAGTCAGTAATTTCTGCCTTCCTGAAAGCTCGGACTACAGTTGAGACTTCCACAGGGGATGACGACGAACATAGAATTAATGTGCTAGATCGAGCTCAACCGAAATGCAACACCGTTTTATATATCTCAGTATTCACCGCACACCGGAAATAGAGTCTGGGGGTGCTTGCCGTAGTTGCCAGAGCTGTTGCGGCTCAATATTTATCCATATATAATATATATATATATGGTATATAATATATATAGTTCGCAGTCTAGCTTTGAATGCTCTGTTGACGCCAATATAGCAGCTGGAGTCCTTTTGTCAATCCACCCGGAATGACGGCGAGCACCAAATTAGTGTGCTTGCCGTCATACTGGGTGTATTGACAAAATAACTACATATCCCAGTATGAATCGCGCACGGGGGAAAATGAAGTCGCAGGCTGCTTACCGTACTGATTTACTTTATTTTATCGTGATAACAATTTTAGTATTGGTCCATATATAAAGTGCACTAGATTATAAGGCGCCCTGTCTATTTTGGAGAAAATTTAAGACTTTTAAGTGCGCCTTATAGTCGTGAAAATACGGTAGTTTTCTTGGTAGAAAGGCATTGTTTTGCCCTCAAATTCAAATGCGTGCAAGCACACACATCTTCTGAGAGAACTTCCCTCGCCAATGTGGTATTGTGCAACATCTGGCTCCAGCTGTGTATTGATCTTGGCTGAGGTCAGGACAAGGGGTTAGGTGAAGGGGGCTGTAGTGTGAGTTAAGTGCGCGTCTTTTTTTTAAGGATCTTCCGTTTGTACCAGTGAGCATTTACGGTCAAGTGGTGCTCTGTTGCACAAGGAAAGTGAGTATCCCAAAGGAGTTCAGCCTGCTAGGACCTAAATAATTCATTCAATGCTTTGCCTCCTCAGACCTCAAGGAAGCTGCTTTGAAACGGCTTTTGAATCACATACCTATTGTGACTACAAAGATCTTCCTTTTCAATTTTTTTGCCATCCTCCTTAACCTCTTTCATTGCTTGATTTTTGATATAAAAATATTTTCTGTTCTACAATCGTTTCCTTTGTTTAAATTATTTGCCGTTGATACAGTATTGATACTTCCGATTTGATTTCTTATCACTGGTAACCTCCTTGACCCAGCCTTCTCCTACTAATCTCTCATGAATGGGGCTCTTTGCGGGAAATTCTAGCAGGGAATTCTAAATGTTCACTTCTCATGTTTCTGAGCAATACAGTGTACTGATCAGAGTTCAGATCATCATAACCTTCAAATATGCATTCTCTTAGTTCATTGGTTCATCATTTGACTCTTTCTAGAATTCATATCTCCATTGTGCTCATGTTTCTTCTCCTCCAATATTCATCACACGCGGCACCTTTCTGGGATGTTTAGAGGAAAATTAGATTGGAACTGTGACAAAAATAAAATGTAAATCATGCAAGTTAAATAAACCTGCCAAAAAGGGTGTGTTCGGCGGGGAAGAATCCTTTCTCTTCAGATCATTGATTAGCTTCTTATCATTCCCATTTCCATAGGAAATGTGTTTTACAGGAATACGTATTGTTGTTGTTGTTTGTGTTTGAAGTTTTACATACAGAAAAGATCCATCCATCAATATTCACCACTAGAGGAAGCTGGAGCCTAACCCAACTGACTTTGGACAAAGGGCTGACTTCACACTGGAGGTCACCTGTTCATCACATGGCAGTAAATACAATAATGTTGCCAAAAACTCATCGTAGTCACATAGTTGCACATTGCTGCATGAATGAATGAAGATGCTGTAATATTTTATTTTACTATTACCATGTATTTATATATTGACCATAAATCACCACCATAGATTGGAGCAAATCGATTCCAATGTCCCTTTAATGATTGAATATGTACATGCGCAAAACCAACTTTTCCTCAGGAAAAAAAACGTACTGTATTGACAACAGTAAGGAATTCAACTGGTTTCATCCAGATCTGACATTTCTGGGGTTCAGGGTTGAAACCGGTGAACTGAGTAGTGCATGTAAGCTGAATTTAACCTTCTTGTGCAGGCCATATTGAATTGAATTGAATCATTTTTTTGTCATTACTGATATTTTAATTATTTCCTTTGTATACTGTTGCTGTGTGTTTATAACTCAAATAAACATTGACATTAACAATAATCCTCGAAATTTACTCCTGAGGGCAATTTATAATATTTCAATGTTAAAAAAAAGCCACGAGCAATGTTTCAGACATTAACTTGAATGGAATGACTGGATTTCCAATGGTCATCCTCTGCCCTCACCGTAATGAAAAAAATATTGCCTGTGGACGGCATACTGATGACTTTATTCACTAATGTATTGATTGTTTGCTTAAAAAAAGGCATCCTACCTTCAAATTCAGCACACTAAGCCCTTCTCTCTTTGCAATACATTTGCTAAAGAGAGTCAACAATACAGTTGGCCAGTGTGGGTTAAAACTTTTAATCCAGCAGCTCGATATTCTGCTGATACATTACATCAGTCCTTATGTGATCTATTTAAATTTCAGTCTGAGTACGCAACTAAAGCATTCCAGGGTGATGTCATCTAAATACAAAACTTGTGCTCAGAATTTGTTTTGTTGTTCTGGGAGGGGCAGCCCAACCCTATCATTAAATAAATTATTAAATACACGGACTGAATATGCAAGCAGGGAGACTGGCATGTTCTTTGACACTGTCCGAAGAGGACACACATACACCAGCCATCATGTCCTCTAACCCTCTAAAAGACATGCCAGAGTCTAAAATGTACACGGTGATACTTGGACAAGATATGAGTCACCTAAAACAGACATTGACGTAGCCAACTACCTCTAAGCCATCTGTTTAAGAGATTAATGATGTATCAGTCTCTTTATTTACACATAAAATGAGCCCACTCGTTATGCCAACGATGTTGCTGTCACTCTATTTTCATCTGTCAGCCAAGGTTAGTGAGGGGATTCTGAAGAGACAGATAGGAGGTCTAAACAAAAGCCTGTCCTGACAGGACGATCTACTGTCAAGGTTTGTCTAGGGCAGGATGAGATGGAGAGGCGGAGCTCATAGGTTGGAAGGTCGGTGTACAGAGTGGTAGGTAGTGGTGGGGGCGGCGGACGATGGGTAATGACGTGATTGCCTTCATCCCAGCCAATAAAACAGAGTGGCCGGTGAGATCTGAATTTGTACGTGCTGTCAAATTCAATCAGGTAAAGCTTTAATGTTTTCTTTTAATCAACCAAATTGCATTACGCACTGCCTTCTCTGGAAGCAACCATATGACAGGGCAGGGAGTTTGCGCTCAGGGAGCCAGCAGCACCACCGTGAGTTGCTTCAATATCAGGGGCAATTTGTAAAAGAATTATTACATGAATGCTAGAGGTTGCCCATTTCTTGTTTTCACATTTGCTGTTTGTAACAGGAAGCAGGCGTCATTCCTCGGTCTAACCAGGATTGATCAAGGTGTACAGACAGTTGACGTCACCATGTTTAATGGATGCTTGGAAAGCATTGTCTGCAATAACACTCTCCATTTCCATTCCACCTCATCATTCTGCCCTCCCCAGATTCTGACCTCACTCCTGCCCACTTCTGCTCCAAAACCCAATATGACTCACACTTCCATGAAGGTGCATCAACAATACTCATCATGAAAATGCCATTTACTCCTTGCTGGAAAAAAAAGCAAGGCACCCACCCAACCTAATGAAGAAGGATTAAATAGCATCCTCTTTCCTATGCATTTATGTCCATTCTCATGATCAGCATCATGCTGACCGCTAGATAGGGATTTTAATCCTGATTAGGGGTTCCGGTTGGGTGTTTCATTCCACCTTGGATCAGGAACTGCAATTGTGGCCCACAGGATTATAGCCTGCTGTTGCTGCCGCCCGTTCATCCTTAGACAGATGAAACTTCACAGAGACGTAATCCACCGAAGAAGGGCGGCTTTACTGCTCAGCTGCCCCGGCCACAACTTTAAAGCCAGCTGACATTTAACATAATGATCAGTCAGAGTGGCTGAGTGTTTACACACAGGAAAGTTTTCTCAGACACAATTAGACCTCTGGCCTTCCATGCACTAAAAAGAAATCACAATACACAATGGCATTGTGACGTTTCGATCCATTTCGCGGCAAACCGAGAAGTGTGACTGGAAGAAAAGTCTCAGTCCCGACCGGCTGTGATATCATGGAGGTTTATCCACGAGGCTTGAAAAGATGACCACAGTCCACCAAGGATAAAGGCTGCATTTGGGTTTTAGGTATCCGTCCTGGGATGACTCATTTGTGGTATGCTATTAGACGGAGGGGTTGAGCAGGTTTTCCACTAGCAGGACAGAGCTTCATGACAGCAGCATTATTTGGTTTTGACTATGCCAGGATAGACCAGTTTTAATGGTTGCTCTGTTACAATTTGCTTGAGCAATGTTCACCTGTCTACTTGTGCAATGATATACAACATTTGTAATTTTACTTAAATCCTGTGCGTCACTGGCCGTGGTTTTGTCATTCTTAGTCTGATGAGAGACTGGTGACCGAGGCCGGCATTTAGATACTTATGTATTTTCACAGTGACTCATGAGACGTTAAAAAGCTGTGATCTGGAAAGATTGATGTAGTTCGACCCATTACATTTGGGTTTCAATCACTTAGAATTTTGTTGATATGACAAATCCATGTTATTTGGGTTGTCACACCGTCTCGCTTCCATGTTTGCTATTGGCTTCTTTTAACACTGTAATTACAACAATAAACCACAAAAGCTGGGGAGCTCAAGGATGACTGGTAGATGTGAGAGGTTTCTCATAACTCTGAATAAGATTTGTAACATTTTTAGGCCTGTACTTCAGCTTTAGGTAATATAAATTTCTGCTAACATCTGCGCTTAACCCTGAACCCTGTGTCAGCTATAAAAATGACTTTCATCCTGCCCGCATGCTACTCTGGATTATCCTTTCCACAGAAGCATGCACACTAAATCTGAAACAACAAGTTGCGTGGTTTGTTTTGAGTTTGGCTCCAAGATCCCTGATGGGTGAATGACTTCATCCACAAAGTCACTTTGACTCCGCGAATCAGAAATTAGGTAACGGGATCAGGCTTCATTAGATGACCTCAGGCGAGCTGGCAGGCGGCCAGGTGAGCTGGACGCACAAATGGACATTGATTTTTCAATAAGGGTCCTGTATCTGTCAGCCAACGGACCATGGTGATATCTTCTCTCAAAGGGAAGACCTTTGCTCCAATGATGAACTTACGCAACTACATGCCACCACAACGGCCTTCACATCATATTAGGCAAAGCACATCATGCCATACACCATTCTCTCCAAATGATAATAATGAGTAGTCCTGGAATGTCGTCAAAGCTTTAGAAGGTAAAAGGGGATCTTATTGCAGACACATTTTTGATTGTCTTGTGGTATACCGAGTTTACAAATTGGTCCAAGGCCTCTGCGAGGTTAGCGAGGTTGTGCTTGTCTGTGAGGTAGCAGATAATAAATTTTAATCTGGGCAATTTGTCTGTTACCCCTGTTTGACTCAAGCCCAAAGGGCTTCTACCGCTATAATAGTTTCCACCCATCCCTCTCTCCAGCCGGCCGGATCAGTACTTTTGAGTTGGCTGCCATTTCTGGTTGGCCTCCTTCTGAACCCCACAAATATCAGGGTATCCTGGAACGAAGGAGGTTGAGCACAAACCCAGGCCTAACCTATTTGGTCAAAGGTTACAGTTGCAATATCAAACTATCTGTCAATCTTTTTCCCCTTCTATTCAATTTGTGTCACTTTAGTCTCTGAACCAGGCCAATGGTAAACGGCCAAGGGTCAATACTTATTTCAATTTTGTGATGTGTCCAGGGTGTAATTTCTCCCTTAGTCTAAGGTACGCAGGCCTTTCCATGACCCTAATGACGATATGCCATACATGTCATGAAGCAAAATGTTTATATTTTACCGTAACAAGTAGACATAAAGATGAAAAAAGAGATATTGTTAAACGAGAAAGAAAAAATAGAACTATGACAATAATATAATATTACGAGAATAAAGTCAGACCATGTAATACTAGGAGAAAAAGTTGTAATATTAAAGATTACCACCTGATGTTGTAACATTATAAGATTCATGTAGTTATTTTATGGAGGAAAAAAGTCGTAATATCACCAGATGGATGAAATATCAGACGTATTTAGTTTTTATCCTGGATTTACTTGACATCAGATCCGTGCCAAAATATGACAAAGCACACAATATTATCACATACTGATGACACAGCATCAGGAGAAAACGGTAACTCAGCAGCTTGCCTAAACACACACACACACACACACACACACACACACACACACACACACACACACACACACACAAACACACACACACAAACAGGGCTGCAAGAAGCTGTGGATAAAGCTACAAGGCGACCACTCTCTTACACAGAGCCAAGCCACTCAGTTAACAACTTCACAAAGTCCATAACCATCATGTTAAAAGAATTATATTACTCTGGTAAAATGGGGAGTGGATAGAATCCAGAAGATGTTTTAAATGCTAAACCAGTGTTTCCCACATGAGAAGCACTTAAGAAGTGTTGGCACCTGTATCAATAATTGTTTTGTAATAAAAGAGATTCAATTGGATACGATTGCTGTAAAAAGAATAACCTGCAGACCTTTGGAAACACTCCTCAATCAAATTACATTAGTTCTGAAACTTGCCAGATTTTAACATCTCTTTGAGCTTCTTTGGAAACTGATTTGCTAATATTAAATTGAAGCCATTAATCTTGCTCTCCACTAGTATACCTTTTACTTTGTAGATTTGTATGACAAATGTTACCTTTTTGTGCCTTATTGAAATGTTTTGTTTCAAAAGGGAAAATAATGACATATTAGGCAACTTTTAAAACTAAAGGAAGAAAAGGCCTCAACGGTAACCCCTTCTACAGGTTTCAACAGGAGCCCGAAGCCATGCGCTCAAACAGCTTTTTATTGTTAAAAAAAAATACTAAATGATTTAAAACAATCTGCCTGGATCATCTCACTATTGTTACAGATATTTTATAGTACTACGGCCACTCTCAGAAGGTCTGTGTATCCTTTATGAAGCCACACACAAAAAAACCTACATACGATAGATATCCTGTCATCCTGCAGTCTTATTCCAAAATGTGATACATGCATGAAGTCTCTTTCTAAGAAATAAAGGAAATGTCTCTTATTTTTATTGTGGCTTTATTTTAACAGTGATAGAAAGAATATTAAATTAATATATAAAAAAAGAAAACTACATTACTCCATTGTAATGATTGTGCACACTGTCCTGCATGACACCATTTATAATTAGTTAGTGTTGAACACTTAGGAAAGTGTTATTCTACGTTAACATCTGATAAGATGAGGACCCTCATGTTTTTGATAATGTTGTTAATATACAGTTGAATAGTTCTTCAGAGCAACATGAACAAAAAGCCTCTTGGATCACATCCGTGTCACATTTTAAACATGTTCTCTGTTTTTATATACATCTGTTAAACTGTATTTTTATTGACTGCGAGGATAACTGTTGACATTATAGTTCTATTGAGAAAAGGAATGTGTTTTTTGCATAATTTATGCAAATTTAGCTAGCACATTAAAAGCAAATTCATCAGGCAATCTGCATGATCATGGAGCAATGCTGCCTGCACCAATTAATAATAAAAAAAACATTTTTAAAAAAGGGGAATGTGTTATGTGTAACAGAAGGAATAAAATATTACAACACAGAGTTGGGATTGTGTACAGCAAAGCCCTGCATTGAATACATCAAATACAAAGACATGCAATTCGTTGTATGGCACTAAAATAGTGGCAGGGGTGAGCCAAAAACTCAGGTTTTATTCGCCGTTTAGTACCGCCCTAAAAATAATCCTGTCATGTGATGAGATGGAAAAAAAGTATCTTGCTAGTTTTCTTGTTTTCATCCTCAAACATCTCATCTATTTATAGAAACAAATGATTAAAATTATGTTTTAGAAGCCTTTATATGTGATAATTTTAGGCAGCAGTTGCCCATTTAATTCTAACCCCAAAAAGCTATCCTGCTCTGGCAGAAGATTCATCAGTGACAGAGAGAGACTGGAGTTAAAATAAAACGTATTTATGTTGCTTCAGGGCTTCTGACATATTACGCCGGCTCAACTGAAATATAACCTTCTTTTAGAATTAGAAGACTGATGTGAAGGGAGGAGTGCTCTGACATATGCTGAGGATTATCTCTCAGAATGGTGAGTCACTCCAAAATACTGCATATATTTTGAATAAAAGCACTGCAGAGAATTATATTCTAATGCTAGCAGCCTAGATTACTGCCTGTTTTACTTTCAAATCATTCTACTATTTTAAATTCTGTGAGTCCTTTAAAAACTTTAAATAAATTAAAAAAGTGGTTGTAGTTACTGTGGTAGCTATTGCCTAAGAGTCATGTCCCTTTGTAAACAGGAATGGTTACAGGTTCAGATTTCAATTAAAAGTTTAGGTTAAAACAATTGTTGGCCATTTATTACTTTAAATTTACTTGTATACCCATTGTAAGTCACAATCATTGTTAACATCATGAGCCTCATTTGTAAATTTATATTACGATGGTGTTGAAGGCTCATTTTCATGGACCCTGAGAGAACACTAAAACCCACTAATGTTATCCATTGAAGGCCAAAGAGATGTTTGATGGCTCCCCTGGTAACACAACTCTTGAGTCATGTGAAATTATGTTGAGGCGCAGATTGTGAGTAGTCTGGGACCGATGAAATTGAACTCCTCCAACGGCACAGTGTGCTGCGTTAATGCAGCAGAGCTGCAATGTTTTTCATGCCTCAAATCAAATATGGAAACCATATGTTTCAACATCTCTTATATCCAATAGCAATGTTCTTTAGTGGACTCTAGCATTGTAATCTTCATTGTATTTGTTTTTCAGAAACCTAAGTCTGAAACCTGCCTTCTGTTACTTCTGGGAGCCGTAATGTCGGGAGGTTTGCTGTTGTCAAGCGAGGACTTTTGATACTTTTTATATGGCTAGGGGCAGTTATCTTTGAAAAAAGAATTAGGAACTTCGTTATGGTTTTGTTCCTTGTATTTCAACTAACCAGCACATTTAGATTTGTTTTTCTTTTCCATCATTTTTCTTTTCTCACACCCTGTTTTTCTTGTCTCCTTTTTGGAAGACCACTTACACTAAAGTAAAACACTTGTATCAGAAAAATAGTAGTATCTATCAAAGCCCACATCTTAGAGCAAGACAGAAGCAAAGGAAAAAAAAAGTCTTCCAACCAGAGCCTGGCTACAAAACGCGTGAGGAAGTTCCAGGAAATATATCCCTCGGTCAGTTTTCCTCTCTCTAGATTTAAAGGCAAATAGAAGGCCAATCAGTATGCTGACAACAGCCATCATTCTCTAATAAATGTATATGAATGTTCTATATGCATATTAACTGGATTTATGATGCATTTTTACAAGACAATTTTCTTTGTATGACCTTACAACAAGAGAATGACCTTAAAGCAGACAGTTAGAAAAGCCAGGGAGTTACATCAGAACAACTCTATCAGTCTTATTGAATAGCCCAGCCACAGTTCTGATTCAAATCCATTTGTGCAGCTCTGGAGAGACCTGAAAATGTCCACCCACATTTATAATTCAACCTGACAGCGGATCTGAAAGAAGGAATGACAGAAGATCCCATTACTCATCCAAAAAACAGCTACGGCTATATTACGTCAAAGTATTTTTATAGTAAATACTTTACTAAGGGTCTGCATACTTGTGACTGTGTGAAATTATAGTTCTTCTTTCTGAATATATCGGCAAAAAGGTCAATAATTCAGTTTTTCTGTCAATCTAAGATGCTGTATGTACATGAATTGGGGAAAAGGTATTTTAACAAACAGCTGAAATAAAACAAAATGTACATACATTTTAAGGGGATCGGCAACACGTTCTGTTCTTAATATATGAGTCTTGAAAAAGGTTTCAGGTAAGGAAACTGATTCACAGAAAATGTGTCAGAAGCAGGCAGTGCAGTGGCAGATTAATTTAAAAAAATGAAAATATCCCAAAATTGATCATTTTAAAGTACATCACATTTCATTGAATAACACAAAGATGTTCAGATCAAATGACCATATGGATTTGCAGTAAAATTTCTTGAGAAATGGCTTGTCTTAGAGTAGCATTGCCAACAGGCTCCACCTACCTCTTGGTGAACTCTCAGAGGAACTCAAGGTAATCTACAGAAGATATACGTAATAATGTTGTCCACCCGAGGAATCATTATCCAGGAGATAACAGTAGGCACAAGAAGCTGTTTGTAGAGTGACATGATTGATGAACAAGACCTAAGTGGGTTTGATGACAATTGGTAAAGTAGGTTTTTGTAGCGTTTCTAAGTCATGCTATGACAGTGTCGGTGTCAGACTCGGGTGGGTTCGTGGGCTGTGTTAACGTCAACTCGATTTCATGTGGGTTGGACCATTTTAGATATAATATTTAGATTTTGTTTTATAAATGGATTAAAAGCCCTGAATATTCAGTTTTTTATAGATCTAAAACATTTTTTTATATATTTTTAGATTTTACTAAATGATTTTTGAACTAAAAACAGAAAAAAAAAATTAAAAAATTACAATTATTGTTTTAAAAGTTGAAAATCAGGAAATTTAATATACATCTATACCAGACATGGGCTACGGCCCGTTAGGCCTTTTAATCCGGCCCGCCGACGTTGTCCAAATTATTATTATTATTTTTTTATGCGGTCAAAATACAGGAAATCATTGGATGACCTGCATGATCAATTCTGCCGTCGGTTTTGTGATTTTGGAAAAATTGACAGCTGGTGTCATGCCCTTTCTCACAAGAGTCTCTGAGTTTTAGGCTTCATTAAGTGCAGCCAAATGTAGAAACATCCAGAAGATGGCACAGAGGATTCTGGTGTTATTTGGCTCTACATGTGTGTGAACAGACCTTTAGTCTGATGAAAACCAAGAAAGCACCCCATAAATCCCACATGAGTGATGAGTATATTCATACTTTAGTCCTTTTTTTTTGTTTATGTTTCATATGTACTGTTAACGGATGCAGTTTTTTATATGTATCGTATCTTGTGCTGACCCGGCCCGCCTGTCAAATTTTTAAAGTCAATGTGGCCCCCGGGCCGAAAAATTTGCCCAACCCTGATCTATACTCTTCATTTTACTTTGATCCTAAAACAGAAAGTCGGCACTCAAGACATACTTTCCCGAGCTACACAAAATGAGGCGGCGGGCCAGATTTGGCCCCGGGCCGCCACTTTGACGCGTGTGCTACGACAAGGCCCAACGCAAGAAGAAACTCCAACTGGTACAAGAAAATCTGTGCAGAGCTCGAGCATTTTTTTTCTCAAGCAATATGATATGCATGTCTAAGCAAGGCACGTGCACTAGATGGGAGTATGTTGAAACTCATATACGCAACTAGCGAGAACTCTGTGCACCTAAATCTCTGTTCACAAATTTTCTCATACAGTCAGTGTACAATGTTCTCCCAAGCACAGCCAACCTGCACACCTGGTGCTTGGCAGACACTCTGAAGTGTAAACTGTGCCAAAGAGGGGGCATCATCGACCAAATTCTGAGCTGTTGCCCAAAGGCACTGGCACCAAATACAAGTTGTAATATACTTGGCGGTAACAAATTGCACAGCAATACAACGCAGCAAGCTCCAGATCACCCTGAAGCAACACACAATTTTAACGAGAGCAGGACAAAGGTAGAGCACTACTCCAACTTCTCAGGAGGTAATTTTACTAAAAGTCACATGATGTAAATTTCAATCCCCCTGTTTAAGTTGATAAACGTGTGTATATATATATATATATATATATATATATATATATATATATATATATATATATATATATATATATATATATATATATATATATATATATATAGTGAGCAATTTCAGGCTTGTTCCCTTCTAGTGCTTTGTAGTTTGGCACTTTGTGTGTAAATATTTGAGCAACTTGCAATTTAGCAAGTTTATCAACTTAAACAGGGGGATTGAAATTTACACCATGTGACTTTTAGTAAAATTACCTCCTGAGAAGTTGGAGTAGTGCTTTACCTTTGTCCTGCTCTCGTTAAAATTGTATTAAAAGATAAACATTCCTAGACAGTCCTTCCATTTTATATGAACTGGATGTCTATTGTTGTTAATGGCAGGCAATAACTAATAGACACTGATATTTTACCATTTTATATATATATATATATATATATATATATATATATATATATATATATATATATATATATATATACATTGAGCAACTTGTTTGATAGATGTTTGACCTTTTATGCTGATGCTGATTCCTCATTATTTGAAGCAGCTTTTAAATGTTGTGTAAAGTGATAAACTCATAAAGCACAGATTTATAAGACAAATGTTTGAACACAATTACTTATTGAATGGTGACTATTTTAACTCATAGATGTTACATTGCAAGACCATTGGCAAAGATAAAAGAAAGCATACTGAATATCTGCATTGACTATGTGGGATTCAAATACAGGTTTGCTCTCATCCTATTTGCTGGCTAAAGTTGTTGTAAGCTGTATTTGTAAACTGACATTAATGAGAAACATGACTTACATCCAGCTCATTATTGTATTGTCCTGAGTTGCCCCCCTTTTTTCAGTCATAAACATGACAACTTTTGAATTCCACCTTTTACTTCTGATGACAACCATATGTAGTGTAACGTTTAGGCCTTTCCAACAAGAGGCCATGTAACAGAGACTATCAAAATAATGTTGCAATTTTGGCCTGAAATACAGCACATGATAACAGTGGAAAAATGTAAAATGTTTCACAGCAAAACATAGTCAGTATTATTTACCTTGTTTTCTTTTTTGTTTTTTTTCTGTAATACAGAATGCCCTACTTTCCATATTCACTGTCATTTTGATACAATAAGAACATGATAAAATGTTTCAATGCTAAAGTTATTTTTGGATAGCACCTTAAGCCTTGGAGTGATAGAATGCTGAGATGATTCAGAATTCCCTCTCCACACATCAGTCAAATATACGATAACTCTTTCCCATTCTCAGTTAATAAAGTAATGGAAGAAACCCCCCAAAAAATGTTCACCCAATTATTGAATATTGTCATTGGTCATTCTTAACTATGAATGATATTTTAGTTTAGTTAAGTCCAACATTCCTTCCTATTACATTCCAGAACGAAAACAACTAATACTGCATTAAAATAAAGTCATTTTCCCCTTACGTGTGATTTGTTGAATATTTGATAGTCATATATTCTCCGGAGGCCAGACCCCCACACTGGATTGGACATTGAAGCTACACCAAGAAACCTAAATATTATTTAATAGAAATCATAGATGTGGGTACAAAGATGACAAGTTATATGGTGCTTTAGAGCTGGCCACCCACAGAGGAGTGGTCTCCAGGACATTAAATCCCACCTTCTGTCTGAATAAACTCACAATGTAATGAGAAAGTGTCACCAGTGTCCATTAAGCCTCTCCGTAAGAATTTGCTGTGGCTACATCAGTGTGGGATGCTGTCTGGCGCCTTCAGTTATTGCGGTTATTTCAGAACTTTAAAAAAGTAGAATTTTACACGACAGTAAGGACTATTAGTTCTTGCTCATTCTTGCACTCAGTGGGTGATACATATTTGAAATCGGATTGTTTTTCTACTGTTCTGCATTCAGTCAATGCCATTAAATGCATTCTTCCAGAGTTAACAAAATGAACATCAAACATCATAATGTGATTTAAAAAAATTGGCAGAAATTCCCTGAGATCTTTATGGTACACCAATATTGTTTTAAATGTGCCATTACTAAATATGAAACCATCATCATACACCAGTAAAATGAAGGCATGGATCTGAATTATCTATCCCTTGTGAAGATAAACGGTATGGAATATGAATGAATGAAATTGCAAAGCAGTCAATGACAGCGTATTTCAGGGCTCCTCAAAATATTTTTCCCAATGGACCACTTTCAGGAAAAACTTCCACTGTGTATTGTTAAAAAGAGGGTTCAGAATGGAGTACAAAAAAAAGTTTTCAAAGTGTATTTCATTTTGAGTGTTAAATCATTGGCTGCCATTGATGGGGATAGACATTCAATCCCTGCCAACCCTCCAGTCAAATTGTGTTGGATGTCATTTCCATCAATGGCAGTGGAAAATCACTCAAAGCCAGCATTCACAGTTTAAATGGATTTCATGTCTGCAATTGGTAAAAGCAATGAATAAGCTAAAGGTGCTGCAAACTCAAAGTAAAAATGAATATATAGTTGGATTGGGTAAAATATAAGACTTTTTAACAACCTTTTCAAATATGAATTACTAAATAATGAGTACATGTAATAAAGCTTTTAAAATGCTTACAATGTGGGGGCTAGGATTTTGTAGGTGTGTCTGTGCCAACTATCAATCATACTACCTATACTCGGTAGTGTTGTCATTGTCATTGAAGCATCCAACCCAGAATACAATTCTGAAGAAGCAGACAGCATGTTTCTCAGTGTTTTCTTCAGTTTGCATCAGAATGGTGCATATTTTATCCTTTTAAAAATGACCATCATGCATTAGTCTCCACCCACACCTGGGGTGACCAACTCCGGTCCTCGAGGGCCTCTATCCACACCTGAATCAAATGGTCAACTCATCAGCAAGCTGTCCAGAAGATTTATAACGATGCTGATTATTTAATTCAGGTGTGTTGGTAGATGGAAACTTGGAAAACAGACTGGATAAGGGCCCTTAAGGACCCCTGGTATGAACATTTTGCGTCGCCCATTTTAAACTGCATATTTCTGTTTTTAGTACACTAGATACAAAGGTAAATTAAATTAATACATAACAATAAAACAATGTAGCATATTGGAGTCGAAATGACTAGGAAGGTGCTGAATACGAGATGATGTCATGACGAGAGAGACACGGAGTGCAATTGGTGGATTGAAGTCAGGTGCTTCTTGTTTCCGCAGAAACCTGATTGTTGAACTGTCTGTGCTGGATCAATTGGATCAATAACCTGCACCGATAGCAGCCCGTGAGGACTGGTTTTCCCACCCCTGTTTTAGTAAGTGTTACAACGGTGTTAATAAAGCGTTGCGACTGTTTGAGTGGCTGTCATACAAAATTAACTCCATAGTACAGCAATGACCTTACCAGGATATCGCAAAGGAACAGAGGACAAAGTGATATAATCATAAAAATCACTTTAAGATTTGAGTACTATTTCTAAAACTGAAAGGGAAGCATGCTTTAAAAGGAATATAGTATGCCCTGGTTGGAGTAGTATTATCTTGAGGTATTGCTAACAGAGAGAACAATAAAGCGGCAGAACAATAGACAGATTGGGTTCACCTCAACACTGTGTGAAGACATATGGGGTGGTTATGGCATCTGATTAGGATTAAGATTCCTTCCACTGGTGAGATTTTCAGGAAATATTCTACTAGAAGATTACTTTCCCACTGTCATATTATTTTAACATCACCTACATGACCTTAATCTGGCATCCAGGGATGACTGAATGAGTCAAGTCTGACATCTCAGAGACAGAGTTGTGATAGGCTAATCCAAATTTTACCATAAAAAATTACATAATCTTGTTCTTTGAATTCAACCCCTTGTAAAATGTTTAAAAAATGAACAACTGAGAGTTGATCCATGTCTTTGTTGATATTCATAATCAATTGACAACAAATATGTTAGGGCGGCCCGGCGGATGAGTGGTTAGCGCGTCGGCATCACAATGGGGGACCTGGGTTGAAATCGAGGTCGATCCACTTGTGTGGAGTTTGCATGTTCTCTCTGGGCCTGCCTGGGTTTTCTCCGGGTACTCCGGTTTCCTCCCACATTCCAAAGACATGCCTGGTAGGCTGATTGGACACTCTAAATTGCCCCTAGGTATGGGTGTAAACTTGAATGGTTGTTTGTTTCCTTGTGCCCTGTGATTGGCTGGCCACAAATTCAGGCTGTCCCCTGCTTTGGCCTGAAGTCAGCTGGGATAGGCTCTAGCACCCCCTGCGACCCTAGTGGGATAAAGCGGTTCAGAAAACGAGATGAGAGATAAGATGACACAAATATTTTACTGAAGACAAACAGAAAAGAAAACATGAATTGTCAAAAAATATCAGAGCGAATATATCGCTGGGGAAAATGGGATGCTGTGTTCAAGGCAAGAGTTCAAAGGGCCCGAATCAATAAAAGACAATGGGCCATATCCATATTTGCCGGATTGTTGTGGAGTAAAACGTGCTTGGCTGGAGTTGTGTTCCCATAAGAGCAAAGGTTTGTGCTGGAGGACTGTCTTTCGAGCTTTGACTGGAAGCCATGGGAGGAGGCCATGGCAGAAAAACAGGTCAATACTGTCTGTTAATGCCACAATGGGATGTTTTGTGGTTTGACCATTTGGAAGACTGAAGAGAATAATATTTTACCGAGGTTCATAAACCTCTCATGGATGTTCAAATGTCTCCTCTATAAATCTGAATGTGTTGAAAGCAGGATATTAAAGTCAAAGCTACATGAATAACAAAATATAACGGAGCATTAGACGAGACTCCAGCACATGCCTCACAATTAAACTACGTAATATCTCGGGTATTTTAAAGACAACAATGAAAGCAAATAATAAGTAGAGGCCACTTACTTTAGTTTAGATGTTTTAAAAATCAAACATGGATGTTTATTATTTGATTTGCTATGGGAAAAATAGATGGAGTGGTAAGAATTTGCACCAGAAACCTGCACAAAAATGACTGAAGTTAATGAGCTAAATGTCACATCAGACTAGACAGGAAACTGCAAAACACAATGTAAAGTAGATGAGTGTGTTCATATACTGCAGCACCTTAGCAGCACCAACATGACATTGTGAATTTATATATAATTTATATACAACACACAAAAGCAAGAATACTGTAGTGTTTTCTGTACTTGTTTTTTGTTTTACATTTTAGCGGTTAGTTGATTTTAATACTGAAGTGTATCGTAAAGGTGACGCTACCTTTAGTATATTGGTGATAACCTACAATACGTTACAAAATAGTACAAAAAATAGTGTCATTGCCGTTGTTAAAAAGGAATTCCATCTCAAACTAAGGACCCTCACTATATTCTCTAACAAGACATCTCTGTAATGTTAAAAGATGCTTAATAAGAGAAATGAGTTGTAGGTATGAGTTATAACTTTTTCCAGATGGATATTACTTCAGTTACCCTTTCATAGGTTTTGGAAGTCCAACGATCCACGATCGAAGGCTTGTCCATCCACAAGTGAAGAAAACTGGGCATTCTGGAACTTCTAAAGAATGGTTGGCCAACCAAAACGACTGCAAGAAGGACTCATCAATGGGTCAGAAAGGAATCCAGAATGATATCCAAACCATTGAAATGGCCACTGGTTTCACTTTAGGTAAGTGTGCATCCCTCAAGTACATGGAAAACATTGGGCAAAATGTCCTGCTTCAGAGTTTCAAGGGAAAAACCACATCTCACAAAAAAGACACAAAGGCTGATACTTAACTTGCCAGCAAACATCTTTGTGATATTCAAAGCTTTTGAAGAAATATTTTATAGGAACATTAGGTAAAAGATAACATTTTTGGAAGGTGTGGGGAAAAAGACAAACATTCCAACATTGAAACATGGTGGTGGCAATCTGAATTTGAGTAGTTGCTTTGTTACTTCAAGATCTAGAGGAGTTGTTTTGGTTGATGGAACAATTAAAATAATTTTAAACTTAAAATAATTTACGGGACTCTCATTTGGGCCCTCAAATTGAAGTGATCTTGGGTTATGCAACAGGGCAACAACCAGAAAATTAAAAAACAAGTCTTCTTCTGTCTCGCGGAAATAATGTTGTGAGGGTGCCAATTGTAATGCTGTGGTATGAACTTAAATAGGCAGTTCATGCTTGAAAATCCTCCAGAATGACAAAGTGAAAACAATTCTCTGAAGGGAGAAGGCCAACATTTCTCCACATTGATACCAAAGCCACATCAAAGGTTATTGTAAACGATTGATTTCAGTTATTGTTGCCAGAACTTGGCACAAGCACACAGCGGTAAAGCAGGTTTGTATTTCTTTCCCTGAAAAAATAAAAGCATCATTTAGAAACTGCATAAAATATCCACTTGGGCTTTAGTATCTAGGATATAATCTGAACCATGTAAGTGTGCTAAAAAAAAACACAACTGTTTCTTCATTGCTTTAACTACACTGCAGTATGCATTAGTTCCATGTGTACTTGAATATTAAAAATATTAACCAAAAACTGAGGATAACATTTTTAAGTTTAAGTTTTTACTAAACATAAAATAAGTCTACAGTAATACCTCACTACTTCGCGGATTGACTATTAACGCTGTAGAGAATGCTACAAGTTAAGATAATAAGCGGTATGAAAATTATTAAGAACCTATACGCAAGGATCCTTACAGGCCATTTTTTAGTGTTGTGTCAGGGCTGATTAATTAAATTAATTCATTGTGAACTTATTGTTGCCTTTAAATTCCAAAATAGTCCGTAAATGGGATGTTTTCTTGACGAATTTGCCAATCATGTCTCTGGCAGGTAAGACTTTCAGGAAGTGAGTTGGGCAGTCATAGTTCATTTGAACTTGTTTTTCTCAGTCCCTGGTCTCCTGGTATGAAGAATACAATCCTCAATGTTTTAGACTTTACTTTATCCCTTGCTTAAAATGATAAATAAAAATAACATGCCAATGTGGAGCCGCATGGGGTTGGGAAGAAACGTGGTTAGCTGCAGAAGCAAAACCCCTGATCAGACCAATAACCCAGAATCATCTGCCAAACCCTACAAATATTATGAATTTAGACAGATGAATGGACATTTTAGACCATGTGTTGGTGGACAGCCCGAAACCTGGAAAGAGGGTGGGGTGCGCACCTGTGTCCATAAACTTGCTGAATTCACTTGTGGCCAATCAAAACAGGGTTTCTAATTTCCTTTAATAGTAGTACACTGATAGTCTTGCCATGGTGAGAATAGTCGTATTTGATAGCCTGTTGTTGATGTGCAGCAAGTATATTTACTCAGAACTACAAAAATCTCCAAGGGCAGATCATATTAAATTGTCCCACGGTGAAACGAGAACAATCAATCTAAAATATTTCACATTTTGGAGGTATAACTAGAATCTCCCCTGGAAGAAATGCAAATTACATCGAAAAAACATGTCCAAAGAGCTGCATGGTATTTAATCCAAGGCTCACCAAATTCCCACAGACTACGAGTGGTCAGTAACAGTAGGTACTCCTATTTTGGTTTCATTTTTAGCACCAGTATTTCCCCCCCCAAAAAGACAATTGATTCTATTGAGCCACATGGTCCAGTTCAGTGTGTTGTGATTAAACATGAACTGTAATTAATTGGTCAGATTTTGACCATTTTTTTACTGATTCAAATCCTCAGTTTTGTTGCAGTCCCCAAATGTGCCATAATTATACTTTTCAATACTTTAGTTTGTATTTATTAATATGTATAATAATGAATGATAATGATGAAAGTCATAGTTTGCTGTTATCAATTTTCGGAACAAAAACAACAACCTTACATTACCTATTTATATGCATTTGCTTTTTTCCCCTTTTTTTGTATTATTGTAGTTAGTAAGGATAACGTACCCTCAAACACACCAAATTCCTCAACCATGTATGACCAAACAAATTATTAATCATTTAAATGCTCAAAAACACTTGTCACCTTGACACTGTTTTGACAAATCCCTTTATCCTCAATTTGACCATGGCTGAGTTAGATAACTGCGGGAAATGGCTTGAAAAATCATAATACATTTAAATTGTGTTTTGGAAAAAAATATGTCTCAGTGTTCAGCCAAGAAAAATGGTCATGAGTTCACACTGCTGAAAACAATGATGAAATGTTTATGCACGAATGTTCAAGAGCAGCTAAAGTTTTTTGTTTTTTTTTCTCCTCAGAAGAGTACAAATAAACAAAACTGAAACTCTTGCTGAGTCATTCAGTCAAACTATTTAGGGACATGGAACACAATGTCTGTCTAGAGTGGATTAGATAAAGATAAACAAATGAGTATAGTGTATCAAAAAATGTTTTGCATATGACACTACATCTCATCTCATCTTCTGACCCGCTTTATCCTCACTAGGTTCACGGGGGGTGCTGAAGCCTATGCCAGCTGACTTTGGGCCAGAAGCAGGGGACACCCTGAATTGGTGGCCAGCCAATCGCAGGGCACAAGGAGACAAACAACCATTCACGCTCGCACTCATACCGAGGGGAAATTTAGAATGTCCAATCAGCCTTTTTGGAATGTGGGAGGAAACTGGAGTACCTGGAGGAAACCCACACAGGCCCAATCAGAACATGCAAAATCCACACAGGTGGACCGACCTGGATTTGAACCCAGGTCTCCCACTGTGAGGCCAACGCGCTAACCACTCATTCGTCGGGCCGCCCTTGACACTGCGTGATTTAATGATGTTTATCAGATGTGAGATTGCTGGTAGAAGATAAGATTTACTGTTTTCAAAGATTTTAATGTCACAAATTCATTTGTTTTGCCTTTTAAGCATTCTGTTTCTTTCTTTATTTCAACCTACCGACCGTGTCCATTCTCCTTGCATCCAAAATGCAATTTCCTAACATAGAAACCTTGCTCCTTATCAGTACTTTGGATCAGCACAGTTCTCTTTAGTGAATCAGAGAGTGTTAAGATGACTCGGGCACTAAAAAAGGTCATAACGTCTTGAGCCCCTCTCACCACTAGACTTTATTCACCAAGCGTGTGATGTCATAGAGTTCTTTTTGTTTCAATGTGTTCTCAAGGTGCCTTAGTTATAAATTCTGGACAACTTTCAAGTGTATTTTGAAGGTGTCTTTTGAATCGTTTCCTGTCAACTTGAGAAAAGACAACAAAAACCTTGAAAGTGTTCCTATTAATCAAATGGTGTTGCTCAGTGTTATGACTGTGTGTCCGTCCATCCATCAAACTTCCATCCATTTTCTAAGATGTTATCTTCAATGTCACAAGTGATCAGACAGCCTTTCTTAGCTGAAACACAGCAGTACACACTGGGATGTACTCTGACGAACCATAAGGCAAACATAAAGAAACAGATATTCACACTCATATTGAGATCTGAGTTATTGCGTCTTCAATCAAGAACACACCACATACCTTAGTCGGGAGTGAGGGGGGCGGTAGGATTGGGGGAGGAGCTTTGAATACCTGGAAAAAACCTTTGCAAGAAAGGGGACAAAGGGCTTGTGCTGAGAGTCAACCCCAGAACTGCTTGCCTATGATATAAAACTGCTATCAAATATCATAATGATCGGCTCTGTCTGTCCTCACAAACTATTAAAATAATATACTGAAATTTTCTCAGAATCATTGCAATCATGATGACATGCAAACTTGATATGTTTCAAAACAGACCCAGACTCCCAAAAAAATAACATGGGTGCACATTTGGTGTTCTTGCCATGCGCTGTTGATTTGAACCTTGTGCTAAACAAGAACTGGTTTTATTCTCCAATGGCAAGGATTCAAATTGAACAGGGGGGTCCGTTGCTCCTGCTCAACCGCCACTGCCAATTGACTACCCCCGCGCCATCACCATAACAAATACGAGCTTGGTGGAAAAATGACCCATGGGACTTGTTTCTGTTAGATGTACTATACCAAAGATTTGTCTTGGTGCAAGATCTTGCTAATGGATGGCCAATTTTAATTTTAGGATTGTGGTTCTAGATTTGCTACATAGAAAAGTTAAGCTGTTCACTGAAATCCTGAAATATACAACCCTACAAAACCAATAGGAACGGAACACAAACAGGAAGTGCAACCTATGTATGCCATCTACAGACCCAAACAACAATTCAAAATGTAATTTAAAAAAAAAATGATATAATGATTTGCAAATATTTTTAACCTCTATTGAGTTGCATGTACCCAACCATTCGTTTTCAACATTGCTTATCTTTGTCGGGGTCACAGAAGCCTATCCCTATTCCCTTTGGATGCAAGTCTAGGACTTCACCCTAAACTGATAGCCAGCCAGTCATAGGGCACAACCAGAGACAGAATAACATTTGCACTCATAATAACACCAGTGAGTGGGAATCAATTCCACGCTATTCCATTTGACATACTCAATGGGGCAGTTGTCAGTATTAGGATGCTTTTGAATGAGGCGCTACTTTTTCTTTAAACAGAGTGCACACTTGGCTACAAATTGGAGTGAACTTCATACCTAATGCCAGCGCATACTTTCTTTCAATGACACCATCACTGGTAGCGCAAAGCAAAACAGTGCACATAATGAGATTGAGTATGTCATCAAGGAGTGTTATTTATTCGAATGACGTAGAACTAAAGTGTCATTGATAGATCTGACAGTTTGAATGATGGTGGTGTCTGTAGGATTGTGTCTGCTGGTTGGAGACAGGCTCATTAATCTCAGCTCACTTATGAGAGGGGAAAAACAGCAAGAAAATACTTGTCAGCTCATTTGACTATGTACCGTTGAGACAGTGCCCTTGCACTTCCTTGGGTTTTTGGCAATCAAGTGTATCGTGTATTAAACTCAGCTGTTTTATGTTTGTCCGTCAAAGCCAATTTGAAATCCATGCTCTCCACACCAAATTCACTCATTTTTATCCTTTTCAAATATCATATTCTTTAAGTAACCTTAATTGTGACAGAAGATGACACCAGTGGCAGAACACAGAACTTTGATTTACGTAGGCTGTGTATGCTTGTTTTAGTAATTGTTACGCTGAATATGAACCTTCTGCCGACGTATATCATATCACAATCGTCTCTATATCAAGCGAGCAAAAAAATCTGTGGGGACGTTATCGCTGCTGCTCCTAAACAACATCAACCTCCAATTATTTAAATGACTCCTCTAAGGGGACCTGTTCCAACTTACTTTTACCACCATAACCATTGCCTCTTTGCTCTCATTTTTTTCCTCAATTTTTTCAACCTCTTTTTAACCAATAAAAGATTTAAAAGTGGTCTACAGATAACAACTACAGTGAAAAATATTTATTTTATGCTTTTATTATATATTTCTAGAAAACAATGCACTTCATGGACTCTGCCAAACATAAATGGCCCAAATGCAGATAGTTTGCTGATGCATGGCTTCAAGAAACAAGAGCAAATTACTCAAATTTTGAAGTCTGGCATTGTTTTTTTGTTTTGTTTTGTTTTTTTAATTCATTCAAATACTTGACTGAACACATTGGTCCAACTTACCTCAGCTACAGTACAAAATGTTCCCATAGCATTCTTTGCCTGGAAATGTCTTTCTACACTACTGTTTTTGTTATTTCATAACTTCTCGCTACAAAGTAAACATTCAGGCAATCCTCCCGAATTGGAAATGAATGCAAATGATTTGGTCCAAGAAACAATGAATAATCTTTTTCCTCAGTTATTTTTCCTCTTTTCTCCTTCGGATCCATGGCCCAGGACAGAGTCGCCATTTTAGTTTCAACAGGCACCTGTCTAGCATCCCACCCTGCTGATAGGAACCTGTGTCGCAGGCCATGATGCAAATCTTTGTTGACAGAAATGTTGAAATTTAATATTTACTCTAAACATTTTTACAGCATTAGAAAATGTTGGAAATGTTTGTGTCGTGCTGGTCCTCCTACAGAAACCATACAAAAAATATATTTCTCTCCTCCATTTTCAAACATTTTTTAAAAAAGCTCCAGGGAGCCACTAGAGCAGCGCTAAAGAGCCATATGCGGCTCCAGAACCTATGGTTTCCGACTCCCGCCCTAGGTCAATAGAAGGAATTTTGTTTTCTTTCCAAAGTCACAATTTAAAAGGAATTGACTGTGAATTATGCCGCAAACTTGTGAAATGAGCTGTTGCTGCTGCTGCACAGACAAGCTAATTAATTTCCTGTCTTGAACCACACTTTTCCCCCTGAAATGGAATGGGAAAGAGGGAAAAAAAGGTGACATAATAGACATACAAAACATTATTTTTCAGGGAAAATTATTGAATTTTTTGGAAGGAAAAAAAAAGAAAACAACTAAAACACTGGCTGCCACAGCAAGGAAGGAAACTAAACGGATGGGGGAGTGCGAAGTAGCCTATCTTCCACTACATTACTTCCGGTAACTGAGTCTGACTTCCATGGGATTAAAACTGTATTTTGAACCTTTTTGTCTTATTTTACAAAGAAAATGATTATGGGTTTGGCTCAGGGAAGGCCAATCTATTCAACCCGCTAAAGTACCCCTGTGGTGATAGTGCCCCTATAGGAACAATATAAAATGCCTAATAAAACTAAATGTTTTTAGAAGGTAATAGAGACCCAGTGAAAAGCCATGGAAACATTTGGAGAACATAAATGAAGAAAGTGAATCATGGCTTATAGAAATTACATTTGTAATAAAGAATTTATATTAACCTGTCCTGTTCAGGCACAGCCCGATATATGCATGTCCGCCTCAGTTCTGAGATCTGAGACCTGGTACGAAAAAAAGCCACCATTGCCATTTTGAGTTAACTACTACAACTAGTGGACACCAATGAAGGGACACATCCAGCATCTGAAGGATAAGAAAAGGGTGGACTAGTCAGATAAAGTGTCACAGGGTTAAGTGAGTGAGCAAGCAGTGTTCGTAATGTGTAGTGGGAGACTAAGTATCAGGACAAATCATATGAGTCGATGTCCATCTATATGTGATTACTCTATTATATACATGTACGTACCTATCTAATTGCACTTAGTCATGCGTGTACCCAGTCTTAAGTATGTGTTACAGTAACACATACTTAAGACTGGGTACACGCATGACTAAGTGCAATTAGATAGGTACGTACATGTATATAATAGAGTAATCACATATAGATGGACATCGACTCATATGATTTGTAACACTGTTACTAATACTGAGACCTAAACTGCTGCCCGATAGCCGTCAAATAAGCTCTGCCCACGCATCCCAGAAGGGTGTAGACAGCCCAAGCCCCGCATTGGTGGCCTAACACAAACCGCACACTGGGATTCAGGGCAAGTTGCCCCCAACCAGCCTTCAGAAATAGGACAATGCCCATCACCACCTGCCAGTTGGCACCTCCATCCACAGCCCCCCACACTGCAATGACAGCAGTGAAACCATCCTATTATTATGGTTGCCGGGTTCCCTACTCACAACCGTTAGCCCAACATCAGGACGGGACCGCGTTGGGACAGTGGGGCAGTGCTATGCATTAAAGTAGGAAAGATTGGCCAAGGAGAAGTGGGACAACAATGAGGAGTTGCTTCGCGGTCTCTGACCTTGCCGCCCCTCGCCTCAGGAATATGGATATGATGTATGTATGTGGTGCATTAAAAGAGGTGCGGGGGAGGTGGGACGGGCAGTAACTTATTATCTGAGAATAGTGAAGTGAATGAGCTTTTAATTGCCATATAAAATAGATTAGAATCTAACACAATCATCATAAAGGTAACATAACCCTTCTCGCTAGAATTAATGACTATACAGCACAGCGAATGATATATTATGTACAGTATTACTTACACATTTTGTAGCACTCTCTTGCATTGCCATGTAATATATAGAAGCTAAATAGACACAGGCAGTGACAATTGAGAATATTGAGCTCAACCACAAAAGTGTCAATTTCAACAGAGAAGGTAAACTTTACCACGCCTTGCAGAATTTGATACATGAATGATGATACAGATCTTGTTTTGCTCCCTGTGGTATACACATTAATACAATTAGTGTGGTAATGTGTTCCGAAGGATTATGTTGTGAAATAATCACCAATAATTAAGCATGAATATTAGTTTACCAGTTGAAGCTTATCTGGTATTTGTACCACACTTATTACTACTAGTCTAAATTACTAATATTTAACTGAAACTTCAATCACTGTGAGAGTGGAACCCACCTGTATATGTTACTTTTTTGTCATCCAAAAGTCAATGGTACTTTCCTGTTAATGAATAAGATGGTAAATGTTATTTATCAGTATACAGTACTGTACTACCAAGGGGTACATTATACAGAGGGTGATCTTAAGTCTGTCAGAAGGTATACTGATGAGAATATTGCATGTCCAATCAGAATTCTTTTGTTTTCTTTCCTGCAATTTGTTACTTTGTTATTGTTTCGTGCCATTAAACCTGGACATCTTGAATTGGCAAGGATTACTAAAATGCACTACTATACATAAGAGCAGAGATTCCAGCTGAGGTAGGTACTTTATTCAAGCTACTACAAGACAGTCTGGATGTCATTGGGTCAAGGTAATCGAGGAACCCACCTGCACAGACAGACAATAAACAGAAAGAAAAAAAATCATTGCAGTGTATGCTTGATGAATTGGTATATGGTTGGGGCTGTCAAGGCTGAGCAAATAAAAGCATGGCAAAGGAGGAGTATTAAGAGTGTTGATAGACTAGCAAGCTGAGTGTGTAACAATAAACTAAGGAGTGGATAAGTACTTCAAATTGCACTTACACACAGGACTTGGACAGATGGTCTTGGCCACAATCCACCTCTGATAGTGTGGTGTGTGGCTAATCAAAATACTGAGAAGGAAGTGTTCACACACCAGTGAATATACCAGTAAAATAATCTTATTGCATTGTTTCCAGTTGCAATGAGATGATTGCATGGAATTATAAAGGCGTAAATATATCAGCACAGGAGATGTTGCCAAGACAACCCCAAACCTCCTCTTCATCCTCACTGTCCCATCTTCAGTTGAATTCCTTTTGGGTTATAAAATATACCTCTGTGGTTGCATTCACCCAGGAAGCTCAATCAGTAGCCAATTCAGTTTTTCCCTCTCCTTTAGTAATTAGGCTCAAAGCAGTGTGGGATAAGTCCGAGCATTTTGGCTGAGAAGACCCTCAGATGGGAATTTGCGGTTTGGAAAGTCTTGGCAAGAAGGAACAGCTGTATTTTGGAGCCAACAACTTGCCTTTCTCAGATGTTAATAATGTCCTACACAGTGGCAAGGTTCTCAGACAAGATGAAAATGCTGAGGAGTTCACAGACATGTACATGGCCAAAGTTTCTGTCAGCGAGCCATGAGTTATGAAGAAAGCAGAACAACTACAATGGTCTCACATTTCCATTGGCTAGCTTCTTGAAAAAGATTGCAGCCTCCTGGAATCCCAGGACAAAGTAAAAAGAAAACATGCTCTACCTGCTGCCAGTTGCTTCACTTCTCAAAGGGTTTCACAACCAATGGTATCTAGCCTAATCCAAGCAAAGCCCTGTGTGCATATATATGGTTTAAATTTTAATTATCACACCAAGTGGCTTAGCAAATATTAATATACCAAAATAAAAAGCTTTGCATCCGAAAGCTGTTTCCAATAAATATTGGGTGAAGAATTCCAAACTGAACTTAGTTTTTCTCTCTCAGTCAAGTGTTTTTACATTTCTTGTACATTTTTTTAATAAAGCAAGTATATATCTTAAGTACAGGTATTTGCCACATTTTTTTAAATAAAAATGGGGATCCTACAGCTAAAAAAAAGATCAAGTGAACTATGACCACCCGCTAACAAAACTAAATATGACTTCGTACTGCCTTTTTTGGATAACTGGACTAACGTATGTAAATCCAAAATTAATCAGCCTTAGGTAAAAAAAATAAAATAATAATTCAGATCGGCCCACAAATAACAGAGGAGTATCCATCTCAGTCTTCTCATGACGAAGAACAACAATGGAAGTGACATTTTAAACCCTTCCCGTGGCTAGTTTAAAAAACTCATGAGGAAAACAGTGACGAGTTTTAAATTCCGTAACCAAAATTAGTTAAGAGTTAAGTCTTTTGTGTTCATAAATAATGGTAAAACAGTAACCATCATATTTCTCAATCAATGCAACTAGGATTGAAAATGACAATTTTAAAGTTTTGTTTATTATGAACATATTAGATTACATAAAATACAGTTAGTCTCATTTTGGTCACGCATTTTTCATAGGTGCTTCAATTTCCTCCCATAATTTAAAGAAAAACATGTATGGTGGTTCAATTTAAATATAATTGTAGATATATGAATGGTTGTTTTTATCCAGGTTTGTCTGCCCTGTGATTGCATGGCGACCCACAGCCCAAAAACATGCAGAGTAGGTTGGTCTAAATCACTCCTAGGTATGAGTGTGAGTGGTTGTCCATCTCCTTGTACCCTGCGATTGGCTAGCCAACAATTCAGGGTGTCCTCCGCTTGGTGGCCATAGTTGCCTGGGAAAGACTCCAGCACCCCACGCGTCCCTTGTCCCTTGAGAATTAGCGGTACAGAAAATAAATGAAGGAATGTTCATCAAAATGGCCCTCATTTTTTTGTTATAAATTCCTTAATTTATTTATAATATAAAAACACCTTAGCTTTCTTGACATAGTATCCTTACAAGATGAAGAATGTATCAACAACCCAAGAAAATAGCTATAGTTGTCAGCGTTTTAAAAGTAAATTGCTTTTGTGGACAAAGTTACCACACCTGTAAGAGGTACTTTTTGGAAGTCTGTTTTTTTTTTCCTTCTTTTTGTTCTTATCTTCAAGTTTGAGTTGGATTGTAGAATTGTGACCGAGTGCATATTGCTTGAGTCCAATTGTCTGGTTATTATCTTTAAAACTAATGAAAATGCAACAATTTATGCCTTTCCCTTTAATTACAAAAACAAAATGGCTTAATACGCTAATTTTTGTAATCTTAACTCGATTAAAAAAATGTCGTTAATTAAAAGACCAAACTGTGTGGATACATTTGCCACATGAATATACCCCCCAAAAAAACGTGCAGGTTGGAACAAATAACGTACAATTAATTTACAATTTAGTTTAAGAAAAACAAAAGAAAGATTTTTATACATTTGACAGCAAGAGCACTTTCAGGTAAATCCGATCACTCATTTCATTGAGAATTTCCATAAAATGCAATTATTAATTCTTCAGTCAAACTATAGATGGCACTCTTGCTTCAATGAGTTAATCAATTCAGTGTGCCCTATCTACAAAATTTCACTACTACATATGTCATATGTGAAATACCGAGAAAATATACCTCACAATACTGATGTCGTGGATTTGAAGTGGTTGAATTCTCATGGATACTCGTATTCCAAAATAATGCCTTTTGTAATTATGGTTCTTTTAGGAATCTAAATTGTCCTGCAGTGTGAATGAGTGTAATTGGTTGCCTATATGTGCCATGCAATTGGCCTTTTCCTGAAGTAGACTCCAAGTCAGCTGTGAGCGTTCAGCAGATAAGCAGTTTAGAAAATGGGTGGATGATGTACGGTAAATTATCTAACATTCCAAAATTCCACTACGTATAGTGCTGCCTCTGTATGAACGTCTCGAAATAGAAAAGATTACGTTTTTATTTTGTTTGTTTTGTTATTTTTACGGGGTAGTATTGGGAACTTTGGAAGTGATTAGGGAATTTACATGTAAAATGCTTATTATGTTTAATGTTCATGAAACCATTCCGGAACAAATTAATTTTGTGAGTAAAGGTACCATATTTTCAAATATATACTAAATGGAAAGTCGGCCACACAAAACAGAACATGGATGTTTGAGTGACAGGTTAAGATTGAAGATTATTTTGATAGACTGTTTTGTGTAAGGCTCCACCTCAAACATTGTTTTTGTTCTGCTTTCCAATTCACTATGGATGGTTCTCTCAAAGGAAAACATCAAGACCCATTCTACAATGTTCAAAAGTTGATGAAGCTGCTGCCTCGGATAACTGCAAAGAAAAAATTGGGAAATTAATATACAAAGAAAAATTCTAAATCCTGCTGCAGTACAGATCCCATTTGGGTTAAGTAATTATTGATGTGGCTCACCCTTGTAAAACATTTCAATGAATGGAGACAGACAAAAAAAACCTTAACAACTAAACCACCCAATGAATCTATAATCAGTTAAACTTTTATTAAGACATCATTACAGATTTGACAAAAAGGCAAGTTTTCTTAGATATTCATCAGTGCAAACAGGTCTTCAATGTCGCAATAAATAGCATTTACTGTACATCTTACCCTATTGTGTACATTATTGTTGCTCCCTAGCTCAAGACAAGTAAACGTAAAATATATTAAAGCATGTTAATTATCAGATGGAGGACAAATGTTTTCCTTTTAGGAGGAAGTGACATTCGGCCACTGCCGATAAAAAATTCAGCCAATTACCAGACCCCAACTTGAAAGGGCACAAAACAAAACAAACCCATGCTAGATTAAGTTTCACTTCAGGTCATAGGGCTGTTACAGCTGCCATATGGTTCCAAGAGTGTGTGGTCACCCACCGGAGGAAGCAGAAAGGTCTAGCCAGAGGACACCTAGGACATAGTTATCTGCATGGATTCCAGCATCTCCTCCACTGCCTTTACAGAGCACTTGTTCTCCTTGGACCCACGACCAGCCAGCTGTATGTATGAGAAGGTGTAAGAGAAACCACAAAGATAAGGAGTTCGGCCGGAGTTATATGTTTTCATCAGGAGTGCATGCAATTCGCACAAAATCGAAATTAAATGTGATATAAATAAATAAAAACAGGACAATTTAAATCAAACTGTTATTATCATGTTTTTACATTAATTGAAATGTTGTATTTTTGCAAACTATTGAAAAAGTACAGCCTAATGAAAAGAAGTATAATAAGTGAACAAAGTATAATTTCTCAATCATTTTTTGGCATATTCCAATTTCCAAAACATTAACATACGTTTTTCAGCTGGTCCCTCACCCGCACTTGCATGTTGTGCAATGTGCAATTGTAGGTCCTTTTGGATTTGTTTTAAAAGAAAATACTGGTGGTTTAGTCAGCCTAAATAATATTTGCTTACCTTATGAAAAAAAAAACGAAAATGTTAAAGTGATAGATTCCGAATCGATTGCCACACTGAAGTCGCACAGGATGAATCATTTGTCAGAACTTGTAACTCAGATGATTCACAATGCACTCGTGCTACCGAATTCATCCAGTTTACAGTGCAGTTGAATCAAGATGTTGGAAGCCGTAGCGATGGTGTGAATTTTGAGGCATTTAAATTGGAAATTTGGTACTTTTCCGAAATGGTTGCTTCCCAAAAAAAATTAACTGACATTTTTTTTTAATTTACGGAGTTTAGGGAGGTTGTCAGGAGTCCTGGAGTTTGCGTTACTTGTCCGGAGTAAACTCCGGGAATTCCAGAGAAGTTGGCAGCTCTGCTACTGCAGTATATCGTCTTCTGAAATTTATCAAAGCACTGTACTACATGTACTATTGCGTTTTGAAATCGTTTGGTGATTGTAAAACTGCAGGAATCCAAGAATATTTGGCATACCAAATAAACTTTTGTGTTCATCTGCAATCAATTACTTTAGAGGAAATCTCCCCCAATTTGCTAGTAACAGCTAATTTGAACATCACATTGAAATTAAAATTGACATTAGTGGATGTAGTCAAATGCCCTTGCAGATTATTTAAAAAAAGTTGCATTCACTGTTGGTAAAATGGATGTTTAAAGGCTGGTGCATTTAGTAAACATATTCCTTGAAAGCAAAGAGCCAAAAACTAACGACTGAAACCATGTGATTAGTGGTGATGCTGTAACAAGTAAAAACATTTCCTGGGCCAAGACATCAGAATTGAAAACATCTGAAAAGGACATGAATCAATAATAATGCACATACTGCAGATAATGTTGATGTCACTGACCTTATAAGCTCTATTTATTTGATTGGCAGCCCAGGCAGCATACTTCATGTTATCCTTTTTCACTTTGGCACTGACCTTTGGGCTGGCAGCTATGTGACTTGCAGACTAAAAGAGTGGAAAGGCAAAGGAGAGAAGGGATTTGTGTTGTATCACAATAGGGTGAATTCATTTCTTCCATCTTCCGCATTCATGAGACTAACAGAATGGCAAAGTAAAAAGCAAAACAACCAGAAAAAAAATAAAGGATGCCTTTGTTGAGAAGAGGGGAAAAATGTCAACACCAAGTAATTGATGGTGTTTAAATGCTTCATGTGTCAAACATTAGTTCATAGGGACCTAATATCTCAAGCACAATATCTTCAGGGAAATAAAATAACTTCATGTGCAAAATATCTTGCCACAAAATACTTGGTACTAGGGAACATGTGAATCATGATCTCTGCATGACCTAATGGCTGTCCTCCAAACCACAAAAGCTATGTCTATTCCATGTTCCTGCCACCATTTCTACACAGCACACCAAGAGGACTTCCCCTGTGTGCAGTTTAAAACTCACCCTACGAGAATTCTAAAATTGTAACAACAAACCAATCTACATGTCATTTTTCCATAGAATGGTGAGGCATCTATTTTTTTTTAACTTAACAGAACCACAATTTAGATGATGTCAAGCTGCATGACAAAGGGCACGATTATGGTTGGGAATCCCCGCTTGTGTTGCAAATAACGTAGCCGCAGACCAATTGTGGTCAATGGTACCAGTTTGTCTGTAGAACTGTCAAAGTTTGTGCAACCTGGTGACCAAGCATCTTGCACCTGTCGAGATCTGGACCTGCAAGACTAGGTGATGAAACACACTCATACCGAACTGTAGATGTACTACAAAATATCACCTGAAGGACTCCGTTAAGACTGAAGTGTTGCCGGATGACTTGTCAGGAAATCATATAAGGTCTGCTTTTTCTCCAGGCAAATATAAATGTTATAGGAAGCGAATGTCTCCATTTATCCCAACTCTGTACCTCATACATGTTACTCAGCCTTCTGAGGAGTATCAGAGGTATGCTGTTTTAAATTGTTTGGATTATATGAAGAATGCCAGTGCTCCACATGGAAAACAGAAGGGCTTTCTGTGTTAAAACTGCTTCCCCTCCACACCTCTAATTCCATGCACCCTTCTCGTTTGTGTTCTTATGTCAGGTCTCACTTTCACATGATGCATTTGCAATAGCAAAAATGTCCATGCACGCTAACACTACTATCAATGTAAGCACCTGGAAGAAACCGTTTTCCAGCAATTCTTTCACCTTCTTTTAGCCCATGACATTATTTATTTAAGTCACCATCATTAAAAAAAAAAACTTTCCAACAAGGGGGTGTTATTTAAAGAGCTCCAGTGGGGATGGACTTTCCAATGCTTGAGTTCACCATCTGAGTCAGCAATAAGATGACCTGTCTGACAGCCCTATTCCCCACTAAAAAGAATACACTGAATATATTGGCTTGCACAGTACTTGACACACCTCGTGGGCAGTTTTTCTCTTTTCTATCGCTACTCACCATATAGAGCCCAAACAATGCTCTCATGTTTCTGTTGTTCAGCCTTAGAGCCTGGGCAAAATACTTTCGAGACAACTCCAAGTTCTCCAAGCCTCCCTGCGTGTACTTGACCTGTTAGGAATGAAACATCACAATAAGATGGGCAGAGTAGTGGTAAGTACTAGTAATGAAAAAAGAAGATGTGCAGAAAATCCCTTTGGTTGGGAGAGATTAATCTATACATATTGCTGTTTTCTTTAACGATTGTACTGTTTGGGATGTTTAATATTTATTTTGCTTCGATGCTTAATAACCAGTGTTACCCACCTCAGCGTATTGCTCACAATATAAGTGATTGTGGGGATTGGTCATCATCAGCTCTTCAAGACAAAATGCAGCTTTTCCGTAGCTGTGAAAAATATGGAAAATAATTAAGCAGTGAGCTCCTGGATTTTCCAAATGGCCACTCAGTTGCTTTCAGTCTAACAGGTGGTGTGATTCCTAATGGTGTGTTTATAAAACTGGGCTAAAGTAACAGGTATATATTGTCAAAAAATATTGTCCTGCTAGCTCCTGCTAAAGCAATTGCTGTCAACTTGCACTATATAGGTAGCCTTGAGGCTTCAAATTGGGTGACATTGCCAGCCCTTGTGCCCAGAGGTCCGGAGCCAGCAGGCTTGAGACAGCACGACAGGACGTGCGCAGCTAACGGTGGGTCTCTGGCGCACTTGCGTCTCGTATGAGCCAAGGTTATCCTCGCCTGGACTTTCCGGAAGCCGCCCACTGGCAGCCAGCAAGGGAGCTTAGTTTAGCGGTTACAGCATTCAACACCTTCACATGAAAGTGTTAGCATTTAGTTTACGCCATGTGCAAATGTTCCATCACCACTGATACGTACTGCCAGCTTGAAATAAATAAATAAATAAATAATCAGGCAAAAATGTTTTCCCCAATCATTTAAAAATGCTACACATTTCACGAATTTTGCCTCAATACCTATATGTCTATATAAAACTCATTGTGTCAGGACTTGCAAAACACGGGTCTGGTTCATACTATGACAAAATTGTACAAAAAAAAAAATATTACTTGGAGAAATTTTAGTTTGCTGGCTACTGTCGAGAAGCCCTTTAGCAAGGCATTGTCCCTGAAAACTAAGATGATCTTATTCAGCATTGTCATTGCCCCTTTCTCACTGGGAATCTTTCCTTGGTTAACTGGTTCTGTGCGGTGAGCAACACAAAGTATACATTGGCATGGGAGTTGAATTTTTGTTTCATGAACAACAATGACTCTAATAAATTAAAATAATAAAATCAAAATAAATAACAACACATTACTGAGAAACTATAATTATGGAAATGCTTTACATTTTAGGGTGCAAAAAAGTCATACAATTTACCGCCCCCCTTTAACTGCCACAAAACCCTGCAATAGTAACTGGCTGAAAGATTAACAGCATAGGAGGGAAAGGATGGTGGGGACAGAGAATGGAAGAAATAGACAGAGGGAGGGGGTTGCACAAGAAAATAGATCAGAGGGCTCAGAAAGTTGGGAGCTGCTTACAATTACCACTTCCTCTCCATAAAGACTTTCAGATGTGAGCAAGTAGTGGTGCTGGCTTGCAACAGGGTCTCTTCCATTAGCCCCAACAAGAACCTTGTAACATGGCCAGACTCCTACCTTTTCAATTCTTTCCAAGAAATTTCATCCCAATATCACTGGCCAACAAACACTCCATGGGTGCTCACAAGCACCTGCAATATCAGTTTTTTTGTCTGTTACGACAGTATCAGCAATACTACTGAACCATATTCGTGAGGGGGTGCTGGGGCCTATCCCAGCTGTCTTCGAGCCACAGGCGGGGGACAGCCTGAATCGGTGGCTAGCTGATCGCAGGGCACAAGGAAACGGACAACCATTCACACTCACACTCATGCCTACAGGAAATTTAGTGTCCAATAAGCCTATCATGCATGTTTTTGGAATGTGGGAGGAAACCACAGTTCCCAGAGGAAAAACCACGCAGGCCACACAGGTGAACCAACCTGGATTCGAACCCGGGACCGTAGACCTGCGAGGCCGACGCGCTAACCGCCGGGCCATAAATGTTCTACATTTTTAGGATATGTAGTCAGATTGTAGGGTACCTCTGAAGAAAAAAATCAGTTTCCCAAAATATAAAAATACAAAATACTAATACCGAATGAATTATTTACAAGACAATGTTGTCGTTTAACAATTTAAGATTCACGGTTCTTTCGAACCCACACTGAGTAAATGCCAACAGATTTGTTGGAAACCCCTGTCAAGTCATGGGTGCCAACCATGAATGACTTGTGGGATGCAAGAACGAGCATGGGTAATTGATCATTCTCGTGGAGACCCTAGATCCTGGCCACCACTTTTTTTCTGCTCAATCACTCAAGTAAGGCGCAATGATGGTGTGTTCACTAAAACTAACAGGCACTTCAACAGCTGTATTACAGGAATACATGGGAAGTGTTTGTGAATAAATATGGCAAAACAGAACAGTTGGCCTCCATGGATCTCACACATGGATGCCTGATTTAAGAAACAGCAGCATTTAACTTTGATCGAAGCATGCTAGGGTTAGTGATGGGAGGAATCTGATCCAGCATCTGTAGCGGGTTCCGATACAAGTTAAATTCACATTTCGGATTGAACCAACCTGTGAAAATTTCTGATCCATTAACAATATCTCAGACCTCATCAATGAAGATGCACAAACGTGCTTGTACTCCATACGCTGCCAAATAATGACTCGACTCTATAATATCACTAGAATTTGTGCACATGTGAATATTTTTTTTGGCATAACGCAAAAGTACTCACTCATGCTCATTTATGTAGAGTTCTGACAACTCATGCCATGCTTCCTGGTCCCCAACAAACCTGTGAAAACAAAGAGATCAGTCAAATTAGCTAAAACTGGCTGTGTTAATAAGTAAAGAAACAATCAAAAATGTGACTCTTGAATCAAGTCAAAATGGAATCATGACATATTTTGTAATGTAAGCAAATAGAATTAATATTGTATCATTGGTGATTCAAACCCCTATGTTATACAGTGGTACCTCGACATACGAGGGCCCCGACATACGAGCAATTTGAGACACGAGTAAAATTTTGAGCAGATATTTATCTTGAGATACGTAACAAATTTTGATATACGAGCAGACAGCGGACGCGAGAGGCTGCTCATAAGAACATCATGGGCACTGTCTCTCTCCCCACAACTCCCTCGTGTAATGTCTCTGTGGTCGCAACTCCCTCTTTGTAATGTCTCTGCGAGCACTGGGCGGAGTGTTGCATTTTTTCAGGGTTTTTTTCCGTTAGTCAGTGCGAATGGCGTATATACTACTCGTTGGCAAGTGGTTGTGCGTTATCCTATTGTGAGGACATTTGTGTGCATCATTTTGGGAATATTTTGAAGGGAATACAAACTCAAACAACCCTTGATATTGACTGAAAGTCAGTGTAGAGGCGGGGCAAATAGAGCCAACCCGGGAGAAGGAAGGTATAAAAATATCAAACAAAATTAGAATTAAGTTTAGTGTTAGGTTAGATTAAACTTATTTTTTAGTGTGCGCATCGTAATCCAAGTTCATTTAAATTTGTTTATGTTATGTTACGAGCGCGTTGCCGTGCAAAAACCCATGCAAGCCTGGGGATAACATGCAAACTCCATATAGTGAGGACCGACCCCTCGACCCAGGAACTGTGAGACCGACGTGCTAACCACTCGTCCAACTGGCTGCCCTATGCATGGATTTGTTTGATTTATCAAGAACATTTTTAAATAAATTAAGGAAGTGTTAGTTACTTGCAGAAATTTGCTATTCACAACCTGGCTGATTCCATATAGCCAGCTAATGTGGTGAGAAGTGAAGTGACTTACTGCTCTAAATACTCATTGAGTTCCCGGATAGCTTCAAGGCTCTTTCCCTGGGCCTTCAATATTGAGATTTTGCGTTTCCTGGCAGCCTGAAGACAAGAAAATAAACAACATCCAAATTTCATTGTATCTTTGCATAGAATCCTTAATATTTCACCATGACTACAACTGATCATCAATTGGTGTATTACAACAACCACCATGAGAACAACTACAAAAACAGTTTGATATAGTGAAGTGCATTTAATCCAGTAATGGAGTTTTTAAATGAAGAAGTGAATACATTACAGGAGATAGTGGCAATGTTAACAAATGAGCTCACAGCCAACGATGACGTACTGAGTCATGACAGAACCATTTGGGGAAATGCCACAATGGCCAAATCCCAAATGCAAGGCTTCCTTCTGGCAGCTGCTGCATCTAAAGCTTTATTTGTCCAATTTACATGAGCTGAAAAATGCTTGCCACTTCATTTTGATGCTGAATTGACCTAGAAAGATAAGACTCTCATTTATCAAAATTATAAATGATCACTTCCACTGTTCTGACATTTTCCTTTGTTTGCACCCCCAATTGGGTGTGAGTGAAAAACTCAACAAGAAGCTGCTGTTCCATTCAAAGTACACTGCCCTGCCATACCTTACTTTATTTATGGACTTCTACTTGATTGAGTGGAGCTTCCTCACGTCCCACATTGCCAAAACCATTGGGACAATGTGCGAGCTATGTCTTGGGGGCTATAAATTTGGACTTTTTTTCTAACATCCTATCACTTATTGAGCCGGGACATGGACCTGCAAGGGCATCACAGTTAATCCCACATTTTATCGCAACTGATTGTAAAACAGAACAGCCTAGACACCTGGTGGGAAGTTTTGTTTCCGTGCACCCAAAAAATGGTTAACATTCAGAGTATTATTCTGATGGATCACAAACAAAGCAGGTAGCAGATATGTGATTTGGGATTTATTCAATAATAATAATTCGTATTTAGGTGGTGAATGTGATATTTATATAATTTACCAATAAAATAATGCATCTCCACTTTTCTGAAAGACCTACTTATAATGCTGCTCTTTTTAAATCGAACTGTGTTTACCTTTGCATATAACACACCTGTCAAGTTATGTTTTTCCCGTATTTTGTACATTTTATGATCATTTCAAATTGTGTACGCCGTATAACAACTTTTGTAGGGGAACTTTTTTTTAACTATGTTTTTTTGTCAAACCGATCTCGTTTTACCCATTTCGGGTCTAATATTGTCATGCTTTAAGCATGATATGCGCACGCGCATTCCCCTTTCACACGTCCGCCTCTTCACTATATAAATATAGCGCGTCAGCAAGTAATGTACCCAGACAGTCAAGCTGTCACCGTTATACAGCGACATCTACAGAATCTTGAATTTAGTGCATACAAAGGGCGCACCGACTGATTGGGCACTACGTCCTCTTTGGGGAACATTTTAGACTTTTAAGTGCGCCCTATGTGAGTAAATATGGGCCGTCTTGCCTTTGTACGGTTTATTATCGCTTAATAAGGGGAATTGAAATCATTAATAAGGGGAGCAATTGGCCAAGATTGACAGGTATGCTGTAAGGATTTTTCCAGGTAGTTGCTGTTAAAACATGATAAAAAGCCATGGAATGGATCAGGTTTGTATCATTTTTTTTTTTTTAAATTGTTTGTTTTTTTTTTGTTTTTTTTTATCGGATACTGTCGTGGTAAAAAGAAAAAACCTTGAGAATTTTTTTGTCTATTCAACAACTTTGGTCAATGGGTACCACATCTACTCCACAGCCTGTAATTACAACAGCTCACTTTCCAATCTCTGTTTTGTATGCTGGCATGCTTTGCAAGTCTTCTTTGTGGTCACCAATTTTCCGTCATTTCTCAGGCCTATCCACAGCTGACTCCTGAACCTGTAGGATATTTTGCTTGTGATAGTCTTACAGCAAGAGAGTTGGCTAATGGCTGATGACTTTCTGCAGCACCATCCATCACTACTCCCAGTCCAAAAATAAAATTGTGTAAGAAGAGGTCTGCAGTTATTACTTGACAATCTGAGGACCGAAGGCTTGTTCCATCCCAACATGAGGCTGAGAGACAGTGCTCATTTGGGTGGTACTAGTGTCCTGCAAAATAGATGACCATTTCCTTTTGCAAAGATACCTCCGGAATTCCCCAAATTCCCTGTCATTGGATTTCCCAGCATGAATAGAACATGATGTAAAAATAGGAATTTTGAGGTTTGTCACTGTACTTTCTGGGCAAAGTCGACCTTGGCCTTCCTTTTCCTCCTGCAAATGAGTTGTTTGCTTCTCATTTGTTTGACCTACACTTCTGCCCTATTGAGTTTGGAGGAAATGCCATGAACAGTTGCCTTTTATTGAATCGCTCAAAACCCTTTACGTAGAGCTCTGTTTTCACCATCAAGAAGTTACCTAGTCAACCATTCTGATTATCGTATTTCATTTTTTTTCTATTTATTTTAAATGGTTGTCATGGCTAAAGTTTGTATAATGACCATATTTTTTCTTTTCTCGGCTTTATTATGGATTTTTTTCCCCTGCATACCATTTCAGAGCTTCAGTTTGGTTATTACTCTAAGTAGCATAAACATAGTTTTACGACGCAAAGCACAAATCTAAAACTAAATTTAGAAATCCAAAACGTTTTACTGTTTAATGCTGTAAATTTATATTGATTCATTTTTTACATGTTTGTAGAGTTCACATGCTGTATGGTCAAATGATCATGGGTAACTTGTGTAACTTTTAGCCCCTGTCTTTTCTGATTCAAATGCAACATTAGTGTGTTAACACAGCATGATTCTTTTTGGCAAAGTGTTTAACTGGCAACTTGAAGGGGTAGAGAGCATGGCAAGCTCTCAATAGTTTTATCCTGCTAGTTGTAGTACCATTTTTTGGCACCAGTAATAATGCTCATTTATTGAATACAAACCAAGATGCCATGGAACCCTGGTTGAGAAAGTCTTACCGTATTTGTGGGGTCATCTTGAAGAATGGCATCATAGTGCTTGTTGGCCTCATCATACCTTCAGGAAAAAAGAAAAGAAAATCTCAAGTTTTTACACAATCCACTTTCAATCTTGTAAAATTAGGTGGTGGGGAAATCAAACAGTTTGGGCAGAATCAAGTTTCTGTATACAGCAACATGCATATTTCTATGATTACAGCAAGGCTATACAGTAATCAGTGGTGATCTTAAGGATGAAATAAACACTCATTTAAGTGTAGGTTGCAGGTTACACAACCAACGTTGTGAGAGTCTGGTATCATTTCACAATGAGTCACAAATTCCATCCAAACAAAGCTCTTTCTTTTGAATATTATATTTGTACGATTGTAGCCCGTTCATCTTTAAACCATAACACATTACTTCGTTCAATAACACATTACTTTGTTCGAATATGCTTTAATCTGCAACCATATTGTTGAGTTGACGGTTTGTGTCCTGGCCCTTGATGTCACATTACATGCCAACTTGGGTACCTAAAATTGGTGGACATAATTAACTAAGACCCAAAGGTGTTTGATGGGTGACCCGATTCGACAAACTAAAATAGAATGTGATGGGTATTATCTTTTGTATGTCATCAGGCACATGACAATTGTCAGGTTTTTTTACCTTTTCAAATGTTAACAATGAATGTTTTAACTGTCAAAGTCAGTGTCCATTATGTGATCAGACGGTATCCCAACACCCGTACTACAACAGAAAGAAGCAACTGTTTTCCATTAGCACTGAAAAGCTTCAAGTCCAGAGCAGCTGCCTCTGTCACACTCACATTATTACTCAGCCACACTTTGGAATATTTCCAATGACATTGGGAAGCAGGCCACTCACTGATTTGGAAGGACGGGGGCGTTTTTGGAGTAATGGGTTAGGGTTGACTTTAAGTGAAGACTTATTAACACGAACTGACTAATGTGTTAAGGTTACTTAATATAGAAGACTGAAGTTATTCTATAGGGTGTTAAAAAATGACAGAAAGGAAGACAAGTAAAGTGACGTAAACATTTACTTCCAGATAGACTAATTTGTGCTAGGACCAAAACCAGAGATTGAAGGATCCTGAGAATAACAGTGGGATCTGACCACGTCCATCCAGGGAATCCCTAACTCCGACTCAAGGGCAACCCAGTGTCAAAGCTTTTTATGCATTACCCAGTTCAGTAAATTTATGTAGAGTGATCCAACAAAAATAGTACTACCATCAACCCTCAAACATTTCTGAACATATGCACACTCAAACTATTGTTTCACAATCTGTCAAGTGCTTCTGATTTCAAATCCCATTAGAATCAAATCACAAAAATTAAGTTGTATCCACCCATTTTGTAGATTTTGGTGCTTCATGCTTACCTTTCCAAAGCTTCCAACCTCATGCCCGATAATCGCTTCACTCTGTGGCTATCAGGAAACTGCTTCCTCAGTTCCTGTAGACAGGTCTGCAAGGACGCGGGCAGACAAGAGACACCAATTATAGTTGGCGGGATCAACTAAACTATTTTATGCTCCATTCAGCACAGGAAAGAAAGAAGTGTAATTTGCAGATTTTGGCTCATTTTGCTTTCATAAAACACTGTCCAACCTAAAATACCCAAAATACATCGAGTATTTTTTACCTTGGTTGCCCAGTTACGTGAGCCTACTGTCCAAATAATGGTTTTCTTAAATTAAAAAAAATAACATGGTTTTCGCATTTAAGAGACAACAAAATCTAACACAAAGTGGCGGGAAATTGTTTTACTACATTTGTTGTTGTTTGCATTTAAATACAGGAAAAAGAAAATATTTTGAAGTGTTTGCAAAACCAGGACGGGATTTTTGTAAATGAGTCAAGTATCCTTTACAGTACATTCGCTGAGAAAAAACTGATTCGTTTCATCTTCGACAGAAAATACAGGATGAAAGGAAATTTAATGAGTTTTGTAACAAATAACTTAATTCCTAAGTAACACGCAACAATCATTCTAATTTTGATCTTGATTGGGTCATTTCAAATTGAATCGAATGCTTTTATTATCATTATACAAGTACAATGAGATTTAAAGCTTTCACCACATAGTGCACAAATAACAACAGATGGACAAATAAATAAACAATAAATAAGAAATTAATTTATGAGTAGTCCAAGTGAGGTCAGCAGAGTGAAGCTGGCTTGTTCTCTCATGTGCTAGTTAGCTTGACTTTGCAAGCTGTGAGCGCATCACGCTTATCAAAGTATATATTGAATCAGTGTATGACAACCTGTATTCTGTATGTCCTTTCCAATTCCAACCCTCAAATAATTATACGTTTCATAAAGTTATACCGGTTGGCAATGTTCCTTCTAATCTTTCATGTGTGGGCATACAGACAACTTCCCTAAGCACACTGAGGACCACTGTGAGCAAGATCAGAAGTGCTTACTATGGCTACACACCAGTATCATACCTACCATTAGCAGAAGCATTTCTACTACTCAAAAAGGATCTACTCATAACAAAATGTAATGATTAATATCCATGAATACAAAATCTTAATAAATCTCACGAGAATATACACAAATCTGACTTAAAGTTTACCTTATTTTGCACGTCTGTCCTTCTCACTTCTCATTTTCATTCAAATGACCTTTCTACTGAATGTGTCGCTTGAGGTAGTCGAGCTTTGATTTACTCCATATTTTTCCATCAGAAAACTCGCTAACAACTTTAGCTTCACTGCATGTTTTGCAGAGCAGACCTTTCTCACTCGAAAGGGAAAAAATGTCACCAAGTTTCACTGCTTGTTCTTCTATTTTCCCATGCTGCGATAGCCATTCCAAATTATAGGAAGAAGAGTTCTTATTTACTTTGGGGAGTCAACGGATCACATTCACTTAGTAGAGTTTGCATTAGTGTCACTTAGCTCTGCTGCACTGTCCTGTCAATGCTGTGATTGGATGAGTAGCGTTAATTGCATCGTTTCCTATGATTGGCTGGACACCTGTCACTCACTGAATTACACAGCACAATGATACAGAAAAAAAGTTATATGTATCTAATTAACTTGGATAGGTTTTCTTGTGCGCTGAGTGTGCGACCAGTGAGCAATTGTGCAGTTGCGCATCTTAGAGGGAACGTTGCCGTTCGGGCAAATACGAACTGCATTTACACACATTGCAAAGATGATTCTACAACTTGGAAAATAGCCTTGAAAGAAAGCGATTGCTTTTGAAGTTCTTGCGTGTGAAAAAAATAAATAAATAAATAAAAAGAATGGACCATCAATCTTACCAGAGCCAAGTCATCCCGACTGCAGTCCAACGCTGCAATCATCACTTGCTCATAAATAATCCATACTGGGCAGAAGAGAAACAAAACAAAATGAAAAATACTTTTCCACTCCCCTAGTTGGCACAAGATGATATGTAAATCATAAGTCACAAATTATTTTTGCATTGTTCTGTTTCATCCATTTGTTTTTCCTGAAAGTTTTAGGTTCAAAAAATGCAATTACTCATTTTTAGATTAGGTTGGTTAGGTTAGTTTAAGGCTAGATAGCCACTAAATAATAGTTGCATTATATTGCCAGAAAAAAAATAGATCATGTTTAACAATAGGCAACATTGTTTAGCGGACGGGAAACAGCTGAAAAGTAAGTATGTAGCTGCTGTGGGAGGTTAACCGAAACATAGAATCATTAATTTTTTATGCTATATTTTAAAATTAAAATGCCCTGCTGTGCGAAATGTGTGCGAAAATTCAGAAACACACGCACAGTAGTCCCAAGTCAAGTGTTGTGATTGACCAATAATTAGTCGGGCCGATTATGTGGGCCGGTATTTGGACATTTGACGTGTATCATATCGGCCTTTATTTAATTCAATTGGTCGATATGAAGAAATCAATTAAAAACTGGATTATTTCCACTCAGATTCAGCCAAGCTTCTCCTCTCACTTGGCTCAAACGATGAGCTGCTCGTGAAGTCGAGGGTTTAGATGTTGTTGCGACTGCTATGCTTCAATTAACCATCTGTTCCCTTACCGCCATAAAACTAAAATTGAATGCTCGCCCTCACTCACGCGCGCTCTCGCTGAATATCGGCTCGAAATATCGGTTATCCTCCCTTTTGGGGTGTGGGAGGTAACCGGAGGACCCGGAGAAAACCAGCGCAAGCCCAGGGAGAACATGCAAATTCCACATCGGGAGGACCCACCTGGGATCAATCCATGGATCCCAGAACTGTGAGGCCGACACACTAACCACGAGCCGCAGAATGAATATACACAGACCAGTGGTTCTTAACCTGGGTTCGATCGAACCTGAGAGGTTCGGTGAGTCGGTCTCAGGGGTTCGGAGGAGCCCCTGCCGCGGAGGTCAAGACAAGTCGACTCATCATGTCTATTCACGATAAAATGCCCCACTTGACCATCCCTGGCTGCAGAGGATCACGTGACATTGCTTGGCCAATCAGTGCTGCAAGGAATTTATAGATCTTGAATTTGAAAAAAAAAAAATATATGTATATATATATAGAGAGAGAGATAGATATATATTTTACACTAAGGCAGGGTTCGGTGAATGCGCGTATGACACTGGTGGGGTTCGGTAGCTCCAACAAGGTTAAGAACCACTGACATATACAGTGGCACCTCTACTTACAAATGCCTAACATTAGCTTCCTCCTTTCACTGCACTGTACTCCTGCACGAATAGAAAATGTTTTTGCATGCTTGTCGTTCATTTTAATACATCAATAAATCATTCTTATCATTTTTGTGTTTTTCACATATGTCACACAAAATTGGGAAACTTAGATCATTTTTAAGGGTTTAGTTGGTAGGTTTTTTTTAGGACCGTGGAGCGTAAAGTACTGCTCTACTCACGAAAAATGCAAGTTACGACAGAAGTTCTGGAACTAATTTCGTAACTTGGATCTTGCTTTTGTATGATGGGACGGTCATTATTATATAAAAGAGTTTCGTACCTTGATTTTTTTTGTACCTAGAGATATTCCTAAGTAGAGGTACGACTGTACACACACAGTTAATCTTGACATACTCATACATTTTGACTAACAAATCATCCTACTTTTCTAATCTTCTTTCAATGGGCAATTAGTTATCAAAAATGCACTTACTGTCATCTCCCAGTTTAGATGAATGTTCACAGATGAGCTCTTCGCCAACATCCACTATTTGTTCACTGTTTCTGCAGTTGTCCTCTCTCCATTTGCGCAACTTGTCTCGCATCTCTGCAGATACGGTGCATAAATTAAACCAAGAAACTCCAAGAGACTGTTGGTAAACATGATCTCAATTTGTTATCTACTTTAAGGGAATGTAACAAGGTCGAATATAAATTTCAACAAGACATTTCTCAACCGTAACTGTTTGCGTGGCAATACCGTTTACTATATTTTTACTGTAAAACTTCACATGACATTACTAGAGAATAGTGTAAAGTATCCTTATCTTATATACACTTGACTTAACGCTAGAAATGAGTCCTGCAAAACATAAACAGTTGTATTTGTTGCATCTTAACTTTAAAATGAACTCATCAACCACACGTACGTAAAATCGACTGTCATTTACCTATTATTTTGTGGATTGTGACGCTAAAGCTAGCCTTGATATTACTAGCGGCGAGCTAGCTCTCCCCTTGGTTTGTTCTTACTTTAGTAAAATCAGCAAACGATCATCTTACTCAAACTGCACCACAATTCCGGCAGAATCTAAAAAAGAACAATGTTGTGACACCATACAATTTCCTTACCTTCCCAGCCTACATCGTACATTTCCGAAACCGACGCCATCTTTTCTTTATGGCAGAGCAATCTTCACTAGATCACAAATAAAAACCTAGATGTCTGCTGTACAAGGTGAGTTAATGGGAAGATATGTTATCAACTGTCGTCCATTTTGCGCCGGTGTCATCTGCCATAATATTACAATATTACAGTCAATGAAGCGTACGCTATTAAAAGTTTTTGACCAATTTTCAAAAAGCTTAGTTTGTTGTAGATGGCCAAGATGCAATAGTTCTACTGCACTTAATATTTTTTTAATCCACCCTAAATCATAATAGTGTTTGTTAGAAACAAAACTGTTTGTAAATACGTTGAGGGTGTTTGGAGTAAATTAGTGGACGAAAATAACGATTGCATTGTTGTTCATTCATTCATTCATTTTTTGAACCACCTTATCCTCACTAGGGTCACAGTGTGTGCTGGAGCCTATCCCAGCTGACTTTGGGCCAGAGGAGGGGGACAGCCAATCGCAGGGAAGGAGGAGACGGACAACCATTAATGCTCACACTCATACCCAGGTGCAATTTAGATTGTCCAATCAGCCGACCATGCATGTTTTTTGGAATGTGGGAGGAAACCAGAGTGCCTGGAGAAAACCCACGCAGGCCCGGGGAGAACATGCAAACTCCACACAGGTGGACTGACTTGGATTTTAACACAAGACCCCAGAGCTATGAGGCTGAAGCGCTGACCACTCAACCCGCCGCTCCGTCCTTGTAATGTTGTATGCCCGGAAAAAATGTCTGGCGTAAGATGGCCATCAATCACTTACCCCATTGAAACATGTTAGACGTTTAACCATAATATCACATTGAAGTCAGACTTTGACTTCAGCGAGCATGATCTTAATTTATGCTTACATCAATCAATCACACATGAACAGTTTTAATTTTGCGTACAGCTTATCCTCACAAGGGTCGTGGAGGGTGCTATCTGAGCCAACTATGGGCACCAGGTGGGAGACACCCTGAATTGGTGGCCAACCAATCGCAGGGCCCAAGGAGATAGACAACCATTTATGCGCACACTCATACCTTGGGGTAATTTATATTGTTCAATTACCCTACCCTATAATCAAATCAATCAATCAAACACCTTTATTGTCATCATACACAGCTGTGTCTAACAAAATTGGTGGTGCTACTCCACAAAGTGCGTTTTCCCAGTAAAAAACAACATAAATAGTAATATAAAAGTATAAAAAGTCACATCCTGGCTTGGTAAATTCTAAAATATTGCACAATCTAAGATATTGCACATTGTTATTGCACACCCCGAAGTTGTTGCACAGAAGGGATTGAGTGCCGTGCTAACGCAAGTTCAGAGTCCTGATGGCTGTGGGAAAAAAAACTGCCTTTAAGTCTATTTGTCCGTGCTTTGTGAGACCTGTAGCGTTTGCCAGAGGGCAGCAGCTGGAACAGGTTGTGACCAGGGTGGTATTGGTCTCTGACAATGTTCTGCTGAGGTAGCGAGGGCTGGCAATGTCATCCAGTGAGGGCAGAGAGCAGCCGATGATCTTCTGGGCAGTGTTGATCACTCTGCATGGCCTTTCTGTCTGCTGCCGTGCGTCCAACGTACCACACTGTAATGCAGTATGCCAGGATGCTCTCCACAGTGGCTCTATAGAAGGTTACCAGAAGCTTAGTGTCCAAGTTGTTCCTCCTGAGTACCCTCAGGAAATGGAGTCGTTTCTGGGCCTTCACCACTGCCTTGGTGTTGGTAGACCAGGAGAGCCTGTCCGTGACGTGGACCCCCAGGAATTTGAAGGACTGGACCCTGTCTACGCACACTCCATTTATGAGGAATGGGGCCAGATCTGTGCTGCGTTTGCGAAAGTCCAGAATTATTTCTTTAGTTTTTGTGGTGTTTAGTGTGAGATTGTTCACCAAACACCACGAAGACAGTTTGTTGACCTCATCTCTGTAAGCAGACTCATCCCCCCCTGAGATGAGTCCGACCACAGTGGTGTCATCAGCAAATTTGATGATGGAGTTAGACTGTTGGGTCAAATAAGTCAAACAAGTCAAATTTGCAAATCCAGTGTTGCTCCAAACACCATGTAGATCGGTGGCAAATAACAAGCACTCCCAGCAATACAATTTGCAGTGTTCCTCGGATCCCGTGAGCCAGGGATAGCGCTCGTAGTTAGCGAACTGAAATTGGCGGACAAACCCTTTTCCCGGTTGTAACAGGCTTGCTTGCTTCGGAGTTGACCTTCCTTTCTTAATGATGTCCATTTTTTTCTGGAAAAGTCCGTCTGGAAAATGGCTTTGTCAGCAAATCTGCAACCAAATCCCTTTGTTTTCCTTCGTCGGCCATTGTGGGTGGAGTTTGCGAGCTGTGGCTCGCTCACTCTGGCTTTGGCCTGCCTACTCTATCACTAGCCAATCATAGTTGGTGAAAGCGCTGACGTATCCCTACGCCTGCGAGAAGGCAATGACGTATCCCTACGCCTGCAAGAAGGCCTTGGTGTCATCAAATCAAATTCTGATTGGTTAAAACAACAGTCTTATCGAGGCTTGTTTAATGCAGCAGAGCCTGCAGAACTGATTGTGAAGGCCTTGAGGCAGATTTCTGAACCTGGCAACAAATAATGGCTGAAATTTGATTGGTTAAATGCTTCAATATGAAAACACACATTTGGAAGCAGTGCAACCAGGGGGAAAGCAATGAAAGGAAGCTGACAGACAATTTGGAATTATATAAGTATTCATGGGCAAAATATAATTAACATCAGTCTGTGATTCAGATATTTCATAGGCCAGCAGAGAATGCCCTGAAGGCCTTGATGGTACACCACTGAGTGATAACAGCATCACTTACAAGAGGTGGTATGTGCATTTAATCACATTTATGGATCACTGCTGTTTGCAAAGCAACATTTTTTCTTCTTCTTCTAGCTCAAATGGAGGGTGGTCCGTTGGCACGAGGGGTTAGTGCGTCGGCCTCACAGCTCTGGGGTCCTGGGTTCAAATCCAGGTCAAGTCCACCTGCGTGGGTTTCCTCCGGGTACTCCGGTTTCCTCCCACATTCCAAAAACAAGCATGATAGGCTGATTGGACACTCTAAATTGCCCCTAGTTATGGGTGTGAGTGTGCATGGTTGTCCATCTCCTCGTGCCCTGTGATCGGCTGGCCACCGATTTCGGGTGTCCTCGCCTCTGGCCCGGAGTCAGCTGGGATATGCTTCAGCACCCCCGGCGACCCTAATGAGGATGAAGCGGCACAGAAAATGAATGAATGAATAGCTCAAGTGGAATGAAAAATAAGACTTAAGGAATATTTTATACCATTCATCATTATAGCTGTGATTGTGGCTTTTTATGTATTTTATTGTTTGCTCCGTTTTTTTTTTATCGGAAAATGCAGCCGGTAAAACATGCTATTTGTGTGACAAACAGTAAGATTCATCTGATATAATTTCCAATCCAGTTTTGGCCAGTCTGAGTGGAAACTTGTCCAAGTAGTGTATTTCATCTTCTCTTTATATAACACTCAGTGAATTCATATATTAAGACCAGTACATATGGGTAAGACCAGGTAGATTTCTTGAATTAATCATAGATTTCTCCATTTTTCAGACGTTTAGTCAACAGGGAAGATGCCATTTGGCTTTTTTTAAACATGGCTTCTAAGGCCCTGCCCAAATTCAACCATTATGATTCTATATACAATAGTAATTCCAATATTTTCAAGCTTTTATAGAAGCAGGTTGATGAACATAGTCATCATTGGAAATGTATGTTTATTTGCAAATCATTTGAATTGACAGACAGATATGAATGTCAATGGAATTGGGGAAGCTAACTGATTTAGACCCAATGTAAGCTTGAAACAAAAGGAAATAAAGAATTTAAAGTAAGATCACTTTTAAGCTGCAAATAGCCAAAGTGCAATTAAGGATCATGAGTCCATGAAATAATGGTCTGTACTATGTAATAAATACCTCAGTTCAGAGCACACACTTTGGGTTACATGATAATATTAAAGTGCTCTGTAAAGAAGTTGTCTATAGCAGTTTGGTGTGGTAAAGGCAAAATTAAAGGCCCCTGCCAGTAAGTGTCCTTGCAGATTGAAGTAAAAGAAATTTCACAATATGAAAGATCAGTTACAGCCCTCTGGAAACCAAAATAGTGCTGCTAGAATGGTGCTTACAAAGGTTTCCCCATCTATCACACAAAGGACAAGTGTAGAGCATATACAGCATACATTGTATATTTTGCTTTGCAGTCTCTGTGTATGAAAAAAATGTTCCAGTAAAATCACTTCGCAGACATTATATTTTGATTTCTGACACAAGCAATCAGAGCTGGCAATCTCTAAAATGAACAGTTATAGAGTAAAAATTGAGGTAAGGTTGAGGTGATCTCTGTGGTTTTGAAATAGTTCCTGTTCCATCCAGACTCCATTTTCATCGGTGTTGTACAGTGACTTGCGGAGAATGAAGACAGATGCAATTAGCCACCATGTTTGGACTAAGCCCTCTGGAGCCAGTGCCATGGTGTTTACATTGGAATCTGATTGGTCCCCTGTCTGACCAAGTTGCTTTCAGCTCACCGCGAATAACTCTGTACAGATGACTTAAACACGCTTACAGTCTCCCCGGAGGGCACCTATGACCTATCACGTATTCCAAGTGAGTAGCCCCAAGTATAATTGATGGAGCTTCACTCTTGGAATTTCTACTGTCTTGCTCTTCTCTCTGCTCCTTTGGTGCCAAGAACAATATGCAGATTCATGGCATTGTAAAACTACATTAGTCATTAGCGCATGATTTCTTTGGTGGAGTACTACAACATATGTTTTGCTGGATTTGTTTTTAATTATATTATATACTGTATATGAATCATACATTCAATTTATGGAAAATAAATATATCATTTATATTATTTTCTTTCGCAATCAAAAACTACATTAGAGTGTAGATATTATAGTGGTCTCTCAGGACCTGAAGTTGGAGGCCAACATCAGCTTAACTCTCACACAAAACCCTAACAGAGAATGTACATACTGCGGTTGCTGGAAAAGCACAACCATTCACATGGAGAGGCACTTCTACACATTACTAGTCATTGAATGAATCCATCACGGTCTGGCTTTGTGCTGCTACAACGAATGACAAAATACTTTGTATTCTATAGGAAAATTAAGACTTTTGAGATAATCATCAGTCTACCTTCCTGTTCTTCAACATTTTAATGCTGCAAAAACTAGGAAAAGAGTGGACACATACTTCTTGTTACAACTGATTTAGGACAGACAGTTTAAGCAATGAGGTTTCTTCTGAAACTGCAACCAACTGATTAATCTTTAAAGTTTAATGAGATTCGTGAAAATGTATCCTCTTTTTCGGTTGCAATGAAAACCTGCACCGTCATTTTGTAAACCTATGCTCTAACTCGCCAGAAACTTTTTAAACAATAGAGCTTTTATCCTCTGAGTGCCAATGTGTTGACATTATTCCACAAACCATTCATTTTATATTGCATTTATCATACTCCTGTCACTTTTTATTGCATACCAACTGCATCCGTTCCCTTGCTCTCACTATTCCGTAGTACTGAATTTCACGTCACTTTATGTTATTGGACACATTTCTTCATCACTTCCACAGCTTTCTTTGCACTGCGCATTTGCACTACTTCTATCCTCATTGTGAGCCTTCATGGCTCTGTGTATTTATGTGAACCTAAAGTAAATGTACTCTTATTCTAGTGACTGAGTTCGAGTGGCCCGCTATCAATTTCATGTTTGTTTCCAAAATACCTGGCCCCAAAAATAAAACAAAAACAGCCCCAAAGCATGATACACGTTAGATTCACCATGCATATTGTTGTCTTATGGTGCTCACTGTGGTATTTCGATCAAATATACCTTTTGAATTAATAATAAACCTTGGTTTGATCAAACAATAACTAATTTCCCCAATTTTGTTTCACAAACAATAATTGGCTAGCAACCCGCACACTGTCCATAGTACGCTCCAGCACTCTCGCAACCCTTGCTAAATTTCATAGAATACAAATAAATCCATGAATGTGTTTGCAAGATTTTGAGTGTATTGTCCTAGTTGATGGTTTTTTGTTTGTTTTGTTTTTTTCTCCACGAGACAGGATTTACAACTTGTATCTCTTAGGCCAGGCATGAAAAAGACAATATTGTTTTCACTTAGCAGCCAATGCTTACCCATAACAAGGTGTATTGCTGAATAAAAAAAAATAAAAAATACATATTAAATAGTAAAATGCATTTTTAAAAAAAATGGGTACCGCAGAATGACTAAGCCCAGTTTAATATTCGAGTTACTATTTTTGGGGCTAATTAACAAGAAATAACACATCTGTCTTTGGGTGAAGATTAATAATTCGTGAAATTACATTAAGACCAAAATCAATCACAGCCAAACAGTTAGAATTTACCAAAATCATCTGGATTTCTAATTGGACAATTTGTTTGAATACTTATTTTAAGAACACACACTAAAACCAAAATAACAAGATAAACACTGTCAGTCATATATTCCAAAACGTTTCCTCACATGACAGAGGTATTAAAGCTTCTCTCTTCCACATTGCAGCACTCCAATACTTGGTAAATAAGCTTAAATGCTCTGTTGGTCAAATTGCACATCTTTTGATGTCAAACCCCCAAATTTTCAGTCAACCGCTAAAGGAATTTCTCTCACTGCTGTAATACATTTGGATGAGAGTATACTTGTGTGTGGCACTTTTTGCAAATGGGTACTTACTGGATAGATGTCTGACTTTGAGTGGAGCAATGATGAAGTCAACATGGGCTTTAAAGCAGGAATGCTGACTTTGATGTGACAGAGACTGTGAATTGCAAAAAAGGGGATTTCTTCTAATTCCTTTAAGATTATGATTTAAATAAAACGCAAAGTAAAATGCAGCACAAATGTATTTGTTTTTCAGATTTTGGTTAAAAACTTGATATATCTAAATTGCAATAAAGGTAGTAGTGGGTGCTTTTAGCTGTGTCATCCCCTGGTACTCTCTTGGATGCATTTGTTGACCAGGAAAGCTTTCAGGGAACTGGAGAAGGGAGGCTTTTGTACAAGATGCGAAGTTGAGGTTTTGTTTCATGGAATATTTGTCTTAAGTGCCATCTATATTTACTTTGGTTATCATATCGAATACTCATGGTATACAGACAAAATTTCCTCTCATTTTAAGGACTCAGGTTACTTCTTTAGTCAGAGTACTCGGACATAAATCCATCCATGTGTTAAATAAAGACGCAAAGCGTATACATTGCAATATAGATTAACAATAAAACATAAATATAAAAAGGGAGGCCCGGTGGCGTGAATGGTTAGCACGACGGCCTCAGAGCTATGGGGCCCTGGGTTCAAATCCAGGTCACGTCCATCTGTGTGGAGTTTGGATGATCTCCCCTGACTTGCGTGGGTTTTCTACGGGTACTCCGATTTCATCCCACATTCCAAATACATGCATGATAGGCCCCTTGGACACTCTAAATTGCCCCTAGGTGTGAGTGTGAGCAGGAATGGTGGTCCGTCTCCTTGTGCCCTGCAATCAGCTGGCCACCGATTCAGTGTGTCCCCCGCCTTGTGCCCAAATGTCAGCTGGTATAGGCTCCAGCACTCCTCGCAGCCTTTGTGAAGATAAGCGGTTCAGAAAATGAATAAATAAATTAAAAGTATGAGTGTTTAAATACATAAGGCTAACAATTATTATTCTCCAATTCTTAATCATGGCAAGAAGATAATTGGTCAAGGGAAGAAAAAGAAAGTGCACGTGAGATGATCATATGGAGAAAGACCATTGACTTTTGTCATTGCCTTTACTGAAAACAATGATCTGTCAATCAAGTGGCTTTCTAACCAGAAATAGTAGTCAATAGCTGATCACTCATTAGGAGTTTGCCTGAAGGAGAGAGATGCCAGATTAGCAATGAGCTTCACAAGAGCCACTTAAATCATCAGAAGGCCATTAGAAGTGGACTATTAAGAGTAGCTAAGTATGTGGAGGAAAGACAAAGTACTAATGTTAGGTTCGAATCAAAGTCAAATCTGTCATCAATATTTTTTTGGGGTATTGCTGACAAGTCAGATAATATGCAATCAGAAAATAATGAGCCAGAAAGTCTCCTCATCTTATTTTCTGAACCACTTTATCCTCATTAGGGTCGCGGGGGGTGCTACAGCCTATCCCAGCTGACTCCGGGCCAGAGGCAGCCGATTGCACGGCACAAGGAGACAGACAACCATACACACTCACACTCTTACCTAGGGGCAATTTAGAGTGTCCAATCAGCTTATCGTGCATGTTTTTGGAATGTGGGAGGAAACCGGGGTACCCGGAGGAAACCCACGCAGGCCCGGGGAGAACAACTTTTATTGCATGATGTTGGTGACTCCAACCAATTCTGTTGGGATGCAAATCTCACCTGTAAGTCCAGCCATATTTCCATCCATTTTCAAAATCACTTATCCTGTCAGTCCTGCAGTCTAACCCAGCTGACCTCAGGTGAAAGGCGGAATACTCCCTAAACTGGTCACTATCACACACAGACACAGACAACTATTCACACTGTCACTGTGCGTGGATTTGTCCGACGCTGCCTGCACCTAAGGCAGGTTAATGCCCCATTAAACAATCAGTGACCTGTTGACACAACACCTTCTTACAAATATATTGCAATAAATCACCTGGTGATTTTGGTGTGGCCAGGTGCAGCCTTGATTCTTGCTGGTGGCAGTATGATTGTGGGTGCAAATTTTCGCCCAACAGGGCACTGGCAAGCAATCTAGGGTGTAGTCTGCCTTTCGCCCGAAGTTGATTGGGATAGGTTCAAGCAACCCCCGCAACACTTACGATGTTACGCGGTACGAAAGATAAATGGATATTGCATTGCTATCTGAGCAGCAAAGCTGAAGATGATTTCGACAACGTACACGGTGCTGCTACAAAAAATGACCCAGGGCCCAAGTAATTTTGAAGAAACCATGATGGTTATTTTTTTATATTAATCATTTTCAATTTTTCGCTCCAGTGTTTTTCTCTGGGTGGGCTTCTACACTGGGAGGAAAGTATGGCTTGCCAGAATGGAAGTTGACTTGGGGTCACATCGGGGTTGGCAGTGAGGTGATGGCTGTACAAATAACATTAGTTTAATACTTCAGATACCAAAGTCGATTTGATGAAAGAAAAAAACAACTGGATTGTTGCATTTTTGTTTTGTGAGGAAAAAAAAGATGTAAACTGTTCAATTCACGTGTGGTCTATCAGGTTTAAAAATGAATTAAAAATTTAAACAAATTTAGGATGAGCACTTTATTCCTTTTCTTCTGTGTCCCTTTTGTCTGTCTGTTGTTTGTTTGCCCCTTCAAACATATTACAAACAAAACACAATTTTACTCATACATGCGACAGAAAATATAGAATTTAGGCTTTATAGAATCAGTCATTTAAAACACTAGACAGCATTTCTACATGAGTGGTTGGCACGTTGCTGACAGTTGTGAGGTCAAGGGTTCAATCCCAAGCTTCGGTTTTTCTGTTATGAGTGGAGTTTGCGTGTTCCTCCTGTGCTTGTTTGGGTTCCCTCTGGGCAGGCCCGTCACCATGCATTAGTCTTAAAGGGAGCATATGGATTGCATGCACCAGTATTACCCCATTCCTATTTGATGGTGTCGAACAGCGGGTTCTGGCATTGTCGCCACAAAAGGCACAAACCACCTCATAACCACAGTTTCATCCGGCCACCTCGGCAAATGAGACACAGAACACGGTCCACCAAGATTCAATGTTCCCCCACATCTCCCTGGACATAGGCAAAGCTTTGTCAGAGATGGGAGTGAAAACTCCTTCTGACAAGGGACTCCTCCACACGTTCCCACGAGACTCTCCCAAAAAGGGGGGTCGTTTTCCCAATCACGCTCTTCCAGGTCTCGCTGTCATTGCCCATGTGAGCATTGATGTACCCAAGCAGAACGCAGTTGTCCCCAGAAGCGGTACTCTTCATAACCTCATCCGATGACTCCAAAAACGGGTGCGTATTCATTCATTTTCCAAACTGCTTAACCCTACCAGGGTCATGGGGGGTGCTGGAGCCTATCCCAGTCAACTATGGGCACCAGGCGGGGGACACCTTGAATTGGTGGCCAACCAATCGCAGAACACAAGGAATCATGCTCACACTTATACCAACGGGCAATTTAGAGTGTTCAACCAGCCTACCATACGTGTTTTTGGGATGTGGAAGGAAAGGAAACCAACACAAGCCCAGGGAGATGAAAACTCAACCCAGTGAGGACCCAGCTGGGATCAAACCCTCAACTACCAACCAAAACCCCCACCAACTCAATATCAGGCGAGTAAAATTAGGAGCAGATGAGGCAAAGCTAAGGGCAGCGAACCCCTCACTCCAGTCTTTCCACAAGTCCAAATTAAAATTGGAGGCGTAATGGTAGGGTAGAGGCGCAGAACAGCTTTGCACTGAAGCCTATCCCATCTAATGACGCTCCACCCCATAACAACTCACAAGAAATGGGATTGAGACATAGGTGTCCATTTAAAAGGTGTACTGTGCCAACCTAGTTAGCTGAATTAAAAGTAGCGCTCGATGGGACACACCCAACCAGACGGAGGGAGGCGCGCACCTGCCCAGCGGCCCCAACCACCCACCAAAAATCCTTGCTCCGCAGCAGGTAGATGGCGTAGCAGGATACAGCAGGGCAAGGGTCACTCACCGTGTGTTTATAAAGTATCATTGTGGGTGTAGTGGTTGTATATATGCCAGCCATTAGGCAAATCAAATAACTTTAAATTTTACATTAACGAACCATGACAATGCATACCACCTAAAAAATGCTATCTTACTGTACAGTGTGGTGGAAGAAACTTTGTTATTTGGGGCTGTTTTCATGCAAGAAATTGAGGCCTCGTTCAGGGTGTAGGAAATTATGAACAGTTCCAAATACCAGAACTGCTGTGCATTATTAGGGGTTTAGGGTACTTTAGATGTTGGCCGCTGATTTTTACTTAGACGTAACATAATTGTAAATGGGAGTGATAAATGCCAAACAGCCAAATGCCCTGTTTTAAGAGGGTGTGCACAATTTTCAAACATCCCAGTACCCCAAACTTATAGCCCCCATTCATTCATTCAATTTCCATATCGCTTATTCCCACAAGGGTCGCGAAGGGGGCTATCGCAGCAAACTATGAGCAGCAGTACACCCTGAATTGGTTGCGTGTGATCGGGCATAATTGAAGTCGGTTGTAATAACTTCCACAGTGGAATATACTGCTTCCTCTTCATCGTTTGCATTAACACCAACAGCACAGCATTGATGCCATTCACACACAAATAAGGAAACATTTTGAAATCTGTTTCTGTAATGGAGATTGGTATTCCTTAAACTTGACAATCAATAAAAAAATGCTTTAAAAAGTAGTAGTTGAGATGGTGTAAAATGATTTTGTCCGCAAATACTTTTTACTCTGGTATACCTCACTTCCTCACAGGCCCCTTATCTGTGTCAACATCCCACATGGGAGAGGTTAGGCTCCATGAAGTCATTTAACGTGGGAAACCCAGTCAATTAAATGAAGGAAGGAAAGTTCATGCCATGGGTCTTGTTACACTGTGGTTTAGAACGAAAAGAGCTACTTATTCATATGTATCATTGCCTAACGCGAGGGATTGAATGTTAAGAATAAAGATTGAGTATCCTAAGGGATCACAAGCACAGTAAATTTATTGTTGCTGGTCAGTCAGCGAAAATGTGCCCATTTCACAAACCTTTGGAAACTTAAGGTAACTGTTGAAAAAGCCAAGGTATTGAAACTTTTTTTCAGCGTGGCCCCTGCTGAAAGCCACCCTGTGTATGTGTAGAAACCTCTTCAGGATTTGGGAGTCTCCCCAAAGCATTTGAAACAAGGACAAAACATGACATTTGAGAGGTACATGCATATTAAATATTCAGTTGATGATAGTGGATCTGCTGTGGGTGTGACTGATTTGTTTGACTTTTGCATTCTTTTCCCTGTTATGATTTAGCTAATTCATGTGGTTGCAGTGGAAAGCTGTTTTTTTGTCATTTCTCCACTTAAACATCTGCCGAGTATCACAGTCAACTTCTGTGGCTGTCTGTTGGTATATGGGGGTGTGTGTTTAGCATCTATGGATCTTTGGTCCCTCAGTCGACACTTCCTACTTGACTCATGTCACTGTGCCTGGAATTTGCTGCTATCATGGAAGGTACCCCTGGGATCCTTGAGTGTAGTCCAATGTTGACTGTGGTGATTGCCATGCTGAACTTCAGAGGCTTTCTCAACCTGTGTTTCATTACCTGAGTCATTTTGTTTGTTTTGTCTGCGGAGAAATAAGAAACAGTACATCTAGTGAATCTAGAATGGCTATTCTCACTATCTAACAATTTGGTAGCTAAGGATCAAATTTCAGACTAATTACATTCAGATTACAACCAAAAAGTTAACATTTCTCCAAGGTAATGAATGGCAATTATCACTCCAAACCTCTGAAAACGTTATACTTAAAAAAAATGTTTACCTTTTTGTTGAAAATAATATGTTTTTGCTTACAATGAGGGTAATCGAGGAGTTAAAATCATAATTATAGCTCAATGCAGTTACCACCAGTTCCTTGTAAAAAAGTATATATACAAATATTTTTAATAGATGCCAGGTAAGGTTTTAATAGGCATCTTGCCATGTATTTTCCTCCGCTGTGTTGAACAGCCTCTGGGTTGTACAACCACAGGAACAGACTTTCCTGTAGCCCTATCAATGGCTCCAGTTTTTCAAAGATTCTCCATAATGGCATAGTTTCGCCACATGGCCTACATTTGATCAGCAATACCTTCCCCAGGGAGGCATACAGAAGTAAATCAAATATGTTTGGAACCTTCTGGCTGGAGTCACTCTCAAATAAATGTGCTCCTCACCCCATTTCTAAAAGGTGCCAGGCCACAGAAGATTTTCCACATCACTTGTGTTCACAGAATTCTTTTGGCATCATCTCAAAGCTCATGACTAAAGATAAGATGAGCATTCTGGTAAAGTGATTCATTCTTAGCTGACGCTATCCTTAATCAACAGCAAAATCTCTTCTTCTGCTGATATTTATCCTGGGTGTGTCACATTGATCTGTTAATCATCAAATCACAATTAGTGCCTAACAAAGAGAACATACTATGACTCAGGTTGTAATGAGACATTTACATTTGAAACTTGTATGGATAAAACTGTTCAAAAAAGGTGGGCCATAGCCTAGTCTAGAACCTGTCATGAACATTTTTAACTGCCAGCAACACAGCAGTAGAATATAGAGTACCTGGGAGTACTTACTAAACCAACAGGACATGGCATGGGGTGTGATTAATAATGGAGATAATTTATCTTTAACATCCAATCAACTTTACTATTTGTAACACAAGTGATAGAATATTTTCAATTGTTTCTACCATTATTATTATTACTACTATTATTATTTTTTAATCAGACCCACAATTTGTCCCAAAAGTGCTATAGATGTCTATTTTTTTCCTCCCACAAAGTATTTGTCAGTGCTATTTCCTGGAAAACTGAATACTTACTAACTGGAAATGTGCAGATAATGAAATGAAAGATTTATTTTCCCATCTAGTGAATATTAATTTGAATGGCAAGGGAAATCTTTGGCATCTGAGTCTGATTTTATGTTATTCAGAGCGTAGTCTTGAGAGTAAGAGTTAGTTGAGAACCTAGAAACAACAACAACTTGTCTGTTGTGTTCAGACCTTATCCACTTGACCTGTGAGTGAAAATCTGTCCCAAAAGGATTATGTTTCAGCCACTGGGCATGTCCTGGCTCCCTGAGTTATATCTTTCCTGGTTTCCTTTTACTGCTAGGAACCTAGAAGTAGGCAAACAAGTTAACAAGTTGACATGTTTGACTTTAATTCAAGTATAGGCCCCAGCTTTATTGCTATTACTTACACATCAAGGAAATCTACAGCAAAACCCTGGTTATAGCATTAGAGATGAATGAAGCAGCAGTCTGCTTCCATTCTCTAAACTGGTTATGCATCTTTGTTATCTTTAATTGTCTTTTAGTATAACCACTGCACATTAAATTCCATTTTTATCCAAATGCTAAATGAAAACTTACATTAAAGTCAGACTAGTGGGAGGAGTTACACATTTTCTCGCTTAATATACGCCGTATTTGTCGCCAAAAAAGATGATGACTAAATCAAGGATATGGCTTATATGCGCACAAATTAGACCTGACTTGCAGGATGTAATGTGGACAAAATGTCAGCTGTCCAGGATTATGAAGGAGGACACTGGAGCTTGAGATAGGATAGTTAGGAAAGGATGAATTGAGGATGAAGAGTTAAAAGGTTATTGTTTGTTACAGTAGATGTATAATGCTGTTTTTGTCTTTTTTTTTAACTAGATTACTCAAAAAGATTTCATGGATTGTTAAAATGCCTGAGGGCACTGAAAAGTGTGGTTGTATCCCCCTTATAAAATAGTGTGCCAATTTGTAGCAACTCAAGAATTAAATTGATGAACTATACTGTGCAAACTTTGGAAAAAGGTAGTGGAGGCCAGATTGAGACCCGTGAAAATGTTTCCATGCTTAGAAAGCACGCTATTTTTTAGGAAAGTCTAGAGGAAGACGAGCTGGCAACTGAAATGTGACCTACGACAACGTAACATTTTTGTCTTTACTGGATTGCCACACGTTGAATAAAACAAGTGAAAGAGCAATGCCTTCCTTCTTGTCCTCCGGTGAGGGCATTTTTCACAATTATGACATTAGCTTAGCTTTCACTGTTATTCTAATGATACCAAACTAAGCCGTTAGGACGAACATGCGATTGAGTGCCCTGTATGTGTGGCTTTAAAAAAAATGAAATGAATTTCTTCAATTATTATTCGAAGATGTCTGGAGCCGCAAGGCGCAAAGATGCCATATTTTTACAGACAATAGTAAACAGAAAATCTTGAGTTATTATATCTATATAAGACTTGTCCAGGAAATCTATGGGGCTGGTACTGTGTTAGGGATCAGCTCGGATAACCTTGTTTGAAAATCAATGCCTCGATGTCATCACAGAGTAATTACAACCACAGTGTTTGTTTTTGACACAGTAAGTGTCTGTAGGAAAATAGGCCACATATTGATGTGAGCAAGTAATTTAATAAGAAAAATAATTTAAGCCAATATATGCTGGGTAAACACTTTTTTTTTATTAAAGGCAGTGGTTGATATATTGCTGTGAACGAATGTTTTGTGAACTCGAAGTTACAATTCCGTCGTAATAATTATTATTTTGTCTGTCACGAGAACAGTTAACATTTTAAACAAAGGGTATTTATCTAAGATTGATGATGACGACTGCCATGGCCTTGATTTCCTACTGTATGTCTTTTTTTCCATAAAATTGTGTGAGTTTAATTGTTATAAATTATATGTGAGAGCACTATATGAAGATATATTATTATTGTCAATACAGCCTTGCAAAAGGCTGGTGAATTATTCACTCTTATCATGCACATGATGCATTCACTGTTTCAGTGAAGGTTAAAGTATGGAACATGATCAGGGATATTTTAAATCAGCTGCAGATTGTAAGGAATTGATTAGGAGTTCTAGTCATTTCTGGCTCTCGTATGAAATTTGAACCATTTCAATGTTCAAGGCCTCAAATGTTAGTGGTAAACACTTTAAGGGAAAGTGAATCTACATTTTTAATGTTTCCATTGCCGATTCTTTCTTTCTATCTTTTTTAATGTTTTTATTTTTTTTATTGCAAAACAAATGGATAGGCGGCCAGGCAATGTGAGTGGTTAGCACATCGGCTTCACAGCACTGGGGTCCTGGGTTCAAATCTAGGTCGGTCCACCTGTGTGGAGTTTGCATGTTCTCCCCGGGCCTCTGTGGGTTTTCTCCGGGTTCTCCCGTTTCCTACCACATTCCAAAAAAATGGATGGTAGGCTGATTGGACACTTTAAATTGCTCCTAGGTATGAGTGTGTGTGTGTGGTTGTCTGTCTCCTTGTGTCCTGCGATCGGCTGGCCACCGATTCAGGGTATCCCCTGCCTCTAGCCCAACGTCAGCTGGGATAGGCTCTAGCAACCCCCGCGACCCTAATGAGGATAAAGCGGTTCAGAAAAAAACAAATAAATATCTGAGGTATTGGGGATTACTGCATGTTGTTTAAAAAGTGCTACATTGATGGACAGATGGATTGACATACACACAGATGTATTTCAGAACATCCAACATCCAAAACCCATTGCACTCAAGCAAGTATTAATGACTTTGATGACTTTTTCAAAGTTTTCACAGATTTCTAGCCAGCTTGAGATATTGTATGTAGACAAAGTTCATGTAAGGTTCTTTGGTCTGTTACAATACAACATCCATAAATACATACTCTTTGTCTAGACTTTTCATTTACAACCACGTGTTTCACATTGGACTTCGTATCCATGCTTGATTTCTAACATTACTTGACGCCTACCATAAAATCGACAAGAACTTACTGTGACCTCAAACCCCACTTGCTGTTTTTTTTGACACTTTGCTTTTAAACAAAACAATCACAAGCAGTTTGAATGATCGTCTTGTGCATTTGGATGTAACTCAAAAGATATCATCTGAGTCATTAAAAAAAAGACCACACGATCATTTCAGATTCCCTGAAGAATCAATTGTAATCCAAGCTAAAAGTGGGGTTGCTCCAAATGGCTTGAAATACTCTGAACCATATCATGTGTTAGTGTTTATCAGTGCATTAATTTCAAGCCAGGCTTGCTGTGGGGGCTTATTTTCAAATATGGACGCTCCAAGTACTTCTCTCTTTTAACAGAATTAGATTCCTTTTTTCTATGTGTGGGGTAGGCATTGAGTCTCACTGGAGTTCCCTTGCCTGAAGTCAAAAGCTTGACAGTGTTTGAGGGTCAAACACTAAAAAATATCTCTTCTCCTTTAAGAAGGGGATATTAGTTTATAAACTTAAACCAGGAGGCTGCTTGACACTGAGATTTCTGTAATACTATAGATTCTTGTGCATTCCAACAAGTGGCTTTTTGTCAGCTTTTAGTTTTTCCCCTTTATGGGTAACAGGGAATGTTGCTACAGCTTTGTTTGAGACAATGAGATAAGGCAACCCTACTCTAAATACACAAAGTTTTTCCAAGGAGAAAAACATTACCAGACTTCTTGTGAATTAGATTACAGTAATATGTTTTTGTACAGGTTAAAGCCTAGGGCACTTTTGGCCATTCTGTGCTCGAATCCTATGCTTTAGAGCTCAAATTTACAGAGGTTAGGGGTGAGCTTGGACTCCCCAGTCAGGGAAATAGATCATGTTTGTTTTGATCATGGTATTTGACCTGGACTTGACTGACATATGTCCCCACTTTACTAAATTGTAAAACACTCAATACCAATGCTCAGCAATTACTCGAATCGGAGCCAGCACAAAATATTTAAATGTAATGAGTGATATTAGTTGATGGTAGAATACATTAGAATCATCAAAGAGTTGTCATTAAACTTAATTGGTTGTGATGGGTCATTTTAAAAGTTTTGACCTTGTATGTGTGAAAACATGTTAAAGTAACTGAAACCAGTTTCCAGAAACAATACAGTTTAGAAGTACAATATTTATTAATAATACAATGAATAAATGAACTTCATTCATATTTTTTCCAAGATGGCGCCGTCACGCGGCAGCCAGTGGCAGTAGCTCTGTCCACTCTTATTTTTTTCTTCTTCGTGTTTTACAGCCTTTCTATCTTTTTTTAAATTACATTTTAATATTTCTTAATAGTACATTCCTTTTTACTTTACTTTGTACTTTATATTTTTTACTTTAATATTTTTACAACTTTCTTTGTTCTGTTAGCCTGGCTTATTTCTGCTACTTCTTTTTTGGAACATTCAGCCATGCCTACGCTGTCATACACATGGGACTAGCTGTTACAATACGCAGCAGAAGGAGCAAAACCTCAACGCCGCTGGAAATTCGGAGCTGGACAAAAGTGCCGGGAGAAGAAGCTACGCTTCAGACCAACCATTCCATCATTGGATGAGATAGAAGAGGTGTCGGCGCTTACCTTGCCGGAAACGGAGTCGAGGGGTTCTACTCTGCTACTGTTGATTCTTCAGCTCCAGACTACTGAGGAACTGTAACTCTAAACTAAACTTTTACACAATCCAAATGTGCAAAAGGTGAATTCTATTTCTTTTTCAACTACATAGTCTTAAGATTTTGAACAGGTCTGTATTTGAAAAAAGTTTAAGCTTGATATTTCACTAAACATTTACGATTTCTTGGTGGTGATAAAATCTTTCTGTCATAGTCAAACATGTGCTACCCACCAGTACCCAAATCGGAGTCATTTGGCATATTTTCTATTATTTTTTCAAGTCTGTAACAATGATCCATTGTAGCTATTGTGTTTTCATAGCTCTGTTTCCACATTTTGATTATGTGACATAACCATCTGTGAGCCAGCTAATGTGCAATAAATTAATCAGTCTTACTGTGACCTTTTAGTTTGGATTTAGGTTTCTAATGCTAAATTAACAACATTGGCAATTACGTTTTTTGTCACCCTTGACAATAAAGTCTGCGCATGCCGAGCTTTTGCTCCCTATATGGGCAAAACGTACTATGCATAGGGACCCATGTGGTGTAACAACACAAGAAGTCGTTCCGAATGCATCGTCATTTTTTTGTTGTTTTATTATTTCATAGCAACCAACCGATAAATAGGCAGCAAACAAGAAAGACAGACAGAAAGAAAAAAAGTGGAGCACTCAAAAGAGATTGGAAAAGGAATCCGTTCATGTAAAAGTTTAGACAGAAACACACAACAATTACCACATGTGTCAACAGCTGTGGTCAAACACAACAATAAGTGTCAGTGCATACATAATATGTCATGACAAAGCGATCCCAAGTGGGAAGCATATGCATTTCTCTGGCACTGTACTGGTGAGCTCGGTCACATTCAGTTGTACTATGTTGATTGTACTGCGTTTCGTTTTGCTTTTTTTCTATGGTTCTCACAGCAGGCTAAAATATATGGTAGTCAATCCATCACATTCATTCATGGCACTTCCCGGTGTGTGGTTGTCAACCGGCTTGGCTTGGTTTCTCCTACCTTCTTGCCATAGCCAAAAATATGCTCCAAATTTATCCATTGAGAAGTTTTAAAACAGACAAAATAACTTAATTAGAATATTCATTAGTTCATTCGCCTACCATGCATGTTTTTGGGATGTGGGAGGAAACTGCACTACCCGGAGAAACCCACACAAAAACAACACGCAAACTCCACATAGGAGAGTGGTACCCCGTTAAGGATTGAAACATCAATCGCAGACCTGTGAGGCGGACATGGTAACCACCCATTCACCATGCTACTACTTGTTATACTAACTTATCGTAAACCAAGCCTACTGCAATGGAAGTAAACAGTACAATTTCTATTAATGTAAAATCCAAAGCCTAGTTAATGTGAAAGTAAAAAAATCCACTTATGGTACTAGAACATTTTAAAAACCTATTACTAAATATCTAACAGCGTTACATGCAGTACATGTCCTGTTGAAATTTTCAATTCAATATTTATTTGTCTATCTATTGTGACACAATGTTTTGACATCTTGAAAAAAATGTACTGGCGTTGGAAAAATATATTCAATTCAAAGTATTAGCATAATAAAACATACGTGTGCAACCATGAATGTCAATGAGAATTAGATTAGTTGTAGAAGGTCTACTATGTGATCGCGTGTTCCACTGTTCTGGCTTGTTAGAATTACAAACTGACCTGATTTATCATAAAGTACTTTCACCAGATGTTCAATGAAGCATTATAGGATCAGTGGTATGGGGATTTTCGATTCCATATATTATATGAAACCCTTATTACTTTGTATGAACGCATAAACTGAGGTAATATAAAAAAACAGCGCTGTAAATTGAATAATTGTTTGCGATACAAAAAAGACCAAGACATACAGTACCCATTTCAAATACGGTGCACATACGAAAAACACAAAATAATTCACTGCAATTCCATGCTGAAGGCCAATTTAAAGACAAGAAGGTTGAAGAATGCTGAAGAACGATCAACAATAGCTCTCTTTACATGAAAAAAGATAGTAAGAACAAACTTTACAGAGCTAACACTCTTTCATCCCTATGTCGCACTTTACAGGCCTAATGACAAGGTAGAATCCAAACAACAGTAAAATGAGACCTGAGCACAATGACTCAGCTCAGAAACCTAAATAAGGTAGACCCTTCACTGACTTTTGGTAAAGATTACTCAATGCCCAGAATCCCCTGCACTTAACACTGAGTGATGTGTGGCTCACAGTCCAGTCATACCATTTTAGTGTGTTTTTGGTGTTGACCTTCTGATTTCTGGTGATAGGCTGTTCAAAGTACTGGAACTATCCAGAATATGATAATCATACATCCACTGTGGACTTGAGATGTGACTTGTTACTTCATACAACTAAAACACTTTGAATACAGGCATGTCTGTCACAGTAGATTGATGGGTTGTTGCTTTAGCAGACACCATCAAGGTCTTGTAGTCTCAGCAGGCCTCTTAAATGTTCAAGTTTTAACTCTTCAGCATCTGATGTGCTCAATTAACTCCCTCTCTAGTGTTCCAGTCACAATCACAGTTCTAAAAACTCTGTACTTCATATAAAAAAAAGAAACAGTAATACTGTAAGTATACCTTCATTGTAGAGATTTTGTAATTAGATAATAGCGCCTACACAAAACATACAGTACATCATTATATCCTCGTGTCCTTAAGACAGCCAATCACTTACACACTGTACAGAAAACATTTACTGCCTACCATCTGGGCCAGCTGCTCAAGGTCCCTGTCAACTCACAGCCACCCAGAGCTCACCAACAGAACACACATAAGGAAAATGTCAGGGCTTAACTGCTTGCACATTTGTTACTTATTCACATTTCCTAGGATCAACAACAAAAACACGGGTCTTATCGCCACGTGTCTAATTTGATAATTTGTTTTCTACGAGTCACAAAGTTGGGCAGGTCAAAAAACCTTTAGTTGTACAATGACACTTTAGATGTTTCTTAATAGTTATGCTACATTTGCACACCCTTGCACTTGTCTCAAATCAATGATTTGATTAAACCGACAAAGGCAGGTAATTAATGTCGGTACTCGGACGTTTGGTCGCCGGACGTTTGGTCGCCGGACGTTTGGTCGCCGGACGTTTGTTCGCCGGACGTTTGGTCGCCGGACGTTTAGTCGCCGGACGTTTGTTCGCTTGACGTTTGGTCGCCGGACGTTTGGTCGCCGGACGTTTGGTCGCCCGGAAGGTTATTGATAATTACCATTTAAAATTGTTGCTCAAATTCCCTAAATACGCACTGCGAATTATTATTTTGTCATACTTAATGCCCTATCAATTATTAGGCTAAAGAAATGCTCAAAATTTCCCGTACTTTTGTTGTGTTTTGTTGGAGAACTTGTTAAGACCCTAACTGACGTCCCTTCCTAAGGGGACAACTCATGTACATACACACTCTTATACACTCACACGTCCGCTCAGTGCAACTGCTCAGGGCCATTGTTGGCTTTGATTGATGCGTAGACCGTGTTGTTTTACCTTGTTTGGTACTCGGACGTTTGGTCGCCGGACGTTTGGTCGCCGGACATTTGGGTCCGGGCGACCAAACGACCGGCGACCAAACGTCCGGAGACCAAACGTTCGGGCACGATTAATGCCAAGTCAAGTTCACAGATGAATGTCTTATTTCTGGACATTTCATTGCAATTGAGGTTTGAGCGGTCAGACTTTATCGCATTACTAATAGCTGATGAGGTTTTAATGTGAATATCGAGTCATTGAGTAAACCAGCTAAAAGTTCTCTGCCTAATTCACTTTGTGGGGGTTTGAGCGTGTTAGTGTGTGCAGCAATGATAAATGGCTGTTTAGTCTATTGGTTTTATGGCATTGAAGTGGTACACTTACTGTCGGTGGCAGTCCCCTTGAGTTGTACTTTGGTTGAAGGGGCACACAGAGGTGGTACACAGTTACCAGCGGTCACAATCTCTGCCATTCATTTAGCATTTGAGGACATGAGGGAGCCATAAAGAACCATTAGCCAGACGGACGCAATCTTTTTAATGTGGCCCTGCCAACCCTGCTTTTCCCCACATCTGACCTTTTCATAATTCAGTTTTCTGCTACTCAAACCCTCCATCGTTATCGCAATTAAAAAAAAAACAGTCAATTCTTTCCCCTTCTTCCTTTCTTTAATAATCCTTTCCTTTAAGATGATATGAAAATTAAATGTAAATTACACTTGTGGCCATATGTGAGGTCAATTTACAGATAAATTCAGATGATGTCACCATTTGGAAGCTCTGCCTCCAGGCCCTCAGTGCCTTATCAGCAATGCAGTAAACTGTTGTATACTTTCATCTGATTTTTTTTGTTTCTTTTTGTGAGGCTGAAAATAGTCTGCTTGCCAATGGTGATGATGTCTTCAGTTGATTATTTTATTTATTTCATATTGCACAGAAACTTTTGGTTCGAAGGTAAATTTATAAAAATAAAGACACTTGCAGGTTTTATTCTTTACTTTTCATAGTGTAAGGAGGGAGTTGTCTTAACTATATTGCACAACAGAACAACAAAAATACTTTTTAAATTATCTTTTCTTATAAAGTAAGGTAACATAGTTACTTTCATATTTGAATAAGGAGGAAAGCAATTTATTTACTTATTCACAGACGTTTGAAGTTTCAAATTTGAAACAAAAAAGATGTGTTAGTTTTATTTTTATTGTGATAAAACTGACATCATGTTTTGTTTTTTTCTTTGGCTGATTGGATGCCTTTGATGACGCAGGATGCTTTGGAGGCACTTTCAATGCCGATTCAAAATCCAAACACTGCTGGAATATGATCAGCATAGACTCAGTTCACTCATTTCCACCACGTGTTCTTCTATTTGCACATACTCCGACAGCCATTGCAACTTAAAAGAAGCGCAGTTCATTTTTACTTTGGAGAGTCAACTTATCACATTCACTTTAACAGGGTTAGCATTTGTGTCACTTAACTCCACTGCACTATAATGTCAATACCATGATTTGCATTGTATCCTATAATTGGCTGGACACCTGTCACTCACTGAATTACACACCAAAATCATACAGGAAAAAAAGTTATCTAATTTATTTGCAGTGCATTGAATGTGCTGGACAGATTTTACTTGTGCGTGTGACCAGTGTGCAATTGCCCAGTTGCGCAGTTTAGTGGGAACGTTATAGGTAACATTTTGACGGATAGATTTAGTGTCAACACCCCCCCCCCCCCCCCCCCCCCCCCCAAAAAAAAAAAAATCAGATGAAAGTATACAACAGTTTACTGCATTGCTGATAAGGCACTGAGGGCCTGGAGGCAGAGCTTCCAAATGGTGACGTCATCTGAATTTATCTGTACACTGCAACAGGAGGGTGGGGGTTGTAGAGCAAAGAAGGGAAGAGGAGAATAAAGTGATTGGTTTGCCGTCCCCCGTCTCACTGACACATCATGAAAATAAAAAGTGCCCAAGGCATAAATTATCACATTCACCTTAACAAAGCACTCTCAGATGTTATTTTAGTGAGGAACCCAAACTAATTGCAGTGCCTGGAGCTAAGAGGCCTCCTGACCACAATGTCCGTCACTGCTCTTTGGATAAATAAAGATAGGACAAGGGTCACTATAGGTTTTGGCAAGAAAAGCTTTATGGTCTTATATTTTAAATGTATTGTTGGAGGGTTTCATGTTATTTCCATCAGTCCCAGTGATTAAATAGAAACTTATTTTATTGCCTGAGAAACACATTTTCAATTCACTGGTATTGTCTTTGTTTTAAGTAAAAATCAAATTGTATGTGGTCGAATTCCATTTCTTTTTTCTCGTTAAGGAAGTTGTATTATGATTATTGTTTTGACACGAAACACTATGAAACGGATTGCGTGGTGATTTAAAAGGCAGTAAAAACGCGTTTCATTCCTTTTCATACATGAAAGATTAAGTGCCACACCTAGTGGCTGCATTGGGTAAAGCATTCTTTACCTGCACGGGTACCTTTGCATCTTTCCTGAAAAATGCAATCACTTATTTATCCTTTTCTATTTCTAACTTATTTGTTTACACAGTTCCACGTGCCATCAAGTGACTTTTATTTTGAAGATACGCGTGTGGTTCAGGGATGACCTTTCTTTACAGGAACCCCAATTATTCCTTGAAAGTGCCTCAAATTTGACAAGGTGCCAGAGTTTGAATGTCACTGGGAATCTCGCTTGGGTTTGACTCAAGGAGACGCTGACCGGCCGAACTTGTATCAATTTATGAGGTCACGCGGGTCAAGCCTTAAATGCTTGAACCGGAGAAAACCCTTAAATTACTGAATGATTTATACACGAGCCGCAACTACTTGAGCCTCTCTGACGATTAACATTCATTTCGGGGACGGGTGGCGGATTTAGTTCTTGGCCCGCAATAAAACAACGTGGCGAGACTGGCAGGCTCATCTTATTACGCACATTAGGCACATCCCTTTTTTCCCTCTTAAATCCAACTTCTAATTATTGAACTGGGCTATCGTCAATGGAGCAACGCTTATTCTGAAACGCACGTCATTATTTCATTTTTTGATCCGTTTAAATGTCAGAGTTCAGTGGAAAGGATTGGCTACAAGTTAGCATGGGGAAGTGGGAATTTCTTTGGGATATGGGTGATTTTACAGGAAGAATGTAAATTACTCCCGCAGTTACTAGGCCAAAATCTAGACAGCCCCCAAAACGTCTTTTTTTTTGCTTCTTAACCCAACCTTTTTCTCACCGCGGACCGGTAAAGCTCTTTCTATTTTCTCGCGGACCAGCTATTGGGGAGGGTGACAACTTAAGACAAAATTGTGTGGGTGAGGGATCGGTGCACGAACGACGGCAAAAAAAACAAGTCCCAAGCATAATAGCAATTATTTATTGTTATTATAACAACTTTTCTCATTTCAAGTAGGAGGGCGAGATTGAAAATGTTAATATTTTTTACTCTGACGGACCGGCATTAGGTATCTCGCGGACCAGTACCGGTCCACGGACCGGTGGTTGGGACCACTGATCTAAACTGTTTGACATCAACAGGCTAAAAAGGCTAGTTAACGCCCACCAGCACCCAGAGGCAATTTCGCACCCACTCGTGTGTGTGAGCGCGCTAAACAAGAAGGGTGGGTGGACGGAGGGGAGCGATTACGCGACATGTCATCTTCAACATCATAAATAAGCAGAAAGAGCAAAAGTCTCCACGCGTGACATCCGCACGGCTCTATATGAGGACGGAGGCAGAAAGCATCAGGACCAATCTGGAGTCAGTCCCCGCTCAACCTCAGCATCGACTGGACACGCCGCCCAAACCAAGCAGCCACGCGTGTTTTTTCGAAGGGAAACTTTGGAGGAAACCCAGGGGAACGGAAACTAAGAATTTGACCGAATTCTGCCTCTCGTGCACTGTCACGCCGCGACGCTTTTCTGACGGACCACGGATCTCTTCTCGGAAAGCCAAGTTTGGTGACACACGGAGTGATGCTGCGTGTTCCCGAGCCGCACTTGCACACGAGGGGGACCTAACATAAATTGCGCAACTGGAACGGAGCAACATTTCATCAGGTGCAAGGTAGTTTCATTTTATTTATGTCGCCGGGCGTTTTGTTCACTTTTACGCACGATTGCGCTAAAGTCCTGGAAGGGGCGTTTCTCCAAGTCCGTCTACTTGTCATTGTTCAAACACAATAACACACAAATCGCTCACTCTTTGAGTGGCTTTTAATGCAAATTGTATCATCTCGGGCGTCCTTGATCGGACTAAGTGTCGATTTCGTGACACTTTAATCCCGCTAATCCTCTCTGTTATTATCTCCACAGCGCACAGAAGAAGAGGACGCTCATACTCGCTCCATAAAATGATCCCAATTGGCGACCTAAGACTAGGTCGCATCTAATCTGATGTTTGACAACTTTGCTGCTCGACTAAAAAGAGCTCCTGGAGAACATTTACAGAGTCAAATACTAGCTTGGTACCCCCTTTTTTTTAAACCGGGATCCGGACAACTTCCTCGCCGTCCAGATGCAGTTTCGACTCTTCTCCTTTGCCCTGATAGTATTGAACTGTATGGAATACAGCAACTGTCAGGCGCCACAACGCTGGAAGAGAAACAAAAGAGGTAAAAGTTACATTCCTATAATCGGGCTGCAAACGCAGTTAACTAATTGATGCCATTGACGGCGAGAGACGTCCAATCCTCTTTGAACTGAAAGGGCTGCTAGCGCATCAACTAATGTTAAATGCATACTCCACACAACGCGCACAAACTGATTTAAATGCACAACAGTAGGATGAGAGCCACACGATTGGACATCCATCATCGTATCTGTATTACATCGCTTTTTTAATCTGGTGTCACAAAAAGTTCACTTAATGTCAAGTTGCAGAACAGCAATGTGGCATTTAGAATCGAAAATATAGAGTATTCAAACATGTTTTTTAAAAGAGTGGAGTTACAAAAAATTAAAAAAATGATTGATTTTTTTAAAGCTATTGCAACTGTGCTTAAGGTATTTAACACAAATAAAAGTAAACGTAAATGTACCCTTTAATTGAGGATTATAGTTGAATCCCCCAAAATGCTTGTGATGCGCATCGCTCTATAACAGGGGTGGCCAAGTCCGGTCCTCGAGAGCCCCCTATCCAGTCTGTTTTCCATGTCTCCCTCCACCAACACACCTGAATCAAATAATCGGGATCGGTATCAAGCTACTGGACAGCTTGCTGATGAGTTGATCATTTGATTCAGGTGTGGTAGAGGAGGGAGATGTGGAAAACAGACTGGATAGGGGCTCTCGAGGACCAGACTTGACCACCCCTGCTCTATAACGTTACATCTTGTTGGAGAAATGGGGCTGTTATGGTGAGAGCTATTTAATGAATGGATACGGAATCCCTTTGCCCTGACTTATGAATTGCACGTCTCCACTTAAGCCCCTTAAGCTGGTTTTAATTGATCTCATAACCACTTTGAACAGTTGGTAGGAAACCCGCATAACAATCGCTCAGCGTAGGCGTAGTTGAGGAGGGGATCAGTCTCTTTGTAAACACCGCTCTATACTCTCAATGGATGAGGAGACAGTGGGATTAGGAGATTTGGCCGCAGCCAAGTCCTCTTTTGACTTGTGACATAACTCATCGGATCCTTTGGGCGCTCTGTGGGTGTTGGCCAGGGCTGTTTTCTTTTTATTTATGTATTTTTTTGGACCAACTTTTGGGCGACCGGTCCCCGCTGTGTGTTGGTATACTAGAAAGCTCATTCAAAGTCAAGGGAGGGGGTGGGTTCTTGTAAATTGTATGGCAATCACAGATTTAATCATACGTACTGCGTGCCAGGGGGAACCTCCACACTCTGAAAGCCCTCCACTGTCCATCTGCAAATAATCAGGGAAGCACTGCGGGGTACTGGCACACACACAAGTTTTTTTTGCCCTTCTGTTTGTGTTCTTCTGTTCTTCGTTCTTGAATGACTCTGTTAGATAAAGTCTAGGAGTTATATTTGTATTTTGTTTCTTTTTCAAACATTGGAATGTAGAATAATAACGCAAAACACAATTGTTTCAATGGTTAAGTGTGTGTGTGTGTGTGTGTGTGTGTTGTGACTGTGCAGTGACAACTTTAGGAACCCTCTTCTTCAATATTACTAATTCAAAATACTTTATTTTAGGGGCTATGCCATGAGTGTTTGTGATTTTATGAATGTGAGTGATTAAAAAAGGTCAATGGGTAAGAGATTAAATCCACTAGAGATGAGGAGAAGCCAGTTTACATTTTAAAAGCCTTGTAACTACATACATTGACAAAGTGCAGGAAAAAAAGAAAGAAAAAGAAAAAAAAACTATTTGACTTATCAAAGTAACCCCATTGGGGTGTCTTGGCAGAATAATGGGGCACAAACTCCAATCGAGAAAGCCAACTCAAACATTTGGAATTTGCCTGCTGTTTTTATTTATCATCACAGAGAGGTGTGTAAGAGATCATTGTCCTGTCTGAAAATTCTAGAGTATTTTTGTAGCTTTTTCTTGACAGGTTTATACACAGTCCATCTGGCATGTACCAGGAGCTATCCAAATCGTTCAGCAGTGTTAAGTCCCAGACATGCTTGAAACTCAATTTGGCCACACTGTTCTTGCACAGTACAAATGTTTTATAACAATAACACTCAGGTCTTTTTCAATACGCATGAAAATGTTTTGCCGCTGATGTGATGTTCTCTATGCATGTATCAGCATGAGTAAGTGAGTTGTGAAAGGTGTACTAAAATACCAAATTTCTAATTAGATTGCGTTTGGAATCCTTTTAATATGAATTGTTTTTGAGCTCACATGCTGCATGAATCAAAATTCTTGTTGGCATTATCATATATCACTTACGTTAGACAAGGAAAATCTAAAAGATCCAATTAAAACAGCGTGTAAAAATGTGCTCCTTAAATGATTGCTAATATCAAACCACAGTGAATCCCATCTAATGCTTAATGGATTTTTCATGCATTCTAGTACTGGAAGAGAACAGTTAGAATCTTCCTTGTGGAGGAGTTGGTATATTATGGCTTAAATCAACTCTGACAAGAGAAGATCTAAAACATGGTTACTAAAACAAATGATTAACATTGCAGGTGCAAGGCCAAAGCTTTTCATTACATAATTTTATTAATTGGGCAGCCCGGTGGGGTGAGTGGTTAGCACGTCGGCCTCACAGCTCTGGGGTCTTGGGTTCAAATCCAGGTCACGTCCACCTGTGTGGAGTTTGCATGTTCTCCCTGGGCCTTTGTGGGTTTCCCCCGGGTACTCCAGTTTCCTCTCACTTTCCAAAATCATGCATGGTAGGCTGATTGTACAATCTAAAAATTGCCCCTAGGTATGAGTGTGCATGGTTGTCCGTCTCCTTGTGCCCTGCGATCAGCTGGGGACCGATTCAGGATGTCCCCCGCCTCTGGCCTGGAGTCAGCTGGGATAGTCTCCAGCACCCCCCGCGAGTGCTTCTTGTTTTGGATTACATTTGGTTTGGTATCGATTGGTTTGTAATATAGTTGGCATTCCACTGCTGCTCAGCTATTATTGTGCCCCCAGGAAAAGGGGTTGTATACAAGACACAATTTCTTCTTTTTTGCCCACTATTGATATACAGTGGTACCTCTACATACGAGCAGCTCGAGATACGAGGAAAATTTCGAGCAAATAATTATCTCTAGATACGAGAAAAATTTCGAGATGCGAGAAAGCCAGGTGGCCAAGACATGAGAGGCTGTTTATCATTGGAGCGCACTGTCTTTTTTGCCGCATCGCTTTCGTTAGTCAATGCATAATACAAAGTGAACAACAATGGATCCAAAGCAAACAGGTGGAATGAAGAGTTGTGCAAAGAAAAGGCCAACGTTGACAATCAACATTAAGCGCGAAATAATTGAAAAATATGAGTGGGGTACGTGTCAAAGAGCTTGCTCGTTGTCATGGATGATATCGTGTCACTTGGAAATTCCTTGGGGCTGGAGGTTAACGAGGCAGATGTGAATGATCTAATCGCCGAGCACCATGAAGAACTGATGACACAGGATTTAATCGAGCTCCAGGAGAGTGAACATTTGGAGGTGTTGCGGGAACTCGTAGCGAGGAGTAGGTGGAAGAGGAGGGGCCGCCTGGCTACAAAGGATATCAAAGACATGCTAATGAAGTGGCAAGAGTTTTCGGATTTTGTAGAAAAGAGGCACCCTGACAAGCTTGCAAGTGGTCGCGCGTTATCGTATTGTGAGGACATTTGTGCGCGTCATTTTCGAAATGTTTTGAAGGAAAGGCAAAAACAAAGAACTCTTGATGCGCTCCTTTTATAAACTCCCGCTGAACGTCCGGGTGGAGTCAACCCGGAGAACAAAGGTAAAAAAAAAAAATTGGAATTCAGTTTTGTGTAAAGTTACATTAAACGTATGTTTGAGTGTATCTGTATATATTAATCCAAGTTAATTTAAATTAGCGATATATATCGAATTAATTTGTTTTTAGTTCATTTCAATTGGAAACGTTCGTTCGAGTTACGAGAAGATCGACATACGAGCTCAATCCCTTAACGAATTAAGCTCGTATGTTGAGGTACTACTGTACTCTGGATATTGATGCCACCTGCTGACGCCATAAAATCCATAGCACTGCCAGGAGCAACATAGATAGCCAGATGTTCAAACAGTTAATGAATATGTAGTAGCAGCTAGAGTGGTGAAAAATTGCCACGTGATACTGTTAAATCTGCAGACGGGAGTTTAAATAACTAAATGTCTGTAGCTAATATACAATAGTGTTATGGTCAGTTCACAGTGATGTGTTACTAAACTTCATCTCCAGATGTTTTGAAAGGATGAAAGTGTTTAGATCAAACAACTGTGGCATAGCAGGGTGCAGGGAGCAAAGTCAGAGATGCATGACATATTATAGCACAGATGACAGTCAGTTGGAGGATTGCGGCATGTGTTTCAATGCCAAAATCCACAGAAAATACTGATGACGTGAGACTAATTATGCCCTTATTTCAAAAAAGAATAACAAGGTCAGACATTAGACAAGCAAAAAAGTCAGAAACGGTTCCAACTCCACATACTCGAGAGTTTTACCCCTGCGTGTTTCATTTTGAGGTTATGCCCATATAAGTGCTGATAAGAAGAGATCATAGACGCACATCATTCAAATACAACATCTCAGACAGCTCACTCTCAATCCAGGGCCTAAAGCGCAGGCCTACAGTATGTGTGCTGAAAGCTTCCACATAATCCCCAGTTTGTGGTTGGCAGTGTTAATGTTGGAACCCGGCACTTCTATGCAATATAATATGTTGATGAGAGAGCGAATGCTCCAAGTGGCTGCGTATATCCTGCCTTCCCACTGTAGCCTTTGGAAAAAGGCAGCCTTACAGATGGCATGTCTGTTGACACTGCTCTCTCACATGATGCTCCTCTAATCCAGGTGATGTGAGCCTTGCATCCTGACCTTCTTCTTTCCATAAAACTGTCAAGGTTTGTTGACTTTATTCCTGTGTGGCACCAGCTGACTGACACATTGATGGCTTTGCAGAAAGTGTGAAAAATGATCTGAGGTTTTGACGGGCAAGAAAAAGCAGCCACCCTCTCTCAATGTCTTTTCTTGTGAGAAAAGGTTGTAGGGGGTTTTAGAGGATGAGGAAGGCATATTTAAGGAGATCAGCTGGAAAGAGTTGAATGTGAACAGCATCACCTGAGAGGGATTACAGCGAACTAAATCTTGACCCGAGGCCGAAAGCCAGCAAAACTACTCGTCTTTTTATATTTTTCCTCAGACCCCTCCATTATTACAAACACGCGTGAGAGAGTATATATAAATTCATCCTGCAGGTGCATGTTCTCGCTGCTCCAATCGGCGTATCAATTCCAGAACAATAATGCATGTTCTTTCCAACAACCGCTCTATTCACCCTCCCCTGACACCTCCTCACTCATTGGGCAATGATGTCCAGGGCCTCTTGCGGGGAATCACAGTCGATATAACAGACAATGAAACAATTAGTTTCGTGCTGTGTTGATAAATCACATTAGTCTGACCGTGCCTCCAAACTCTGTCAAAAGAATAGCTCCTTGTTTGACCTGCTAACCCACACATGTTGACCTTGTCTGAAGCGTCAGCTCCTGCTTGGAGTCACAGCGTATCAGATGAAATTGGTGAAAGGCTCTTCAGTGTGAGCATGCCATACTACACTAGTCTAAGTCCCAACAGAGGCGTATGCATTCACGGTCATGAACTATCTGTGACGGAGAGAGACACTTAAGGCCATTTACAGAAAAAAAATGCAATTATCCACCGTGCTGGTTTTCTCATGAATACAATTACATTTAATTAAGTTACATCGACACAATATGTACAGATTCATAGCAGAGAAATAGACTATTCATATTTGTATGCAAATTTACATGATAAGAAGCTTACCACCATAACAATGTGCACTCACTTAAAAAGACAAAAAAAACAGACAAAACAAGTCAACATTTTCCTAAATTTTGGTCTTTTAATGTAAGTATGTACCTAAAATATGATTTAGAGCAGTGCTCACAAAAATTATAAACACTGTGAAAGGTCAAAATTTCCCCCCAAAACACTATTTTCCTGAATACATCAATGCAAACTAGACAATGTTATTCGTATTTTTGTTTAGAATGTAGAGTGAAGAGGTGCACAGTGGGATATTATCTTCCACTCATTTCCAATCATTATCATGACAGGATTCCATATGCTGGCAAAGCTGAATGCCAAACAGATGTTTTTACTTTAAGTGATATTTTACCACAGTGTAAAACCAGATTTTTCGGAAATCTGAAATGAAATAAACATATTATGCAAAAGCCTATGTGGGCCAGATACGGTGCTAAATGTGGCTGTTGGAAACTGTAACTGCAGACAAAAAGATCAGTGTCCTTGCTGAATGCGAGGAAGATTTAATTCTCACCATACTGTATACTTTTACCCTCAAGTGCATGCTCCCTTGAGGCAATTACACCTCAATATGTTTCCTCATAAAGCTACTAAGTATGACCAGCCAATTTGGTCCCAATGTCTCAAATTTATTGGGCTGTAAAATTTCTATTGCGTGGATCATTACTAACACATTAAACAACAACACAAAAGACGCATTTTTTGGGGGGGAAAATGACCCATACGAGCGCTACACAGGTAGGAAAGCTGCCCAACTCCCTCCGGCGAGGAGTGAATGCCACTTTCAGAGTACTTTGTTCTCATATTACTAATACACAACTCGAAAAGAATTCAGGGAAGCGCTGTGCAAGGATACAAAAGGCTGCCATTGTGTTTCCCGCCAATTAATCAGATCATGGGAATTGTTGAAATTATCCAATTTTCGCCCTTTTGCTGTTCACGAAATATACATCTGGTCCAAACTAACGACACAAATGCATGTGCTCTCTTGCCAAGACAACAGTATGTCAAGATATGTTTGAATGGAAACAATGAGCTGGGGTCTAGTACTTGTGTAAAGTTGAAAAAATATTGCCAATTATGAGTGCCCTACCAGTTGCCAGGAAGGAACACCCATATATGGGCAACATTTTGGTTACCAGATGTATAGGTATTTAGCATGTTGTATTACAGGCATCATAATTGAGAAGTACTTAAGTTTCTCTGCCCCCTTCACTCAAGATATTTGTGTTCCAACCTTGGGGAGGGTGGGTCACAAAAAGGAAAAAAAAACTTAGCATTAGTGTCAGAAAGAGGTTTTGAATAATCTCCTGAGCAGTGTTGGAACTATTACCGTTACGTTAAATAATGAAACTAGTTTTTTGCTGTAACTTTTAACGTAACGCCTTACTTTTTTCAACCAATAATATTATAAATTAATAGTATTTCAGGGGGGGCTGGAGACTATCCCAGCCCACTATGGGCATCAGGCAGGAGACCCTGAATAAGTGACCAGTCAAATAATATTTTACACTTCTTTTTGATGGTAAAGTAACGTAGTTACTTTCATAATTAAGTAATTAATAACGTAATTTGATTACATTTTGTGCATTAAATATTGCTTTCCGGCAATAATTATGTAAAAACTGAAAATACTTTAAAAATGTTGATAATCGCCTATCTCAATAGTTTCCACTATAAATGTGCCATAGGAATAATTTACTTGTTTTTAAACTCATCATGAAACTTTATTCAGAAATAAATAGATTAACAGATTAGATTTGAAAATGTACACCAGAAGTAAACTTTTAAATGTGAATTAAAATACTCGTAACTTGTAAAAATCTTCACTGAACTTCGAGTAGCTCTTTCCAACTCAATCTTAGGCCACATTCACACAGGCATAATGCCAAATTTGGATTTTTTTCTAAATCCATTTTTGTTTTGGTGTAGTTGTACGTACTCCAAAACACATGCAATTTGGAGTGTGAACAGAATGCGGCCGCGAAGTGACACGTGCACAACTACAAAACATGACATGCCGTCACATGGTAGTGTTTTAAGGGTTACTCTCAAGAACCTTTGGGCTTAGAAAAATGGAAGGTTCATCTTTGGTTTCCATTCATTCATTTTTAACACAGCTGATGTTTGTCAGGGTTCCAGAGTGCTGGAACTACATCCTTGACTGGTCGGCAGACATTCGTAGGGCACACAAAGAGACAGACAGCCATTCACACTCACAATCACATCTGCACTGAGTGGGAATCGATTCCACTTTACGCACACAGAAGTCAGGCGAAAGAACAACTATCCCATATTGTACATTCTGTAAGTCTCTGCATCACACTTTTGCGGCAACTTTGAGGATTGTATGCTGAAGAAACATTTGTCGAACCTGACTGCTTCATGTGCGATATCTCAAAAAAGGTATTTTCTGTGCATTCTGCCACCATGGCTCATGGTTTTAGTTGTTGGTTTAGTTGCAAAGCAGTGAGGTATTTCATTTGTTGATGACGTGTGGATCAGGTTTCATTCATCTCTTCATAGAGCAAAGATCTCATCTCATCTCATTTTCTGAACCGCTTCATCCTCTATAGGGTTGCGCCAATCCCAGCTGTCTCCGGGCCAGATGTGGGGGACCCCCTGAATTAGTGGCCAGCTGATCGCAGGGCACAAAGAGACGGACAACCATGCACACTCACACCCATACCTAGGGGCAATTTAGAGTGTGCAATCAGCCTACCATGCATGTTTTTGGAATGTGGGAGGAAACTGGAGTACCCGGAGGAAACCCACGCGGGCCCGGGGAGAACATGCAAACTCCACACAGATGGACGTGACCTGGCTTTGAACCCAGGACCCCAGAGCTATGATGCAGACACGCTAACCACTTGCGCCACCGGGCCACCCCTAGAACAGAGGTGTGGGATAAATAAATCCACAAATGAATGAGCCCAAGTTGGATTTGGAAGAAAAAAACATTGGCCCCAAAAATGGGTCTGAAGAATTTGCAATGTTAATGTACCTGTAGTCTCATCTTAACACATTTATTTGACGTAAATACTACTTTAGCACTATCATTTTAAAGCATTACTCTAATTGCTAATATAGGATTTTGGGTGCTCCAGTGGATGAGTGGTTAGGGTATAGGGTTCGATACCAGCGTGACCGGACATTTCGTCGACGGACACTTCGTCACCAGACAGTTCGTCGAACAGACATATCGTCGCCGGCCATTTCGTCGACGGACAATTCGTCGCCGGACACTTCGTCGGGTTAGGGGATAGTGGTTAAGGTTAGTGGTTAGAATTAGGGTTAGGGGACAGTGGGTAAGGTTAGTGGTTAGGATTAGGGTTAGGAGATAGTGGTTAAGGTTAGGGTTAGGGTTAGGGGTTAGGGTTAACCTAACCTTAACCCTAAATATAAACCAAACCCTATCCTTTAAAAAATCGGAAGTAAAAACTCTCTCTCTCTCTCATGATTATAATTTTGAGGGAGAGAGATTACCTGGTTGATCGCTTTCAACAAATTATTTATGCAACAAAACAATCGTTCGCGAGGGAGCAACCGTTCGACAAAAACGCTCTTCGACTAAATATCCATTTGACATATCGTCCGGCGACGATATGTCTGTTCGACGAACTGTCTGTTCGACGAACTGTCTGGCGACGAAGTGTCCGGCGACGAATTGTCCGTCGATGACATGTCCGGGCACCAATACCAGGGGGGTCCTACTGTGTATAGTGTGCATGTTCTCCCCGGGTTTGCAATGAGTGTGAAAGTGAATGGGTGTCTGTCTTCTTATGCTGTGCGATTGCCTGGCCACCAATTCAGGGTGTCCCCTGCTTGGTGCCCTTAATTTCTTGGGATAGGCTCCAGCACCCTCCACAACCCATATGAGGATAAGCAGTTTGGAAAAAGGAATGAATAAATGAGGATTTCGATAAATAGCTGAATAAATATGCCTCTTGAGATTGTGCACCTACTTTACTTGTGTAGAAACACACAAACACACACACCTAAATGCACACAAACTTTAGGCATAAAGTAGTTTTAATATCTGTTGAGTGTCTTCTGCCTAAAAACTGAGCTGTAGAACCGTGGATGCTGAACCCCATGCCCACTTCCCTAACACTTGACAGATGGACATGAATCCCCCTCCCCGCCCCCTGCCTTTATGGCACCTCTAATTATGCTGACACACCACATCAAAATACAGCTCAGCATGAAAAGCTTTTGTTATTGAGAGGAAGCAAGTTGGTCAGATGCAATAAAGCATTTCTTGCCTGTAATTTTGCGAACCAAATATGGTCATTAAAAAGGTAAGGGCGTTGTAACCCCGTCTGCTGCCCACTCACTCACTGTCTGATGTAGTAGTGTGGAGCTATTACTAATCTCTAGAATTAAGTGATACAATAAGTCGTTACTCTCTGTGTGGTTTGCTAGTGATGTGATCCTTCAAGTCTGGATTAAAAGATAAAGGGAAAATATCATTAAGACTGACCCTCATGCTTCAGTAAAGGATTGAAAGCATCCTCTCTTGAGTCTGTGGAAGGTGAGTCTGAGTTTGAGGTTAACTTTGGTAGCAGGGCCCCTTTAACTAAATAAAACATTGTGTGTGGGATTAGAGTTAGACTGGTTGGTGCAAAAGTAATGAATGAATTAGTGGGAGAGGTTGCACACCTATCCAAACGTTGTTCCCAAATCTCTTGTGTCCTGTGTTGTGAGGAGGCATCATGGCTGTCTGCGGAGTGCAGAAGCACCCGGCATGTTTTTAATTAGGTCCAAGGCTGGGAGTCATTAGTGGGCCTTGATGCTGAGCTCATTGTCTCTCAAGTGGGGGTGGGTGGGTAACAGAAAGGGGAAACGTAGCGTGCTTGTCATATGTTAAGAGGACTTGGAGGTCATCTGCTGCAGGTTTAAGTGGTCACATTAAGAGGAACTCAGATAATTATGTACATGCTGTATTTTTGGTATAAGTCACTTGATAAGATGTATATTAATTGTTTATTGCACAGGTATCAAACACAAGGCCCGCATTGTTTTATGTGGCTAACTTCAGCAATAGTGTGTTTATACTTCATGTATCTGATGTAAAGGTAAAACATTTCACCTTGTGTTTAATATAATCTTGCTAAATGGTAAGCTTTATCATTGTTATATTTTAAATCAATTCAGTATCTGTGCTTTTTCTACAGTTATTCTACAGTTGTATATTCAGTAATAGCAAGGCTATTATCTAGTTATACATGCTGTATAGAGATTCAGAGTCACAAGGAACCTATGAGGGAAACGCCAACTACATTGTGAATAAATTTGAAAAAGGCAACCAATAACACTGTTAAATCAATCATCCCAAGAAAGTAAGCCAAACATCTTCTTATGTTCAAGCACCTTTCCTGTTGTCACTCATCATGTAGTTCATATTTGATTATTTAAAACAAGATTTTTTTTTTCATAAATCAACTTTGAAACTGGCTTTCAATGTGGTGAATATATTATGAAGTGCATATTGTTCTTTTCGCCTTGCCAAATTCCCTCATAATTATAGCCTCATGATTTCAACTCTACCTTATAAGCCAAAAGCCGATGACTGCTTGTCGAAAAATGGTTACCATTAACAGGCATTATGATGATTGACTACTTGTCAAGAGTTATCCCTCAAACTGGCAAGTTTCTCATTTACTTGGGTCTATTATTTTGTCTGTCATTAATTTAAAAATGTGCCAGTGAACTTACTGTCATGGTCACGAGGAAATGAAACAAAAAAGGAAAAACGCACAACCATGTGTTGAGCATAAAATGGGTGAGTGGACTTGGGTGAAAAGATTTTTAAGGTAGTCTGAGTTCCAACTCAACCCAAAGTTATTTTAAGGTATTAAATATTAGATACATCTGTATGTCAGGTTTGTTTATACAGCCTGGGATAATGGCCAAAGCAAATGGTCTCACAAATTTTAGTAGTAGTGCAATAGTTGAAATAAGCAACAGCTGTATGGAAAACGAAAGGAAGCCACTGAGGTGATATGATGACTTTATGACCATCAAAGTGATACATAATGCCCACGTGCCTTCTCTTGTTTTGACCAGCTTGCCTATATTTCGTGTTCTGTATTGACTTCCATCAGAAAACCCTCAATATCTAATAATATCTAATCCCTCAAGATGAAATACACACATGGAAAAAGCTTTAAAGTAGTTTGATAGCAAATTACTTCAACACGCAACCCTAACACCAAAGATTTGCTTCTTTAATCTGATTAATTTCTCCTTCTTGTACTTTGTATTATTTCCAGTTGCATTGTGGTTGTCTTTGTTAATGAAGCTATATACACACTGTATATGTCAGAATGCATGTGGAAGACTTACTGAAATGTAAATGTGTAAATTGTACTCCGAAGGCAGCACACTGTAATATTGTACAGGAAGAAAATACTAATTGCATTGATTAATGAGCACATCTTTCTTTTGAGACACTTCAGATACAAAACTTGTTTTTTCGGTACCTGGACATTTTGTCGACGGACAGTTCGTCGCCGGACACTTCGTCGCCAGACAGTTTGTCGACCGTACATTTCATCGACGGACATTTCGTCGACGGACATTTCGTCGACGGACATTTCGTCGACGGACATTTCGTCGACGGACATTTCGTCGACGGACATTTCGTCGACGGACATTTCGTCGACGGACATTTCGTCGACGGACATTTCGTCGACGGACATTTCGTCGACGGACATTTCGTCGACGGACATTTCGTCGACGGACAATTTTCGTTTTATTTATTACCTTTTATTTTAATGTCAAAGTTCCTTTAAAAAAACCTGAAGTAAAAACTCTCTCTCATCATTATAATTTTGAGAGACAGAGATTACCTGGTTGATAATAATTATCTATGCAACAAAACAATCATTTGCGAGGTTGAGGTTAGGTTAACCCTAACCCCTAACCGTAACCTTAACCACTAACCTTAACCACTATCCCCTAACCCTAATCCTAACCACTAACCTTATCCACTAGCCCCTAACCCTAATTCTAACCACTAACCTTTCGAATTGTCCGTCGACGAAATTCCCGGCGACGAATCCCCGGCGACGAAATGTCCGGTCGACGAACTGTCCGTCGACGAAACGTCCGGTCATGTTTTTTTCATAGATTTACGTCCAGCTGTAAATCGATTAGCCCTTCATCTGATCACATGTGCGTAAATCGGCCCCAATCACATCATTTTCAGAGCATCGGACCTCGGTAAAAAAAAGATTGTGTTTTTAACACGCCTCATTTACAATTTTAATCATTACCTTATTAGACGGCAAGACATCCAATCCCTTTTTACTCCTTGGATCGTTGTCCGCCCCCCAGTCAAATTAAATTGGACGTCTCTCGCTGTCAATCGATGACAAGTTACACAATATCAAGTAACAAAATAATAAGTATAATGCAAAAAATATTTGTAGCTATGACATTTTTTGTAATATTTTTATACGTTTATATTTACACTGTTGAAACAAAACTTGCCGAAAACAAAACTTGCCAAAACTTTTGTTGTGTATGTTTGTTCATGTAAAATACATTAGCTAAATAATTAGCTCGTAAGCTTTTTTTGGTGCTGCACAACGGATTTAAAAAAAAAAAAAAATTTTATTTCTTTTTTGTAGCTTTGTTGAAATCACCTTTTTATATGATGTATAATTTTACAATATCTCTATTCAAATTGAGGGGAAAAACATTTGGATGTACTTTTTTCCCCTCCTTAATACATTTTGATCAGATTGGTTTTGGCAGATTCTAAAAATTAGGTGACTCACATACAAAAAATTGTGATTGCGACAGCACTACAATTAAATTTGTGAAATGATATGGTTAGGGCGTCTGTCTCACATTTTTGAGGTCTAGGGTTCGATCCCAGGTCAGTCCTCACTGTGTGGAGTTTGCATGGGTTTTCTCCAGGTACTCCGGTACGCTGGTTGAACACTCTAAATTGCCCCTAGGTGTATGAGTGTGAGCGTGAATGTTTACCCATCTCCGTGTCCTCTGCGATTGGCTGGCCACCAAGTCAAGGTGTCCCCATCTTGGTGCCCAAAGTCAGCTGGGAAAGACTCCAGCACCTCCCCGTGACCCTTGTGAGGATAAATGGTACAGAAAATGAATGAATGAAAAAATTTCACCCTTTTGCCCTCTGTACACATGCATTGCACAAAAAGACAGCCCTGGTTAAGTAAACTGCTGTTACCAAAACAAATAAAAATGTTTTGCAATCTTCTTAAAGAGATGACATATAAATCACATTTTACTGGCTAATTTTTTTATAACTGGCTTCTTTTTTGTTGTGGTAAAAGACGGGTGCAAAGTGCAGCTGACAATATGGGGCTGGTTAGCAAGTGCGTGCATGCATCCATATGCATGAGTAGAGAGGACTGTCTACTCTTACGGGTGATGATGAGAGAATAATCAAGTGTGGTTTGAAGGCACAAGAGCAGCCCAGTTTGTATCCGATTTGGTTAGAGCTTTGTAACAATACACTGAGTCACCTCATTCAAGACAGACACGCACATGCACCATTGAACATCCTGCAATTGATATATGCATCTCTCTAAAAAAGACTAAAACTCCAATCAAACAACTTTTAAATATCATGTTCACACACCTAACCCCTCATCAAACACCCTAACCCTAACACTCTGACCTGAGAGACAGAATGGCTCATTCCTTTAATATCAAAATATTTGTAATGACAGTCTCCTAAAAACATGCTTGATCTGCACATACCGTATGGAGAATAGATTGAATTTTTCTATTGTGGCAGCTTTTTACAAATTCTAACCCATATTTACTGTACCTTTCCTAAGAGGAAATTACCTTAGCGCAGACATTAATGTTTTCATTTTGCCTGATGTGATCCATTTGGACTTTTTGGACACTACTGCTGCATGGCATCTGTTCCAAAATTTTATTCCTACATGGCAGAGATGAAAAACATAATAATAACACAGTCCTAAGGGCATTGTTTTGAGTGCCAACACAACTCATTTGCTGGTACTATGCCTAGGTAGTGCCATCATTATGAAGCAGTTTTGATGTGATGAAAGAACAGTCAGGGCCAGATGACAGAGCACCAGACACCTGTTAGATTTCAGGATTGATTTCATCTGTTTTTCACATGTATTAAAACCCAAATGAACACGTCCCTTCTACTTGGTAATGATATGAGAGTGAAAGTGTGAATATTTCTACATTGTAAAATGGTACCTGCAGTTTATTGTGTGTGTGCAGTGCACATAACACACAGTTTATTCCACACTGGTGATCATAACAAAATAGTAATGAATAAAGCTGCTTACATAAATCAATAGCCAAGTTTTTCCTCACACGCCCGTTCCTAATCTGCGGTCCGCCCTTAATACACAGTTTACTGGTCGGTTGGGTGGTTGTTAACAGGGATATTTTAAATATAAAAGCTTATCTTCACAAGGGCTTGCGGGGGGCTGGAGCCTATCCCAGATAACTGTAGGCAGGAGGCGGGGGACACACTGAATTGGTGTCCAGCCAATCGCAGGGCACCCTTAGACAACCATTCCCGCTCACACTCAAACTTAGGGACAATTTAGAATGTTCAACCAGTCTAACGTGCCTGTTTTTGGGGAGTTGGAGGAAACTAGAGTACCTGTAAAAAAATCACGCAGCCATGGGGAGAGCATGAACACTCCGATCAGGAGGGTTGAAACTCACCAGGGATTAAACTGCCAATCTCAGAACTGTGACTAATAATAATTTTGTGGCAAGCAGACATGCGTGAAACTGAGACCAAGACTTTACCATCTGTCCCCTGTGGTGTGCTACACTTTTGACCCTTGGCGATCACCTCAGATCTCCCTTCTGGCCTTAATGGTCGAGGTGGGGTGTAAGATTGTGTCTTGTTAAAATGTTCATGAGATAGAAGCCATTGAGTTGGGTCTCATTGCCATCTGTGTGATGGAAAACTCTTGTTTCCCAAAAGAATGTGTTGGGATTTTTGTTTAGATACCACATATTTTCAAAAGGGCATACCCCAGCTAAATTTGTGCAAGAGGTGGGGTACACTTTGACCTGCCATTTGTTGGGTTACGGATACATTATACATTATAGATAAACAATTGTTAACACCCAGATTCACATTTAAAATTAGAGTCGTAATTTTCCCTATCCATGTTTTAGAATGAGGAAGGAAACGTGAGATATCTCAGAATTCAGACTATAAAGTGAGTATTCTAATATTTTTGTTTTTATTATTGTGATTACTTTTTTCACTGTCCTTAATCCTCGTGTAGAAATAGCATTCCCTGAAGAACATTTTTATTTCATATTTAATAGATCATAAATGTATTTATATATTTAAAAAGATTTACTTGTAGACTTGTACTTATTATACTTGTAGACCAAACATATACACAGACTGAACAGAACAGTTCTGTACAGAAGTATTTAGTACATTTACTGGCAAGAATCGTTTTTTTCCTTTTAGTGGTACTCTCAATCAGTAGCACACATACAAACACACACAATCATTTCTGTGGCTCTTTTAAAAAAAAAAGATTGATAATCTGTTTTTGCAAGTTACCTAGTAAAGAGATATATCTCTCATATGGAATCTGAACGTTTGACATGTACGAAAAATCCAAATCCAGCTCCGTTTGGCTCTCAGATGTGAGAGTTGGATGTACGGCTGGATTTTGTCAGCGTGAAGACTAATGGTACAAAAAGTGAGATCAGCACTGTAGGTGAGAAAGAAAGCAAGGTTTCACAGAGTGCAAATATTCAAAGCATGCCCACCATCTAAGTCATTCTCTCCTGTGATGTCCTCATTAATGTTCAGCACTGAAGGAAATACACTGGAAAGACACACTCGAGTGAGTGAATTACTAGCATGTTGAGCAACGGGTGTGAGAATTAGGTGTGAGTTTTATGTGTTGTGAATTACCAACATGTGTCCTAATATGAGCCACTCCACCCACCATTTTCTTCCCTCTCTGGTGACGGAAAACATTTCTCTCACAGCTTTAGTAGATTTCAGGGAGCATACTGGATGTAATAAAACATTTAAACCCAAAACTTCCCCTATTTCCTTTTGGGTCCCATTTATTTACCAGCAGCCATTGATTAGCTACTGACATCATGTTTTGGAAGAGACTCAAGTTTTCCCTGGGAAATTTGGAACAGATCACTCACCTGTGTTTCCTTTTCTATGTTCTCTTAAGGGAGTCACATGTCTCCACAGTTTAGGAAGATTACATGCCTGTAAAATGTTTGTAAAGACTTTCAAAATTATAGATAGACCATGAATAATTTCTTCTTAAGGTTTGGAGCTACTGAATGATACAAGAGCCAGTCCCAGGAAGGGGTTCTTTCAACACTGCATGCCCGTGCATTTGGACCATTTTAGTGCAATGCGAATATATATATATATATATATATATATATATATATATATATATATATATATATATATATATATATATATATATATATATATATTTATATATATATTTATATATATATATATATATATATATATATATATATATATATATATATATATATATATATATATATATATATCCATCCATCTTTCCAAGGTGTCCTAGCCGGGAGATATAGTCTAGCACTCTAGCTGGTTTTGGGTTGGCCCTGCGAGACGTAAAGAAGGCATACTAATCAAATGCCCACGTTAGCTCATCTGGCTCCTCTCGATGTGAGCAGTGGGAATGTTACTGTATTTTGTATACACTTGCTGTACAGTTGAATAAATAATTTCCAAATGTTGCTTTCGAGAGCCTAAAGGTGTTTCAGAGACATTTGCACATTGAGTCATAATGTGAGATTTCACACAGCAATAACTTATATTTGAAATGTATCATCTTTATTGACCAAAATGTGTTTTTTTGTATTGACTCAATAGCTGATTTATCACTTTTGTGAGGTTTCAACGGGGCAAATTGCTGTAACATCTGTTTTCTTTTCTATAAGAAATATTGAATAAAGATGTATGGACAAGCCAAGGGTCGGGTTGGCAAGAAGAAAACCACATGTTAGCTTCTACCAATAGAGAGACAATCTGCCATCGTAAGTCATCAGATAACTCCTACTGTGCTTCAATTCTTCACGGTAATAAAATGCTTCTCCACCTGCTCTGTCCAAGCACAATAGGATGAAAAGAACATGCAGATTGCTGGCATGTGCCTCAGGAAGATGCCGTAAAACAAAAAAATAAATGAAAAGAAAGACATGTTTGGCCAATGGGTAGTTTGTTTCCAAACTTGAGTTACAAATAAGTCACAACTTGAGTGTAGATATTTTCACAGCCACATTTTTATTATACTTGGAAGCGCATAATTTCAATTATTGAAATGGAATTCACTTGTAGCCCCTAGTTGTATTTATTTTCCCTTAAATGTATGGCTGATGTCAGAAATGTTGGTCATGTTGCTACAACACACTTTATGATTGGGTCACAAAGTTCACGTTCATTTACAGTTTTCTGACCCAGATGCTGTTTGATCTCGGAGATGGGATTATAAAGTATAATCCATCTTCATGATGAAACGTCAGAAATGAACTAACCTTAGGCTTTAACTTTGAATTCGACCAAGTAAAGGGGCAAGCCGCACAGGTGTTGGTGGGTAGTGGTCTACAAGGCAAGTATGTTTGCAGATGGATGATTACTCAGAAATGTTGTCAAACTATATCTGTTGCAATATATAGTGTAATGTTTGATCATTTTAGGTGGAATTTACAATTTGGCATTGGTAGTACTTCCTCTCCGGAAGCACTAAAGTTAGCTGAGTGAACCACTACACCAGTGTGATTGGTAACAAATTTTGAATAAAATGCTCCTTCTGCTTTTATTATAACATGCTGTACAAGTTGTAATTCGCCCCACATTTTGCAGTTGTGTGCCTCCTTCAGATTTGACTAGCGGCTTTTTCTCACCCGGTGGATAACAGGACTCTATTGGGCTGGCTAATATTTCTGACACCAAACGTGTTTTCTTAATTTAATCTTGCTAAATTATGATTAGTAGCAGAGCAGTCCAACATTTTAAACATGTGCTTACAATATGATAAGTTAAAAGTAAAGTGGGGGAAATGTCTTTCGACCGTAAAACCTGACTATTTCCAGCTGGAAAGGAGTTCAACATATTTTCTGCTAAATTGGAAAATAAATGTGCCTTCAACACACATGCATCACTCCTAAAATTGCTTTTTCACCATTTTATTGTTACTAAACCTCTACGTGGCTTCTTCTGCTGTTGCTGCTCTGATGTTATTTTTCCTTTATCTTTTCAGAAGTTTGGATGTAATAGCAATTGAATGGTTGGTTTGGTCATTCATAAACCTTCCAATAACTCCTTCTGATATTTAACAACCTGATATCCAATTGTACATAAAATTACCAGTACATTCCGCTAAATATGACCTGGATTTGAACCCAGGACCCCAGAGCTGTGATGCCGACGCGCTAACCACTCACTCCATACTTTAGTATGTATGTTTGAGAATGGGGGAAATTGCTATTTATATTGAGGCATGTATAAAACAATATGACAATACAATACAATACAACAAAGGTGTGTTTAATTTTTTTCTAACGCTTTTTTAAAATTATATCTATTTTTGTCTTTGACAAAACTCAAGGGAGGCGGCCCGGTGTTTGACTGGTTAGCGCGCCTGCCTCATAGTTCTGGGGTCAAGGGTTCGTTCCCAGGTACGTCTTCACTGTATGGAGTTTTCTCTGGGTAATCGAATTCCCTCCCGCATCCGAAAAATGCTTGATGGGCTGGTTGAACACTCTAAATTGCCCCTAGGTATAAGTGTGAGCGTGAATAGTTGTTTGTCTCCTTGTACCCTGCGATTGGCTGGCCACCGATTCAGGGTGTCCCCCGCCTGGTGCACGTAGTTGGCTGGGATAGGCTCCAGCATCCCCCACGACCTTTATGAGGATAAGCGGTATGGGAAATGAATGAAAACGCAAGGGATGAATAAGAGTAAAAAATGCTGAATGGTTTTCTTTAAACATTTCGTGCACGTTGAATAAAATTGCCTTTGTAAATCTAGCAAAGTCAAATATAATGGTTCCTTAGCACACCACGTTAATTTAGAATCTAGCGGTCACGATATATTGTTGACGAAAGAGACAGAGTATATTTGCTAACTTTTTCATGTGGTTGCTGAAGAAGACCAGTGGCCTTATACAAAATACTAGGTATTCCTTGTAGGCCTTTCACATTGAGTCACGTATTAGGCCTTTTTGTTAAAAAGTCCACACTAGGGTTTCTTCCCTGATGTCTGCCCTGAGTTTTGTATGTATCCTGTCTTTCATAAATGCACCGCTCGAGGCTCAATGGATTTTTCACAGAAAATGATAGAAGTGGCAAATCTGGAATTGTTTTGCTTCACATCATATGTATCTTGTGGTTGAAACCTAAAACGATCTAGTTTATCAAATGCAAAGGGGTCAATCTTCAAATTGCATGTATGCCTCTATTGAGTTTTGAACTTACTCAAACCTCAAATGCATAATCCCGCAGTAACCACTTTATTTACACGTACTGTAGATCTGAGTTTCAACATATCTGACAGAGTTAAACAAAGATGATGCATTACATGACAGGAGGACAGAAATGCATATGTGTGCAAATATAAAAGACATTTGAAAAGACAGACTTCAATAAGTGTGCTGTACAAAAAGAAACAGGAATGTGCCGTGACAAATGGTCAGAACAAGGCCTCACAATACCAATTTAGAGAAATATGAGTACTTCTAATTTTGGTTACACAGGTTAGCAAGCATCAAAAACAACGGTTGGTTGCCTGAGCTTCACTAAGTATTTAGAAATAATTTTCAACAGATTTCAGAATGGCGTTCGCAATGTCTACTAAGTATTCTGAAATATCAACTTCGCTTGTGGTTTGTATTTTGCAATTGCTGAAACCTGCTGGTGGATTGTGTGCACAAGCTGGTATTGTTTTAAGCGGGGACAGTGCAGCTCCAGACACTGTGAAATATGGCCTTCTTTCTGACATACCTGTGGCCTCAACCTCAAAACCTTTCCACAGACAAATACACTCCCACTCGATCTAGCCATTCTTTTTGTTTTTTGCCCTAGATATATATCTTAATTTCCGGACATGGGATCTTCTGCAAAATATTAAACACAATAGAATTTAGAAGGTTTGTCCCACCATTGTTTTTCTTTGAAAAGAAAAAAAAAGATTGCAATCTATGCATTGAAAATAAGATATATTCTCTTGAGTTTGATTTCTTCATTGCCTGGCTAGGCAATGATGTAAAATGACCGCAGGCTCAGTTTTTGTTTTTGTATTATTTTAAACCTATTTTTGATAGCACACAGTCGACACTTGCAAGATTGAGCCAGCACAAAAAGAAATCAGAGATTTAGGTTTCCAGCCGCACAGTCCATTATATTTTGCCAAGATGTCTTTCCTTTTCTGACAATGCAGTATTTCTTTTGCAAGTAATGTTGTGGATCCAATGTTATTCATGCAAATTCTGAATATTAGGGAAAGAAATGTGTCAAAAGGTAAGACTGCTGGAGAGAAAAACAATAAGAAACAGCTGAATAGACACACCGGCCACAAGAGTACAATACACCTGCACAATATGATGAATTTCAATAATTCTTCCATAAAAGTTCTCAGTCTTGACATTTTTACTGCGTTTTAAAGTAACGATCACATCATGATTACTATGACATTAGATTCCAGATGTTTAAATCTTTCAAGCCAAATGGCCAATGAACATTAACATACTATATTTTACAACACAGTTTAACAAGCATCTACATTTGCTCTCTCAACTCTCCTTCAAATCGTGTGCCTGATTTGACCACATAGATATTAGAACACAATTCTACACTCAAAAGTACTTTTGTTTAAACAATATAAATTTCGCCAGATGTAGCAGTTTACGCAAATGGCAAACACCTATGTATATATTTTGTCTGCTAAATAACGTCTGATTTATTTCCTACTCTTATGCTGAAGGATTTTTTGGGTGAACAAGGGTTGGATACACAACAATTAGGACCTCACTGCTGGGCAAACCTGATCACCCGTAGTCTCGGAGAAGATTAAAATTGTGGGAAAAGAGACTAGTGGTTGGATGGTCGTACTTATACTCCGAAGTGGCTGCCACCCCATTTCAGTCCAGCTCTGTTGTCCAGGCGTCCGCCTAGAGCGCACCATTTTTGGGTTGTGCTAGCCCCATGCTCCCGTGTTGCACAGAGGCCATTACCTAAACAAACGGACTCTACAGCGTGCTAACCTGGAGAAACAGCTTCCTGTTAGCAAATGGGAGGTCAGCAAGGCAATGGGGGACAGCCAATGGGAAAACAACTTTAGCACGTCAATTAACAAAAAAAAAAGATACAGGAAGAGTATTTACGTTTTGAGTGATGTTTGATGGTTTGGAACTTGGACAGTTTTTCATATCTTGGAACAAATGGTTTTCATCAAAGCTTTTCATAACCTGATTATTTTGTATGTAGAAGAAGTCGTAAGTAGAGGTACCAATGTATTGAGATCTAAGCAGACTGCAGTGACAGGCTTTCATTATTATAAACTATGCCTTGCACTGGGCCATCTTTGCTCTCACTTTCATCTGGGTAAATCTGCCTGGTGAAATCTAATATGTTGATCCATGGCCAGTAAAGCAAGCATGTTCTGTTCTGGCTTTTACACATTGTTCAATTTCTATGTGCAGTGGGCTATTAAGCGTTGAGGTAGTGCGCTGAATTGAACCAGCACTTAGCTTGGTCACTGTTTGAGATATTTGGGAGTTGGCAAGGATCAACTCACATTTCCCATATTTGAAGAGACTGGATTTGCCCAAGGACTTTTTCCGACCAATGCAATGCTAAGAACATTACACACAAAGTCACATATTGTGGAAAATGGCTGATTTTATATTGGATTCTTTGTCCTCCACAGGCTACATAAGCCGAGACAAGTCCTACTGTTTTTTGGGGTTTTCACCGGGTCTCCTAATTGAATAATTGTAGATGCCAGCTCTGACCAGAATTTTCACAATCATATCACATTCATAACTAATCAACATTTAGAAGAGTAACCAGGTTTGCACGGGTGATGAATTCCTAAAATTAATGTTTGACTTGATCCAATACTTGTTTTGTTTATTAAATATAGTGATGTAATCATTCACATTTTAATATATATGACACAGTCATTGTATAAAACATTCCTTTTTATATGCATCCAAGATACAAGATAGTCAAAAAACAAATATAGTTTAGTAGTTAGTAGAGTGAGTCTTGGTTAGATTCCTGTACAAGTTTTTATGTGCATGCATGCCTGACTGACTGTTTGTATGTGACAAGTTCCCTTTTATTGGCTCGTGACCAGTTCAGGATATACAGTATCATACCCATGACACTAATGAGTACACGTGTCATAGATAATGGATGGATGGGTTGTTTAGTTAGGTTTGAACACAGTGATATACTTCGGTGTGGACTGCGTTTGATCCGATTTCCACTCGGTGTGATTGTGATTGAGAATGCTTGTCTGTCTGTCTGTACGTGACCTTGTCAAGAAAAAGTGGCGCTCGACATGAAACAAAACTTTCAAACTATTAGAACTAAAGACTGTGTTTTCTTAGATGCAAAAGAATCTCAACTAAATGAGAAATTGTGTTATGAATTAATCTATGGTATTTAAGGTATTTAGAACTTTTTATTTCAATCTATATACATATTTATTTTTGCTGATTGCCTCCCTTCTTTGTCCTGCAGCTAGCTATGGAGCGTACCCCATCTGTAAAGGCTGCTCGGTTTGCTCCAGAGACAACGGCTGCGTAAACTGTCAGCCTAAACTTTTCCTGTTTCTGCGGAGAGAAAGGATGAGACAGTATGGCGAGTGTCTTCATGATTGTCCTGCTGGTTATTATGGAATGCGCAGCCCGGAACTCAACATGTGTTCCAGTAAGTGAACCTGAGCTTTGCATTGTCATTTCACCTGCATGTCTGCTCTCCAGTTCACTATCTCCTAGTTTTCCCCACACAAACTTGATTTCTTAAATCCCAGAAAAAATAGTTTACAGTCTACATGTGATCACCATTGACCTCATGCAATCCAGCGCAACGCTCTCTCGTAGAGTTGAAGGGACTCCACTGTGATTGCATAGTTGACGGATATTGGTTGTAAGTGTAACATCCTCTCTTGATCGTCAATCCAGAATATCCCAAACATGATCAACGGCTTAAATCTCCGATGAGTATGTTGGCCATTAAATAATGTTCTTAAGTGCATGGAACATATCTCTATGCTCCAAAATTCCCTTAGAAATGGCTCATGGCAGAGGAAGGAGCATTGGATCCATGGTCAATGGCACATATGGATTCTTCTTTAGTCAGTATGTCATTTGCATCTTCCCCCAAAACTTGTGATACCTATGGCAGTATGCAGTGAAAAGAGTATTTTGAGATGCAATACAATATATGAAAATATACAATATATCCTTTTTTTACCCTGAAAAAGTATCAGATCTATGAAATCAGGTCATCAAAAGTGAAACCAGAAAGAAAAGGCTGATTTTTTTTACCATATCACACTGATCCATTAAAAGAAATAAAGATGATGGCATTGTAGCTTTAAGGCACAAAGTTAATGTCTCTTGGCAATTTTTTTTTTGCGAGCTTGCGGATTTGATTTTCACCAGACTGTGTAATTGATTGGCAGTCAGTGATTTTTTACTTTGAACATGTTGCCACTTACTGCTGAATTTTCCAGATTCCACACCATCATGTGTGCTTTGACTGCAGTATGATAAAGATTAACCTTTCAATCTAAGTTCAAATAGGAATAATCTGTATGATTCTACAAATGTAATGTATACAACTCATTTAATTTGAGCTTCTTTACAAATCAATACATAATACGTTTATTATAAACATGTTATTTTAGTTCATAATATACAATTTAATTTAGTTGATTAATCTGGTCTTTTTTGTTAGCATTAGGCTTTTTATAGATTAGAATAGTAGATTAGATTAAAAAAATTTAAACGTTTTTTTTTTGCAATACAACATTCTTCTGACAAAAATTCTATATTATTCAAAATCCTAACAATAACAGGGGACATTTGAAATTGTGTTATGTATGTGTTTTTATCCTTAAATCAATCTATCCATACTCAATACCCCTTCTTCTAACTTTTTGTCGTGGGTATGCTGAAGTTGATCTTAGCTGTTTTACGGTACACTCTTGACTTGTTTCCAGCCAGTCGCAGAACATCTCCAAAACATCTTCATGAGCTACCTGTTCTAATAACAAATTGAACTTTAAAACAAAAAATAAGAAAAAAAGAGAAATAACTAGAATTGTCAGAAAGATACATTATTCGCTTACAAAGGCCACGAGGTGTTGGCTGAATATTTTTCATAAAATCGGAGAGGAACTTGAACTCGTCGGTCTCTGAGCCAAACTCCTGGCGGACGTATGAAGATGGAGCTGTAGAGGAGGTTGCCAAAAGCCTGAGGCACAAGAATATAAATATGAAGGAGCCATTGGAAAGTTCATGAATATATTCACCTCACAGCCGTGACTATAATGCAAAATCTGACAAAAGCATAAAAGTAGAAGGCATGTGTAACAAAACTTTGATAATGGCTAGGAAAAAAACCAAAAGGAAAGAGTGTGTTTACAAATACCAACCCCATAAACACTTGATCAATCGTTAATTAGCAACGTTTTCATGTGTACGGGGATGTCCGTGTATATGTATATGTATGTTTATATATATATATATATATATATATATATATATATATATATATATATATATATATATATATATATATATATATATATATATATATATATATATATATATATATATATATATATAGATATATAGATATATAGATATATAGATATATAGATAGATATATATATATATATAAGGCTGCTTTATGTTCAGCTAAAATCCATGTCAATAGCGGATATTCGTCCCAGTGGACGAGTGGTTATCATGTTGGCCTTACAGCTCTGAGATTGAGGGTTAGATCACACGTTCGGAGCTTGCTGTGTGGGGTGTGCATCTTCTCCCCACTTGGGTGGGTTTTCTCTAGGTACTCCGGTTTCTTTTCTCATTCCAAAAACATACATGGCAGGCTGGTTGAATACTCTACTTGCCCCTAGGTATGGGTATTTCAGTGGATGGTTGTCTGTCTCCTTGTTACCTCCAATTGGCTGGTCAGTGGTCCACCTGATGAATGAATGAATAAATGATTATAATTTAGTCACTAGTTTGGTTTGTAGCACATCATAAAATTGGGGAAAATATTGATCATTGTTTTTTAAAGCAAAAACAGTTGTTAGCATTTTTTTTAACTTACCAAGATAATCAGTCTGCTTCCAATAAGGGACCACAGAAATCAGAAAAGCATTTGCTGTGTAGAGGCTAAAATGGGAGGATTTTCACAATTAGTTAAAAAATTATTCTAAATAAAAGTTGGCTGATATTTTTTTTATCAATTTATTATAAAAAATCATACATTTTAATAGCCCAAAAGGAAACAGAATATAAGAAGAGGAAAGTATGAAAACTTGGACAATTTTAAAATCTCGTCCACAAGCCAGCTCAAGTTCCAAAAACATGTCACAGACAATATAAATACAACTGCAGAAGCTACACACGAAAATGCAAACCACTAATTAAAAAGAAAAATAGGAAGTCCAGGCTGGAATTTGTTGAAAGTACTGAGATGAGCTCCAAGGACTTGGCAGAAGATTTTTTTGGGACTCACACAGACATCAACATTTACCATAGTATTACCATATTATTTGGAGAATGAAAACTGTTTCTACACTACAACTAAGGCTGTAAAAAAACTGTAAATGTGTTATAAAAGGAAAATGCATTTGTTTGGTGATTCCAGTAGGTCATGGCGCAATGCATCATTCAAATCAAAGGTTTTGCAACTATGTAAGCATATCTGTTCCAATAGTCACTCACTTAATCAATCATGAGAAACGTGGTGTTTCATTTCATTATAGAAAGCGGATCCTCCTTTAGGTTTTGTATGAGATCGACTTGCAAAAAAGTGAATACCTAGAAATAAATGTTGAAATGTTGTTCCCATATTTTTTTTTTAAACATACGACAAATATTTGAAATATTTTCAGTCTAGTGGGAAATAAAACTTTGGCATCAAGTTTCCAATAGCGGAACATAGGTTATGCTATAACGGGACAATATTCTTAACATTTTCCACGAACTTCACATATTTTCTTATCGATCATGACATACAGCAAGTTCATCCATTTGCTACTATACATAAATATGTACAACACAAACCTATATGCTACATTGTATAGTTAAATCACAAAATTCGAATGATTAAGACTTTTCTTCTGTGAACATGGCTTAAGTTATGCCATCTAATGTATTTTCCGTAGTTTCCTTCACTCATCATAAACTACTTGATGGCTGCACTTCATACAGAAAAAGGCATATTGTATTTCTTCTAACACTAAGAGTTGAGTCCGTGAATATTACTCCTGGACCAGCAATGAGTTGCAAGTAAGCAGGGTTCCAAACACAGTGTGCGAATAACAGATGTTGTCCAGTGACGTGGTGCAACTGCTGTGTTCCACGCTTCTGGGGAGGCTTTAAACGCTGCATTTACATCTCTGTTATCATGAGATTTTTTTTTAACTTTGCACAGCCAGCAGCTTATCAATGCATCATAGTGTTATCTTGCATGATCTTATATTATTGTGGACTGCCTGGATATATGAAGCTAGACAAAAAATATTTACATAGTTACTGGGACATTCATTTTTTTAAATTGGAATATGCAGATAATGGCGATGTTCTTTATATATGCATCTGGCTTCGTAAGGCTATATGAGGCCAGTTTAAAAAAAAAGTATATAATAGACCATGATTTCTCAAGAGCTTAGATTTTATTTAAATACGTTTCTGTCTTAACTTTAAGATAAAAGTATAAATTGTTGAACACATTTAAGTTAAGCTCTTTAGTTGTTAAAGTATAATTTATAGGGGGTGCTGACACATTGCTTTTGCGCTTTTAGGATTTTGGCTTTATAAATGTAATCCTATCCGTTACTGTGTCCTCTTGAATTACAATATTAGGACTGTAATCACAATAAAAAAAGATAAGCTCTGAACCCCCATCCTTAAAAAAAATCTGGCTACAAAGCAACCTTTGATTATTCTCCACCCACTGATGCCCCCATACATATATAGTATGTCTATTTGTGTCAGTTTATAGTACACACTAATGTTTTTGTAGCACTTGTCACACAAAGGGTTGCTTTATGTACATCCCAAGTTGTGTCACATTTCATCATACCGTTTCTATATATAGTGGATTTCAGTGTCAAAATAGTATCTACCATATCCGCAACCACTTTAGGTGATGGAAGTCAACAAATGACTGTAACCAAATGAAAACGACAGATATTTTTATTGCAAATCAGCATCCAGGTTGGTCAGAGCACATCAGTTATCACATCTTGGAAAAATAACTTGCTGTGAAAGTATGTGTGAAAATAGGTGTTTCTTTTATGTATAAATCAGTGCACTTCAAAATCATTCTAGGCAAGCTGTTTATTTTTCTTTTTGCAGTGAATGACAGCCATGCATAATAGGGAAACAATGCATGCCAAATATGCGGAAGATAGGAATATTTTCTTTCTGAATCTTTCTCATTCAAGACCTCTTTTTTTAATTCAATTCTCAAGTTTACTGGCATTTCCATTACATTGCCTGACCAACAAAGTGACCAGTTGTTTTTGGCTTCATAACTTTATCAAGGGACATTTAATCATCCTAACTTTACTAACCACAATTTTAGATCTGGCAGATGTTTAATGGCAAAACCAAGCCCTGTTCCTGGGATTTTTTGAAATGTCCAAATATGCAGAATGTTGTACCATTAAAAAATACTGTTTGTGCTTGACCACTGTCTGAACTTCTGAGGTGTCTGCAAGTGCTGGAGCGGACTGGGAAAATACTAAAATAGATCATGACTTACTTATTTTTTACATTTTCTTTTTTTCAAGAAATCATACAGAACTACTAAATGTATTCTGTTGTCATTCTCTCTGAAGGACACTATGATTGACAAGAACACCACCCTCGCGTCACCTAGTTTGACATTGGCAAGTAGAGGTGCACCCATGTGGAAAAAAACTGCATGGAAATATTTGGGAAGAACATGGCAGCTCTGTCCTGCGCCATGAACTCTTGCCATCCTTAGCTCCGCGTGTCATGGCTGAGTGGCAGTGAGGAAAGCCAAAGCTTCCCTGTCAGCCAAACCCCAGGCCTAGAGAGTAGGTCGGAACTGCTCTACTCAGCTTGGATGCAAAAGAATGGAAAAAATAGGACTTGTTTTCCTTTTCCCATTGCCAGGCCTTTTAGGAAATGGACACTCATGCTATGCAACATCAAGTCTGGTTGGCTTTCAGGAGGAGTCTGAGATGAGTGCTCTGAAAAACCATATCCTGCTCAGATATGTAAAATGCCTGGTTTGGAAGGCAGAAGATTAATTTAACTTTTCTAATATATTATAGCACCCTTTCCTCTAAGCAGTGATCATTTGTATAAACAAACTGCATGATTACACTTGACGCTGTTGGCCTCCAGAGACTAAAAAATGACTATCTGACGTGAGGTTTTGCATGTCCTTGATACAATCGGTACCCTTCCTCTCTAAACCGATGCCTCTGCCGAGCAAGTAGTATCGTCATATGACAAGTGACTTTTGATGACTCATATCTCAAGTTGGAATGCATCTGAATTTAAAAGTCAAAGTGCAAAGACTAAAAAAATGACTATCTGACGTGAGGTGTTGCATGTCCTTGATACGATCGGTACCCTTCCTCTCTAAACCGATGCCTCTGCCGAGCAAGTAGTATCGTCATATGACAAGTGACTTTTGATGACTCATATCTCAAGTTGGAATGCATCTGAATTTAAAAGTCACCCAGTGTGACATCGCAAAAATCACATTGCCTAAGCAGCTTTTGAATTTCCTCTTACACTGCCAACATATTCCTGCCTTCACACTTCAACTCACAGGCAGGACCAGGCAGAAAGATAATAATGATGATAATATGTTTAAGTCCCAGGAACACCGGGCCATCAGTGAGATCTAATGACCTCATTATTTCTCATTAGTTTCCCAGAGGCACCTAGATGAAGCCTTTAAAGGTGGTCAAAAGGTTAATCCCATTGGGAAAATGAACCCGCTCCCTTTTGTCTGTTTTTTGGAGCTGTTGAACAATCTACTGACTCGACCACCAGCCTTGCTAGTGTTCAGTGGGGGAGATTGTCCAGTTTCATAGATAGCCTTTTGCCTGATAATTAGAGAGAGTGATAGTCACATGTCAAATTGAGCTCCTTCCATTCTCTGATGACCTCAACCTCCCCTACATTGTAATTCTCAAGGAGCCACATCAATGGTACAATGCCATCAATCTCACATGCGAGACATCCTCACTTATCTTTTATTTAAAAACAAATGTCCCAATCATTTTATGAATTGCCTGGCTAAAGCCTTTAAAAAAATATATGTTACTGACTTATATCTAGTTTGTATTGACAGTAGATACCTGAGGGTTGTGCAATAGCCAGTGAGTGTTTGGAGAGTACTGCCAGATGTTTTCTCCCTTATTATTCATCTTATTTTGGGGGGAGGAGGCCAAGTCTCGCTAGTGATGACAGGCCTAGGAGGTGTAAAGGGTAGAACACAGTGGTGTGTGTCTACTAATTTGCTTTGTGAATTATTAGCTTCCCAAATGGCCCCTGATTTTTACTCTGTTTACATCACCTTTCGCCCAATTTACAATCATACGGGCAGAAGGTGATGTGTAGCAGAGAAAAAAAGAGACGGTCTTTGATACTAACACGTTCCTCGACACTTCTGTGCTGCCATGTGGTCACGGATGGATTAAAATAATAACACAGGAAAGAAAAACACAGTAATTATGTCAAATTATAATTTTACTGAAAACTAACCATTATCGGATGTGAAGTAACCAAATCTATGATTGACTTATGTTCATTTTTCATTGCAACACTATTCACTGTTATGAACCTTTATCACACATTTGACCTGGTCAAACCATGTCTGATTGTGATGTGTGTTTGTGAATATGTGGGTGTCCATGGTTTGTTTACACAGCTCTGGAAAGCGTGAGACTAGAGTCAGTGGGCTGAGGCCATACTTTAGGCTTCAAAGTTATGTGGGAAGGGACCCCCTCGTTTTGGAGGAATGTTGAGGAGGAGGCCTGATGGTTAGCTGGAGATGGTGTAATTAAGGGGTGTAATTGTAAGAGACTTCCCTTTTATGGGCTCTGTAAGGGTCACAGATAAAAACACAACCGCCTGCCTCTGCCACTTTCACATGATAGAAAATCATGTTTGAGTGCCCAAAAGCTAAAAAGTTCATGCTCAATTGCACTGACTTAAAGGACACAAGCACCATGGACTCACTGTACCATAGCAGTTTCTAAGGAAGTCAAATGATGGCTGTACTAAAGTAGAAAGCTTTTTTTTCAGTCAGAAACATGTTAGTTTACTGATTGATTGACACTGATTCATTTGTGTCATAAATGAAATTAAAAGCAGCAGGGCACATAAATAAAAAACATACCGTGTGCAACACAAGGCAGAATTTACTCTTTCAAATTTCTTAATAGGATGGTGGTGTTGTTCTACTTTATTTCCGACTAAGAAAAGATTTGTGTGCCGTAATCATCCCCTTCTCTATTCATTCAAATACAGCAAAGAGCCTTGATTTTGTCCGCCAAGTTTGTAGTGTGTTGTATAAGTTGCTGTAATGCTGACTAAATACAGTATCAGGTTATGATCACTTAAATTGGCTCCAAATTCAACCCTGGGGATTTAAAAGAGAGAAGCCTGCAGTGCAATGCCCCTACTTTTTGTACTTCTTGTTATGCCGTGAGACCCCAAATACTAACCAATGAGTGGTGAGAATGACTGTAGGTATCATTCTTTTTGTGTTGTTAACTAAAGACTGTCTATTTATAATTGTTTAAATTCTTTTTTTTTCTTTAGTATTCTTTGACTGGTTTTGTTCCTTTTAACACGTGATGATTTTTTGGGTTATTTTTCTTTCCCTGACATGTTTGGCGTAATTACTTCCATCTTTATTAAAGAGTCTAGTGATGTTTGCACCCTTTAAGGAACTTTAGGATGTTATGTTTACAGCTGCTTCATTAAACTAGTAGTAGTTACAAACATGGTACTCTTGCAGTGGCACTGTCCTTACTACCTACTTATATGGGTATTAGTGCATATTTTACAATATAACATGCTGTACTAGGTCGGTCTGTAAGGGATTATCCATTTGGAAGGCATCTCAAATTTCCCAATATCTATCCTGCCTCTCCCTTATTGTATCTTTGAAAAGTAATCCCTTTTTCTTTATGTATAAATCCTAAAATATCCACCATACAGCCATATTAGATGAAACAGGGCATTAGTAACACAAACTTGACATCGTTCACCAGCAGTGGCACATCCTTTGTAGCCCTAAGGCATGTATATATGTATTCATCCTACTACTGCAGAATACCATTGTCAACCTTTCTTTCAGCGGTATGGTTCCTTTCACTTGAGTGTGGTGCACGATTATCTACATTTTCGTTTTCAGAAATTGGAAATGAAAACAACCAACAAGCAACTGCGTCAGCAAATCCTTAATTACAAACACTACGTTTACAATAAGGTAGAGGGAGACACTTCAGTTTGTTTGTTGATTGACAGTAAATAGAGAATAGTCACTCTTTATGCAATCAAATACATTTAATGGGAGGGTCTCAAATGTGCTTTTACGGTATCTAGAAAAAGCCTGACTGTTGGCCTTTGTCTAGTACCTCACGCTAAATCCACTGAAAGCTCAGTTAGTTTTGTTGGTTTAATGTTACAGTATTTATTTAATCACAAATTGGCTTACACTCTCCTTGGAGGAATTATAAGCCAGTTCAATGTTTATATTTGAAAATTAAACACTGCTGTGACTTGAATTGTGCTTTGCTGCTTTATGGCTACTTGACATGTATCTCCAGATAGTTGCTTGATTGCAATCTACTGAGGTACTGTCAGTCAGTCTGAGATGTAGGACACTGGCAGTTCCTTTGAGAGCCATAGTCTAAGTATGATTTTTTTTTCACAAACGCTTCTTCCTAACACCCAATTGCTTGATACATTCAGATGAGAGGGTTGATTGGATGCACTCTGATGTATGTCCTTTTCTCTCCAGGGTGCAGGATAGAGAACTGTGAGTCTTGCTTCAGTAAAGACTTCTGTACCAAATGCAAGTTGGGATTTTACCTTCACAAAGGGCGATGCTATGACAAGTGCCCAGAGGGCTTTGCACCACTCGAGGATTCCATGGAATGTGGAGGTGAAAACACTTTAAAACTTTTTTTTTAAATAAATGATTTTGTGTTTCCTCTCATATATACCGAAAACAAGCACACCGTGCACAACAAGGCAGCATCACAGTAAATAACTGGAGTCTGTGACTTGTTTCAGAATGATTTTCCACTCGTTTATGCCTGAATATTATTGTGTGTATGTCTTTAGATGGCTGCGAGGTTGGGCAGTGGAGTGAATGGGGAGCTTGTGCCAGAAGAAACAAAACATGCGGCTATAGGTGGGGTCTTGAGACGAGGACGCGGCACATTGTGAAGAAACCTCCCAAGGACACAATACCGTGTCCCACTATTGCTGAGTCCCGCAGATGCAAAATGGCCATGAGACACTGCCGGAGAGGTAGGAATTCCACACTGCAGTGTTAAAATGATCACTACATGAATTATTCAATATAAGGTTTGCATTGTAGCTACAAAAGAGAAAAGTCCACTTGCAATTCCACAGACCTCACAGTTCCACCTGTCCCATGAAACGGCACACCATAAACATTTTCTTAGCCTGTGATTTTGAAGCTTTCTGTGGTGTTTCCATGCAGAATACTGTATCAGTCATTTTCCATTGTGGGCTAGCTCAAGGCAATTCTTTTTCTGAGGTATATTTTTCCCCAACTCTCCTTCCCCCATATTAACAGCAATCTGCAGGTTACCTCAATGGTCACCACTGTTTCCTCCTGTCAGTTTGAGAGATATTTGTGGTCCACACTGTAAACGTGTCAGGTCATTAAATGAGGAGTCGAATCTGTAGTTGCCATTTTTAATAGCTCAATACCTTATTTGGGGTGACGGCTTCATTTTCCAGTGCTTTAAAAATAAATGTCTTAAACATTAATGCACTCTCTTGTAAACTTTGCACCGTGATCGACCAAATATAAGTATTTTATTCCTCAAATAAGGAAGCAATTACAGTGGCAGATATCATTTAGGCTGCCAAATACAGAAAGTAAAATATCCAACGGAGAGAGGAAAATGCTGCACATTTAGGCAAAGCACGATTAACTGAAGTGTTGAAAGAGTTAATAATCTTCAATAAACGCCGTTGGTTTCTCATATTTCAATGATACAAATGCTGTTGCCGATGCTGCTGGAAAGTGTGATTCCACCACACATGTATTTCTTAAATCCAGGCCTGTGTGTCGGGGAAATTCTACCCCAACACTCACATACCTTTCAAAGCCTTTTCCTTGCCTACTTGACATTTTTCAAGAGACATTACTACTATCTTTATTCAAAATATTGTTTTGCATTCATGGTTATTGGGGAAATTATGTCTGGCATCAAGATCCCAATGAAAGTATGATTGTGAAATCTGAATTGCAGAACTATTTAAAAAAAATCAATTCTTAGAAATGAGCTGCAAGGATCCATATGTCCAACCCTCCTATGCTACTGTTCTCCACTAATGTGGTCACTGTAAATCTCTCAGTATGATTCCCCACTAAAGGCAACTTCTCTTTTGTGTGGTTTTAAAGCTCTATGTAAAAGTGTCACCATGTCCATCACAGCAGTTCCTAACCTTGTGACATGTTTTAATAGAGGTACATTTCAGACTAGGGCATGTGTTATTAATTCCCCACTGCTTAACTGCCTGTGAAAATCCCCACTTGACAAAAGCCAATGACACGTAAAACTCTTTGCTTTTAATAAATACAATGTAGAAAAGCCTCGGCTGCGAAGGATAAATAGTTTAGAGAAGCAAAAACACCAAAAGACATTGACTTGCTGTGCGTAAAAGAAATCACTTTCCAAAAGACATAACATCTACATTCATATTGCACAACACCCCACCTTCTCAAATGCAGGTGAAAGAGGCATGTTGGAGCCAGTTTGACGAGATAAAATCCCTCTCTATTCACCCCCAGCTCCTCAGTACTTGAAATATAAGCTTTGGAATCTATAAAAAGGGTTTTATAGCAGTCAAATGTGGAAAATAATCTAAAAATGAACATTAGTATCTGCATAATTCCCTGTTTGTTAAGCACAGGATTACCTCTATAACCCCATATGGATTCTGTGGATTAAACAGAGAGGAATTAAAACAAAGCAGCAGAGGTAAATATATATTACTGATGGTAATGCTCATCTGATCACTTTAGCTTGCATTTCTAAGCAGTTGAACTACACTGGACATTATTGAGGGATCTCTGTTTTCAAACTTAATCGACTCGAGACGCACGAGAACGATGTGGCTGATCGTATTCTTTTTCTCGTGTCTGGAATGATCTAATCCATCTGAGAAACAAGACACAAGCATGGCAACTAAAGTGCGTGTAATGTCAAGAGGCAACTTGTTTTTATAGCAAATGTTTAAAGTGGTGTAAACCGTGTCTGATATGTTCCATATAAGTTGCAGGTCACTGTAAACAGCATACATTGCTCACACTGCTGGGATTCATTAGCTGTTCTCAGCTGGTGTTGCCACAATAACATTGTCTTGATTCTTTACTCTGCCCTAAAGAAGAGGGTTCATCCTTTATGTGGAGGGTGTATAAAATATGTGGTGGTATCGTCCATATGTTTTTTTTCATCCAACTGTCAAGCTGCATTTAAGTAAACTTTTGATGTTGGGCGATTTATTGTGCTCCCACCAGCTGGTTTATACTTCTCTATATGATATCTAGGATAAATGATTTTACCTTTCGCCGTGTATAACAATACAGACCAGAGTTTGAAGATTCTCTTCGAATAAAAAGAGAAACTATGAAAGTACTAAAAGGAAAGAAAAAAAAGTGATATATACATTTCGTTTGCTTGCCAGAACCTTTGAGTCACGTAACAACCATTTTCATAACAGGGCTGAGATATAAATGCCTTCATTTACAAAAATTACAGACAAATACATTACCAGTGCATCAAATATGAGAAAAGAAAAAGGCTGTGTTGCAAACTGTGGGACAAAACTGTACAAGGCACCAAGGAACTAATGGAATGTCATGGACTTCACTCACGCACATGCACAGACTCAGATGAACATAGCCCAAAATTTCACTACTCCAAAGCATTCCCCTTTCCCCAGTAAGTGCCTGGATTGGCCACAGCTCCTTTGTATAACTTCTGATGATCCATCCCCCAAACCCACCCTCTGATCTTGTAACGCTTTTTTTGCCCTGAACCGCTTATCCTCACAAGGGTCACACAGGGTGCTGGAGCCTATCCCAGCTGACTACGGGCACCAGGTGGGGAACACCCTGAATTGGTGGCCAGCCAATCGCAGGGCACGAGGAGACGGACAACCATTCATGCTCGCACTCATACCCAGGGGCAATTTAGAGCGTTCAAATAGCCTACCGTGCATGTTTTTGGAATGTGGGAGGAAACCGGAGTACCTTGTGAAAACCCACGCAAGCCCGGGTAGACCTGATATCAAACCCAGGACCCCAGAACTGTGACGCTGACGTGCTAACCATTCATCTGCCGGGCCGCCCATCTTGTAACGTGCAATGGCAAAAGTTTTCATGGTTTTTAAGTGCTATGCATCTGAATGCAATCTTGTTACGGTGGGTAGAGATAACTGTCATAAATCAGTTCTAGTTCAGGTAAGGCTAGTTGATCATGGTGACTGACCGAAATGGCCGTAAATAGGGTTTTTTTGTTGTTACAGCTGCCTTCATGTGCTGTCATAATTATGGTAAATACCACTTGTTGAGTCTAAAAATGTATTTGTCCTTTACATCGTGTTTTCTATTGTAAAATAGGGAATTTATTATCATATATTTATCGGCAGGTGGAATATGCTCCAGCAGCCACCGCAACCCTGCCGAGGATCCGCGGTACGAAAGATAAATGAATGAATGAAAGTTGTGTGCTTGATCATTTTATTTAATATAAATTTTTAATCCATGTTGTGAAAAACATATTTTAGGGTCAATCGGTTGAGAAATTAGGAAGTCTAAATTTACATTTGCATTCTGCGCCAAGTTCAGTAGTCAATTTTTCATGGGGTATTGCGAAATGCTAAACTTGTATAGGCTTTATTAATAGATGCTGCAGTACTTTGCGCGTTGTGATCTGATGGGAAGGAAAAGAGGAAAGGTGAGATGAGTAGTAGTGATCTTCTTCCATATTGATGGACATTAATGCATTCCCTGCAAATATTTCCCAGCAACCATTGCCTTGAGATTAATGCCATAATCAATGTAAATTAAAGATGCAATACTGAGGTCAAAAACCATCATTCTTCCAGCATTTGTGAACAAGACCCCAAGATACTTAAACTCCTTCACTTCGAAAATGACCTCATCCCTTACGCGAATCATTATTTGAGGACCATGATCTTAGAATTGGAGGCGCTGATTCTCATCCTGACGACATCACACTCGGTTATGCACCCTTCCAGCAAAAGTTGACGACCACGGCCTAATGAAGCCACAGAACCACATAATCAATAAAAAGCAAAGATGCAATACCAAACCGGACACTCAAACTTTTGGCTCCACCTAAATGTTCTGTCCATAAAATTTAGAAAGCAAATAGATGCCAGCGGGAAGCCTTGGTGGAGTTAAACCCTCACAGGAAAAAAAAGCAAATATACTGCTATCAATGCAGACAACACACTGACACCATTTTCCAGGGACAGAATCACCCTTATTAGATGTTTCGATACCCCATATTCCCAGAGCACCTCCCACAGGAATCCTCAGGGACATTGTTAAATGCCTTCTCCAAATTTACAAAACACATGAATTAGACTGCTTGGGTAAACTCCTATGCTCCAGTGAGTACCCTGCTGGGGGCGTAGAACTGGTCCACTATTCCACGACCGGGACAAAAACAGCACTGCTCTTCTAAATGGACTTCCTTCTCCAGTACCCTCGAATAGGCTGAAGAGTGTCATCCCTTTGTAGATGGAACACACCCTCCGGTCCCCCGTCTACAAAAGGGGTTCCACAACGCTGGGTTGCCAATCAAAGGCAGCATCTCCGATGGCCATGTGATTTTGCAGAGGTGCACCACCTGAGACCACCCTACAACATGGATATATATTTTTAAATATATAATAAATAACACAGATCTGGACTCTAAAATAGAATTTGAGAAGTTTTTACTCAAAAGCTCTTCATAATAATAATAAAAAGATAGTAGACAAAACACAATGAACAAAACTCCAGGTGCTTAATTATTAATAAAAATGGTATTTATTTAATTGAATTGAAATAAATCGTTAGCATGTCATAGTAAGCTTTAATCCGTCATCCATTAGCCATGCCGCTTATCCACATGAGGGTTATGGAGGTGCTGGACCCTAGCTCGCCTATAATCATATCAGGCATAATTATATATAAAAAAACATTTTTTCCGCAGTGTAAACTGAATCGCTTGTTACTCTGGGATACCACTTGCCACAGTAGCTTTATAGCAAGCACTGCATTCTGCACAATTCTAATTTTTATATGGCAAAGCATTTTTCTGCTATTATTGTGCATGGTATGATACAGCCTAAAACATCACGTGCTTATTTTTGTGAACAACAAAAATGCCGATGCACAGATCCTGAGTCCTATTTCAACTGAAAGTCACAGAAGTGAGATCGAAATGATGTAAGATATAATTAGATTTAGCTAATGGATTTGATACCTGTACCTGCAAATCAGGCTGCTGTGAGGGATTTGATTTCACAGATTTGTAACCAGACACACTCTTCTTACTGTGTGCATCAAAGTAAGCCAATCCTCGCCATATCCAATCGCCTACCCACAGGTCCTGCCACCACAATGGTTATTTCATGTGTGTTAATAAATATAAATATCTATTCACTATTCTCATCAGAAGACACCAGAAACTAAAATAACAAATAAGGAAATGCATTTACTTTTTGGGGGATTTTGGAACTTGGATCTTCTTGGATCTTTTTCGTATCTCAAGGCACTCATTAGCATATAAAAATCTTTCGTAACCTGGAAATTTTGTACCTTAAGACATATATATATATATATATATATATATATATATATATATATATATATATATATATACATATATATATGTATATATATATATATATATATATATATATATATATATATATATATATGTATATATATATATATATATATATATATATATATATATATATATATATATATATATATATATATATATATATATATTTAGGAAAATTTTGTACCTAGAGGCTACAGTATTCGCCGTGGAAGGCCCCAAAAGTATCCTCTCTTGTAAGGCCAATTTGGATCTGGATAAAGAAGGCATGTTTTAAATTCCTTGCCATTTTCATGCAAATCCTGGTTTGGAAGATGGATTATTTCAGTGGCGGGCCATGCATTTGGGCCGAACCCCACCAGGGATTGTTCTCTCGAACTCAGAACTGTGAAGTAGACATGCTCAACATTCGTCCCTAAAGTCTTACAAGTGTAACCACTTGGTTGCAGTCAGGTGTTGTTTGTTTCAGCAAGAACATTGTTGTTCTGTGCTGGATCTGATGAAATGAAAAGCTGCACCCACTGCGGCCTGTTGTGGAATCTATTTAAGACTCATGTTCCATATGATTGTTATTTGCTTGTTTCAGTGCAGGATAAAAGATTAGAGGTGTGTTGAGGGATAGGTGAGCAGATGAGATGAAAACACAATCCTCATTTCCAAAGGACAACTCCACCATCACCCATGTTCAGATTTATGGTCTGATGGTATCGCGTGTGAATATTAGGATCATATTCAACCATATATGATATATGATCCGTCACTGAGAGATGATGAAATTAGGGCTGCCTTCTTCGTGCAATTCAGAATAGGAACAAACTGCAAGAAAGAACAATGCAGCAAGGAATACTGTTAACAAGTAGAATGTTTCCCATGCTCCATAAATGAGAGCAATTTCGTTCACCCTAGTGGGCAGTGCATGGGCTGATATTTTGGATGAAATGTTTGCATATGTGAAGCAGATGCGGGAGAGTGTCACACTTGATGGGCAGTTCATACAGTTTTTGTTTTTTTTCCATCATGTGGCACAATGCACATTGTACGTCAGACTCAAGCCCCCGGGTATCCTTATTTGCTATGATGGACCAAGAAGACTAGTATATTGTTATTCTATTACAGTTATCTGCAACTATGCAATGACAACAAATATTGCACTTTTAATTCGCTGTTGTGATATTACTATTAGAGAAGCTCCTCCATTAATAGAGTAACCCAAGTTGGGTAAAAAATAATTTGAAAACCTTTATTGAAAAATTGATCAGAATAGATGGTGATTTATTGATAGAGGAGGGATCTAATTGTATAATGTATGCTGATTATTTCTTCTGTCTTCAAGATAAGCAAAACATCAAAGAATTTCAAACTAATGAACTAGCTAAATGTGTTCTAGTAATGATTTGTATATTTCAAAATGACGCAAAACTGCAACCATACGCTGTGTTAGTAGGTGTCTCTTTGATTAGAATTTTTTGCCACAGAATGTATCATAAATCTGGTCAATCTGATCAGAGCGAGGACATATAAATACTAAAGACCCCCTTGAACCTTTGAAAAAATTGGGTTCATTATCATCACTTTTAGTTTTCAAAATCATTCCATATACAGCTAGTAAGACATACTGGAAATAAGCAGGGGTGCAACTTTACATACAGTAAATGAGGTGACCAGACTTTGTCAACAGCAGCTAACCTTAGCTAAATGAAGGATTGTACATGTAAGGTGTTCGTTGCCAGAGTAGCAAATAGCAGTGACAATGCTTTGGATCTGCTGTATACATTTCATTGAGTCATTCATTTTCTGACCCGCTTTATCCTCACTAGGGTCATGGGGGGTGCTGGAGCCTATCCCAGCTGACTTCGGGCCAGAGATAGGGGACACCCTGATCCCACCAGCTGATCGCAGGGCACACCTATACCTATGGGCAATTTAGAGTGTACAATCAGCCTACCATGCATGTTTTTGGAATGTAGGAGCAAATGGGAGTACCTAGAGAAAACGCACGCAGGCCCGGGGAGATCATGTAAACTCCACACAGGTGGACCGACCTGGATTTGAACCCAGGTCCCCCACTGTGAGGCCAATGCGCTAACCACTCAAGCCGCTGGGCCGCTCCCGATATACATTTCCCACAGTAATTTCTTCATGCACCACACCTAAAGGGAATGAGAGGAGCTGCTTTGATTGGTGCTGAATAGAGTCTCAGTGCTTACATCTTCAACAGCACACACAGCCCTCTTTCAAATATGACCACGTGCCCACATTTGCAAAATGACCAACCTTATTTTCTTTGCCTCCATGCTGGCCTTGTCACAATATTAGGTGGAAACATTTAAAATGTTGACATTGGAATTTAATGATCTTAAATCTGAGAATGGAGATGTTCATTGGAGGGCAACATCATTCAATGCTCAGATGAAATATGCTTGGTTAATCAGTTGGTCAGTTGCTCTTTATTTATTAAACTGCTGGTTAACATTTTAAAGCAGATGGAGTTATTCAATCAAAAACATATTACATCAAGAACTCACTCCCAGGCTACAGGTTGTATAAAAGCGTGAAACGTAAATAAATTAGTACAGTAACCGAAGCAGATGTTTTGAAATAGAACAGAGATCACTCGATGGTTTAATGATGATTTAAAAACACATTTGAACTCAGTGTAATTTGTACTATTGTTGATCAACTTTGGAGACACCACTCCACCAAATAAGGAAAAATCTTTGTAACAATGTATTGCTCTCATGGTGAGCCAGAAACTCAACACCTAAAATCAATGCCAAAGCACATTGAAGGTGTTCTGGCTGCTTGCTTCAATGTGTCACCTGTCTGTTTATCGATGTAACCCTTTTTTTCACGTAAGGCTTCTTGTCAGCGTTTCTTACCTCATATTTAGATAACCCCAGCTGGTCAGAGTCTGCTAGACCTCCACTACAGTGCTGCTGACAACTCTCCTGTTGGCCACAAAACTTTCATCATATCCCACATCATGCAGATGACGAACCATATGCATACATTCTCAAACAGCCCGTGAGAAGCAAGTAAAAGTCACTAAGAAACAATAAAGTAGACCTCACATGCAGAGCAAGTCACCACATTGAAAATGATTTTATTTGGTCTTCTTTCCACTGCTTTCCTGTCTCAGATAGGAATGACATTGGCTTGCTTGTTACATATCACTCAGTGAGCCTGGCGCAACACACATGTCATTGAGGAGGATGTGGCAAAGATAGTTAAGAGCAGGACTGTATGCTGCCTTCTTCCAGCAATCTGACTTGTGGACAAAAGAAGAAACTCTGAACAAGGATGCTCGAAAACATCTGGTGCACAGTTGCAGTAACTCATCCACCAGAAGCTCATTCTCAGTTCTCCACCTCTTTCCACCCTCCTTTCCTGTCTATCTCTATATCTGGCCGTCAGTTTTATGGAGACATTACAGCTTTTAATTACTTCTAGTGATTCAGAACAAGACTTTGGCTCATGACCCAAACTTGTCCATGAGCAATAAGCCAGGGTGGAGAAACTGAGACACAACAAAATGACAACTATAGACCTGTGCTCTTTGGTTGTGTGCACATCTTTGGGATTTGCTGTGTATGCGTGTGTGTGTGTCTCTCTCTCTGTTTCAACTACTATATAACGGTAAAGAGAAGGCGGGGGACACCCTGAATCGGTGGCCAGCTGATCGCAGGGCACTAGGAGACAACCACGCACACTCACACCCAGACCTAGGGGCCATTTAGAGTGTCCAATCAGCCTACCACGTATCTTTTTGGAATGTGGGAGGAAACCAGAGTACCTTGAGGAAACCCACGCCTGAACATGCAAACTTCCCACAGACGGACATGACCTCGATTTAACCCAGGACCCCAAAGCTGTGAGGCCGACACGCTAAACACTCGCTCCATATATATATATATATATATATATATAGATATATATATGTATATATATATATATATATATATATATATATGTATATATATACATATATATGTATATATATACAATTTAAAAGGCAGGAAAAGCCTACTAAGACTGCTAATCTTTATTTGGCATTAATCAAAGGAGCTTTATACGGTGTAGGGTTGTGCCAGTGCCAGTCACATTTAACATGATTTAGGATGTGACATCCATGGTGGATAAAGTTTGTAGGAGGATATTTTTTAATACTATATACTATTTGTCAAATATATGCCATTTGGACAGGCGTGTGTATGCTTTTTTAAATCACTGCATATCAATAAAAATATCTCAGGCTTTGCATCAGGTGATGGATAGGTTTTAGCTTGTTAAATATATAAAATGTCTAGATTGCCCATGGCTGCACTGCATAACTGAATGATTAGTAAAATCCCAGCCTTAATTGCGTGGTTAGTGTCAAGAAGCTGAACTCTACCCAGGTAAAAAAAACAAACCTCTTTAGAAAAATAAATATTATTTTTGCTGGTTAGCAAGGTTTAAGTCCGTGATCCCAATAGACCTTGGACATCTCTCTTGCATTAGTGGGAGCTTAGGTCTCTCTTTGATTTGATTTCTATTGCCATCCTGTTCTCTATCTCTGACAGATGCTGCTCCCTTTTGGGGCACACGAACCTGAGTGAGGTGAGACCCTGAAATGACCGTTGAAATTGCACTGTAATCATACACATCTAAACCAACAAGAAAATGTATGCCATATGGCTTAAAGCTCTCTGTTTGTGTTTGAGTGAGATGGATGGGGATTATTGACAAGAGTTTTCAGAGTCGTGTCTGGATAGATGAGCTGAACAGCAGTGATTCTTGTTGGCCCGTTTCTGTGATCCGATCTGTCGTGGCCACTCAGCTGTCCATCTGCCTAGTGTTTGACAAGTGTTTGATGCAGCACAGGCCTTAAAGAGGATCAGATCCTTCCTGGATAGGCTTTTCCTTTTACCCTGTGCAGCAGAAGCTCTGCTAATACATCAAACACGTGCTCCCCCTTGTTCCACATCTCTGTGAACTAATGAGCTATTTTTATCAAACAATATGTGTCGGATAACCAAAGGAGACTGAGCAGCGCCTTCCAGAGTTAGTGCACCACTCAGAGAGAAGAAAAAAAGCACCAGCTTGAATGTATTGCCTCTTTTTGCTTCGTGATCCTGATGGCCTCTTTCTCTGTTTTGATGCTTAAGCCTCCCTTACTTAGTTTGGCTCCCACCTCGTTAGTCTGGTCCTGTTTTGGGACAGTTGCGCTCCATGTCCAAACATGTGAGGGATTTCCTCATGAAATTTCCCAGTAGAGAAAAAAGGAGGGATGAAAGGCCTTGTCCAGAAATTAGAGTGAATCATGTTGTAAATTTCCTTCTGCTCCATTTCGTTAAAGACCCAAGGAGGCCAGAGAGATGTTATCCAGGTGAAATTAGGGAATTAACTCTGGCATGAAAACAAATGATATAGTGCGTATGGATGGAACATCTAGGTTTGCTGTTTTATGTTTATGTTTTTGTTTCTTAAAGTAAATATATTTAAAAGGGCTGTCTACATTAACAGCACAAATTTTGTGAACTTACATTAATGCAACATAAAACAATACCCTTAATTGGCCCAGCTCAAAGATTGGGGAATTAAACTCTCAGATGTACTAGATCTTACCTTTAAGAAACACAATTGCAACCAATATAATCAACTTGTAGGGAGAGGAGAATTGTCAAGTTGAGGACACATTTGATTAATTCTTCACCGGTGCTCTCTCTTTTCACTACAGTTCTTAAAAATGTTTTCACTTTACACATTTTGGCACAAACTGGACTAGTCTCTGAAATCACTTATTTTGGAGCCACCACACATTATTTTGATAAAAAGGGGGGGATCTCATTCATTCATAAGGGTTGTGGGGGTTGCCAGAGCCAATCCCAGCAAAAGGCAGACTACACCCTAGACTGGTCGCCAGTCAGCCATAGGGGTCACAGAGAGACAAGTGACCATTCGTACTCACAATCATACCGCCACCAACGGGAATCAAGCCCACGCCTTCCTGCATTAAAGTCAGACAAGTGAAGCAATGGACCATCATTCGGCTTAGGGAGGATCTCATTAAATATAATGATTCACGGTGTGGTTCATGACTAGTGACACATTTAGCTCCACTTTTGAGTTGGATTAAAAAATATATAATACTCAAAACAGGGCAGCCTGGTGGAGCGAGTGGTTAGCGCGTCGGCCTCACAGCTCTGGGGTCCTGGGTTCAAATCCAGGTCATGTCCATCTGTGTGGAGTTTGCATGTTCCCCCTGGGCCTGCGCGGGTTTCCTCCGGGTACTCCGGTTTCCTCCCACATTCCAAAAACATGCATGGTAGGCTGATTGGACACTAAATTGCCCCTAGGTATGGGTGTGAGAGTGCATGGGTGTCCATTGCCTTGTGCCCTGCAATCGGCTGTCCACCGATTCAGGGTGTCACCCACCTCTGGGCCGGAGTCAGCTGGGATAGGCTCCAGCACCCCCCGCAACCCTAATGAGGATAAAGCATTCAGAAAATGAGATGAGATACTGAAAACAAATTTCAGATTTCAACTCGTGCCCTTCATAATTGAAAGATGGTCTTACGTAATTTCCTTGTTCCAAAGTTGTTTTGTAGAACATCCTTTTTACTTATTTGTTTTGCCTCAGAATGTTGTGTGTTCTGGAAGAGTACTTCAGTACTTCAGTGGGTTCAAATCCTTGTTGGTCCACCTGTGTGGAGTTTGCATGTTCTCCCTGGGCCTGTTTGGGTTTCATTATTTCAGAATCATTGCTAATAACCAAATTGGAAAAGGTAAATTAATACTACTACAACAAAGTATACAATCAGCACTAACACAAAGATTTCCCAATATTAATCTGAATAATAAATCCAAATTCGTGTGCTGTAATTTATTGTCCTTGAGTTCACATCTGTCATAACTTTCCAAGTTAGCATGATCAATTTGCTACTGTGTATACCAGCATGTTCCCAATCTTTCAATCTGCGGTCACACTGTAACCACTCCCTTGTGTGCTTCTTCTATCTTAAGATCACTTTGCCTTGACCTCATCTAGACAACAAATGCAAAAAGTCCTTAAGATCAACACGCCTTTGGGAGCATCATTACGGCCCTCCCTTTGATAAGTGCTGAGCTTTATGTTTTTTCACATCCAAAATAAAACACAACATTAAGCTATTCATTAAAGCCAACTACGCTTAATTATCCCTCACTTACCCCAGTGCCAGTGCAGCATGAGAGGCACATGTACTTAGGTCCAGATGTGTCGATGAGTCAGTCGGGAGATAGCAAACCGCAGAGGGGGCTTCTCTCGTCTCATGAGTCCTGTGGTTTCCAGGCGCATCAGGCTGAGCGTGCTTGTCGTTAATGGCTGCTCACTGCCTGCCCAGTTACCCTCATGACACTATTGGCTATGTGAAATCACGATTCCGAAGTCGGGGGAAGAAAATTAACGCAAAGTGGAAAACAAAAAAAACAGAGCTTTATGCATTCAGCAGCCAGTGTGTACTACAAATAAAGACACGGAGCAAATATCGAAGTTACCGTCCATTTGAATTACCAAGATGGAAAACATCTTAACTGCACAGCATCTTTAAGCATCTGTAAAAGTGCTCTACACACAAAACATATTATTATCTTTTTGGTGATCAATATTGCACGACATCATACAATTTACTCATCATATCTTAACATCCTGATTGTATGAGAAGGTTTACATTTGAATCATTTTCCATTCAATCAATAATTCCTGTAGATTTGGGCAAATAGGATACTGTAAAAACAGACTTGTGCATGTGACAAGCAGGTCATTTTCAGAGTCAACAACTTTGTGATCTAATCCTAGTTTAGAGATCCCAGTGTAGCATTTGAATTTTCAACAGCCTTTTGCATGATGTTGTTCCACAAATTCCATCTAGATTAAGTGTAGCCTATGAACTGTCAATGTGTGTTTCTAATAATGAATAATAAATTAGCTTTGCGTGACTGATGAGCAGTCTAGGATGGCCAACCTTTTTTTACCTGTAGTAAAATGGCTACTGTGTAGAGTGGGATATTGTGTGGTAATTTTACCAGTTATATATATATATATATATATATATATATATATATATATATATATATATATATATATTTAGATTTATTCTAAATGGAAAAATGCACTTGCCTATCCATATATATATATATATATATATATATATATATATATATATATATATTTAGATTTATTCTAAATGGAAAAATGCACTTGCCTATCCATATATATATATATATATATATATATATATATATATATATATATATATATATATATATATATATATATATATATATATATATATATATATATATGGATAGGCAAGTGCATTTTTCCATTTAGAATAAATCTTGCCGAGAGTAGTTTTACACTAATAAACCTTGCATCTGGTCCTGTGTGGGGCCCTTGTTAACTTCCTCCAACCCAGTAAGAATTACAATGGGTGACAGCACATGGTGCAGCTGAAGTCAATATATTTTTCTTTTTCAACTTGACTTTCAACTGATGCAATGAAAGACTTATACACATCTATCATATTAATCAACACGCTCTGTCATTTGTTTGTTGTTAAAGACTATTTGATGTCCAAAAAACAGAAATACTTTTTAATGCATGATGTTGAAAATGTGTCCCAGGGCAGTCAACCAGTCACACCACAAGTCAATTTCAATTTTTTCCTCCATATGCAACATGCATCTGACATTTCCATGCAGCATTAATGTTTTTAAATATGTCATATAAAATATGTAGCTTATGTCTTTGCACAATGAGTGCTTATTAATCATGCCTGATATGTCATCAACAGTGAAATAAGATGACTGATTGACAAAACAACAACAGATGTGGGCAAGCATTGGCACAACATACTGACTATTGGCCACATTAATCACCTTGTCATTCATGCATTAATTGACGACGGGACTTTTCTGCCTAAAAATGTTAATCTCCAAGTTGGTTTTCACTTGAACTGATTGTCAGTAAAGGAGAGCATCAAAGAACAGAGGGGTGAGCTAACATGCATTAATCCCTCGGCATATCCTGTACTACATTTTAGAGAAGGAAATAATGACCAAACTAATCCTAACATTAGCTTTTTGAATTGGAATGTGTATGTTTTGAATCATTTTTAACTCAACAGCACCGTGAGAGGAAGCAGAGACTGGGGGGTGAAGGGGGCTAGGCAAGTGGTGGATGAAGTGTAAGAGTGAATGAAAGATTGCGACACAAGGGGAACCTTGTTAGTACTTTGTGACAATGTGCAGAGAGACTCTTGTCAGTTGGTTGGCAAGATGAGCGTTTTGTAAATGATTGTTCTCCCCTGTCATGGGGCTTATTTCTTTTTTCTCCACCATGTGTTTGTTCAGTGTTTCTAAAATATTGACTTTTCAGCCTTTTGGCATGATTTTATCAGGAAATCATCTCCTAACTTCACTTTATCCGAGCCTTCTGGCCAGGCTTTACACTGTATCTCAGTGAACTTTAGCTCACCTGATGTCATCCGGCTGTGTGCCACCTATAAATCAGATGAAATCTTAGTAGCAGTTTGGAGAAGTGTCAGCATATGTAACCTGTTCCCAGACAATCGTCAGTGCGTAGGTCAAGAGAACACTCCTCAGCTATGTCTCAATTTGCCTTCACAGCGTTACAGATGTATATGTGTGAGGAGGCTCTTAATGGTTGATAATCCAATTCCTGCCACTGAAATCAAATCTCACTGGCGCCAGTAGTTTTTTCCCCCTCACAAATGATGGCCTCCACTACTGCCTGCTTATATAAGCAAGAGATGAGCCAGTGAATATGAATTTACCTTCCGTCAGTCTACCATTTCGTCCTCACATTCCTGGGGTCGTTGGTTAGATGCCAGGTCGGTACTCGCTGTGTGGAGTTTGCATGTTCTCTGCGGGCTTGTGCAGGTTTTCTCCAGGTACTCTGGTTTCCTCCTACATCTTAAAAACATGCAGGGTCAGCTGGTTGAACACTCTAAATTTTCCCAAAATATGAGTGTCAGCGTGAATGGTTGTCCATCTCCTTGTGCCCTGCGATTGGTTGGCGACCAATTCAGGGTGTCCCCCACTTGGTGCCAATAGATAGCTGGGATAAGCTCAAGCACCGACTGTGACACTTGTGAGGATCAGGGGTTTGGAAAATTAGTGAATGAATGAATATAACATGTCGACTCCTTCCTCTGTTCTGTGTAAGATACAATATTATTTGGCATTTTGAATCAAGTGGTAGGATAACAGAAGAGGGTGAGGGGATTGTACAGCACAATAGGATACCATTTACCGTATGTCTTAATGCCTTCTTGAGGTCAGTCATTGATTTTTCTGAAACCACGAGCAATGGAGATAAGATTAAGTATTCGATTTGTGCAGTGTTTCCAGCACTGTTGTTGGTTGTTTGTGATCATTTGACCAGCACCTATAAGAAGTGCATAGCTATTTGTTCATGTGTAAATTACAGAGTAACAGCAATATCTTCTCAGATTGAATAATAAGAAATGTGTGAAATTATAATTAACTCTACTAAATTGGAATATTTTCTAGACTTTTATGGCTTGGTTCCCTATATGTATATTTTAAAAAGTGTTGATAAGAATGGATTACTTATGTATGTAAAAAAAATATTCAAAAACTCTCTATGACTCCAAAATATGCTTATCATACCAATTTCCAAAGTGCCCACCAATAGATTTCAATTTATTCTGAGTGTTAAATAAAATCTGATAGTTAACAAAGTAAACTATATGACAAGCGTAACCATGGACTAAAATCTAAATATGCTAACTAAAAAACTAAAAATGTAACTTTCCCAATAAATTCTTAGTTATGACTCTGTAAATCACTCGATAGTGCAGTGGCAATGATAGGCACTGGTTTGGAGATTACATCCCATATTATTCATTCAATGTGGAATGCAATATCTTAATTTCCATTCATACCACTGTGGTATATTAGAGGGATATTTTGGCAGAATTATTTGATTGCGTGTGCGGTGGATTGGTCGCCGGTCTTTTGGTCGCGGTCTTTTGGTGGCCGGTCTTTTGGTCGCGGTCTTATGGTCGCCCGGACCGCGACAACGGGCGACCAAAAGACCGGCGACCAAAAGACCGACGACCAAAAGACCGGCGACAAAACAAGGTAAAGCAACACGGTCTACGCATCAATAAAAGCCAACAATGGCCATGAGCAGTTTCACTGAGCCGACGTGTGAGTGTATAAGAGTTCGTATGTACATGAGTTGTCCCCTTAGGAAGGTACATCAGTCAGGGTCTTAACAAGTTCTTCAACAAAAAACAATAAAAGTCCGGGAAATTTGGAGCTTTTCTTTAGCCTAATAATTAATAGGGCATTAAGTATGACTAAATAGTAATTCAGTTTGTATTTAGGGAATTTGAGCAACGATTTAAATGGTAATTATCACTTACCTTCGGGGTGTACCATTTGATTGGGTCAAAGAAAAGAGTGTTGTTAAGATTTCAATTAATAAAAAAAATTGCAAACTATATTTCTCTACCATGTAGTACAATAAATATATGAATAGGCCTTCAAAATGCTGAAAAATAAAGCCGACTGAAAGAGCCAACTGATAGCCAGCATCATTGCCACACACGAAAGCAAGTGTGTGGCAATGATGAGCACGGTACCTCATACAAAAGTTGCAGTCGCTAAATGTTTATGGCGTGGTACAATTCACTTGAAATTTAGTGGGCCCTTGGCAGTAATATAGCTGAACGGGAGATGATTTATTTGAGGGATCAGGGCCTGTCATTTGGCGCCAAAGCTGAATTGGTAGCTAAATGAGGAAGCTGCAATTGTGCTGTGCGGAAAGCTATTGAGTTCTTGCAATGTTCTGCTGTTGTGACTGTACCAAATTTTGAGAGAAACTGTTACAGCACCTTAGACTCAGTGGGGACTTTCCACGACAACGCACTCTTAACCGAACAAACAAATTTAAATTAACTTGGATGAATATATACAGACACACTCAAACATACGTTTAATGTAACTTTACACAAAACTGAATTGTAATTTTGTTTTAATCTTTTTTTACCTTCATTCTGGCCGGGTTAGTTGTTTGCTACGCCTCCACCCTCACATTCGGCTGTTTGCTGTTGTATTCCCTTCAAAATATTCCGAAAATGATGCACACAGATGTCGTCACAATAGGATAACACACGACCACTTGCCAACGAGAAGTATTAGTCTTGAATTAGCAATCGCTCCGCCAACGGGAGCTAACAGGCTAGGGTGAAAACAGGAAATGCAATAGCCTCCCCACATATTGATTGTGGGTAATGAAGTTTTATTCTGAGAAAGGGTGCCATTGCCTATGGGTGTTGTGTGCACGAGTATACTTCATTACTCAGAAAGCCCTCTTTTTGCCCACGCATGCGCGTTGTGCGTTTCCTGGTCGAAACTCATCTGAATAAATCGTTCAGTCCTCGTAGATATAGTAGTTATACACGAAAGAGATGCGGCAAAAAAGACAGTGCGCCACAATGATAAACAGCCTCTCATGTCATGGCCACCTGACTTGGTCGCATCTCGAAATTTTGATCGTATCGCGAGCGAATTATTCGATCGAAATTTTCGTCGTACCACGAGCATGTCGTACCACGAGGTACCACTGTACAATACAATTGCAAGTGTTTGTTTTGTACAGACACAGGCACATGAAAATTAAAGGATTCCACAAAAGGCCTTTTCTGACAACAGTTAACAATTGTCTCACTGCAAGCTCTGCTTCTGATTTTGAATTAAAAAAAAAACATTTTTATTTAAACATGAGATCTTTTTTGTTTATTTGTGTGATTTACATTCATTTCCAGCTCAGATATAAATGTCAAGCTGGCAGAAAAAGATTGTATCTGTAAAGGAAAACTAAACACTGTTGAGTTATACTTCTGCTTGGGAGTATAAATACAGGCCAGAATGGAAATAAATAGCCTGTGAGGGATCATCATTTACTGGGAAAAAAAGCCATTCTCTTTGAATTCATTTCTTTATGTTCCACTTACAAAGTAAAAATGCAGACAATAAATAGGTTTAAACTCTGTCTTTCCAAAGATAAAATCATCTTTACATTCCATAAAATCTATTCATGTGTTCCTTGTTTTAAAAGGAAAGATGATCTCAACTTTATATTTTGCTTCCAGGTAAATAAATGAGCCTCCTTTGTGAAGCTGCGTAATCAGTTAAAAAGTAATTACTTAGATATAAGATGATGAAAATGTACAGGATGCTAGGTGCCTTGATATAAACGGTGTTCTTGGATGATATCCATTAGGGGAGATACCCTCGTTGTATCAGAAGCTGCAGGAAGAGTTTTACATGGTAATTGGTTGCCCTCTAGCTGTCAACAATGAGAAGTTTGTGTTTACCTTGAGACCTAAAATGGCACTGTTGACATAGCATGTCAGACAGTGTAGCGTTTGATTCTGTAAAATAGTACAAACACAAGTAATAAAACTAGATATACAGTGTAAATCAAGAACAAATGGCAGCAAAGTTAAATTTAAACATAAATATGTAATTGATTGGAAGCATAGGTGAGAAATAAAAACAAAAGGATAACAAACTGGTAGTGCAATGTATGGAAAACCTTTTTTTATTTTTTTATTTTGCAAACAGTGTAATTGCTAAATGTTTTTCTAAAATGAGCTTCACATAATTCCCCTGTCAGGCACAAACTTGATGTGCATATTAAATACAAGTGGTCTTGTAAACATGCAAAGCAATACTTTTAAACTTTGAGCTTTATATACTACATACATTTCAAATAGTTACTGTTAACGCTTAAGGGTAACCTTGTATATGATGAATCCAGCTTTTTGTGTTACAGGAGTTTATAGTGTACCAATTTCTCTTTAGCTGTCAAATATAATTTATGTTGCGTTGATTCACTGAAAGTGTTGTTTATCAGGCACCTAGCAACACTATTTGGAATGAAAATTGCCCCTTTAAATGACTAGGAAAACTCTGCCACAAGCCAAATATCTTTCAGGCCAGGTTTGCTTTAACAAATATTCTTGCGCTCTAAGCCATGCTAAAAATCTAAAGTGGCATCAGTTAAGCAAGTGTACAAAGTTTTCCGCTTGCATTCTTCCATGTCAGGGCATACAATTTCGATGGAAGTGATGTGAAAGTTGTTCTCACAGGCTAAGCTGTGTGAGAAGCTTTATGGCCATGGCCTAAATTGGCAATGTGTCTCCAAATAACCAATTGAGATTAATTGCAGGAAATAGCTCTGAGATGGTTTGATGTTTGCATGCATCTGTATTATTCATTGAGAGAGCTTATTAGCAGTGCAATATCTTGCCTTCCCATGCATGTCAGCTGAAACAAGTGCAAATTTCACCCGAGGAATGGGCACAGGGTGTGTTCCCGTGGTACTTTAAAGGCCAAGTGTAAGCACAAATGAGACGGCAATTAGAGATAATGTCATTTCACACACAGTTACCTATTTTTCCGTGAGAACGAGCTTGGACAAGTGCAATAATGAAAGCCAGAAGCTATTGAAAGTGTTCCCAAAACATATTTATTTTTCTCAACCATCTTTCCCAACACCCACCCCACCCGCCTTCTACATGAACCACAGCCATGGAATTGACTGTTTTCTACAGAAGGACCGAGATTTGGCCTTATCATCCAAGTCTCACAGTTTTTTTCCTCCCTGGGTTCAATTTTCTTTACCTTAAATTACCTCACACTCACTCTGTTTTACATAAATCCCACTTGCACGCCACGCATACAAATGCACACACACACACACACACACACACACACACACACACACACACACACACACACACGTCGTTATCCTATTTGTGGCCTTGGCAGTCAGATTGTTGCATTGTGGTTCAGTAGCCAGTGTTTCCCCTGTCACAGAGTTGAGGGTGCAAAACCTACACCACACATGCTTCCACAAGAGCGGGATGTCAGTTTCCAGAATGTCTCGTCTCAGTGGGGAAACCTGGGATGGATTAACCTCAGGCTGAGGGACGAAGATGCAAAGGGTTGAGTTTCACAAGTTTCTGTACTTTTCTCCCGTCTCTGTTCCATTGGCATTGGAAAGTTTTGGGGTGAGCGGATAGTTCAAACCCGAATATTGGAGCTTGCAATACGTACGACTGACAAGTTCAACACTCCATGCGTGTTTGGTATCATGAAAAACGTGACTAAAGAGTCAATGGAAACGCTTTGAAAAGGCTTAAAATCATCTTGGATGACTGTTCACTTGATAAGAACAAGTGACACAAATGTCAGTGAGGGGAAAATATAAAATGATACTACGTGTTTTAGAATGATAAACTAAACTACAAAGACAATGAAGTTAATAAGCCCTTACAGTTAATTGGTTTAATTCAATGATTGACTACATTTTAATGATAAATCTGGTTCGATCTGTACATTAGAAAGTACTAAAAGAAAAAATACTGGCCCTTTGAGTAACAAATCATTTTTTTACAGGCCAACAAAATAAACAACGGCCCCAAACAGATAATATCCTTTGCTGAAAACCACCTTTTACTAAACAGTCCCTGCCATGGAGTAGGAAAATAATGTGTGTAGAAGAAACATGCATTCAATTCAGGACTCCAGGCTAACTTTTTTTTCCTGGCAGCAAGGCAGTCATAACCTAAATTTTTAGAGGCCAATTAGAAAATTGTGGTGACATGGATCAGTGGTGGAGTAGTTGTTCCCTAACCCGGAGATTGCGGGTTCAATTCCCTCACCCTGGTGCCCTTGTCGAAGTCTCATTCAGCAGGATATTTAACCCCACTTTGCTCCTAATGCTGCATTTATCAGTAGGTGAATGGGCAAAAAGTGTCATATCACTTTGAGAAGGTATGAGAAGGTAGACTAAACAAGTGTAAGCTGATTTATTCAAAATCTATGGGTGGAAGAAACATTTGCAGGGTGTATATTTTGTTTTCACTTATTATTCCAAAATTTTTGAAGAGATAATTAATGCATTATGACCAACTACTGGACTTAAGTTTGGAGCAAAGGTTTGTCTGCAAAAAAGTATCTAATGATAATAATTTTCCATTTTAGTGAATGGCAAATTTACTCACTGCCAAATTTCAAACACTCCTTTTTTAGGCATGATTTGTCCACTTGGTGTCTACTGAAGCACAATTTGTGGTCAGATGCACATTTGTTCACATCAGATCATTTCTCATGTAATAATCACATTGGCTTTGCACTTTTCAGTCTATTTTGAGGCACCAACTTTAGAGCAAAGCCTCCTGGAACTTGCAGTATAATATGTTAATGCACTAGTTGGCCAACTGGCAAGCCAGATTTTGATCTTGTGGGCCAAATATAATTATGCTGCGGGACTGAATTGGTCGCATGGCTGAGTTTGACTAATATGTTTTAGGATATAACTCTTCAACACTGAAGCCCCACAAGTTTCATGGTTGTTGATTTTTTATTATTATTATTATTTGTAATCAGGTGAAAGCTAATGTTTCCTATTTGTATTTTGCTCAGGAGGTTCAGGGAAGCATCGAACCAAAGAAGCAAAGAAGAAGAACAAGCAGAGACTACGCTTTTGGGCCCAAAATCAGCACCGTGACCACTTGGCCTCTGCACGCTTCAGCCAGTGAGGACTAAGAAGATGGACTCACCGTTGAACAAAGAACTTACGCAAAGCTGCTATCTGCAACCATGCTCTGATAGACAAATATCACCAAACACCGTCAACCTCTACTGCCTCTCAGACCTGTAACAACATCACACCTACACCCTCACCTACCAGAACGTCACCATGATTTGAAAATATCACTGCAAATGTGTGCCTACTATACAGTATTAGTCAAATCATATTTCCCACACCGGCCTCTTGCTGCTTCACCTTGATCTGCACTGTTCAGCTAGGTGACTTTATTCCCACAGCCCCAACCCATGCCTTGCCTTGTGGACTGCTACAGCTGACATTATTGAGTTGCGTTCCCATCAATAACATTGTCGTGAGGATGGAAGATGGAGGGGCAAACACAGACTGGCAAACAAAAGAGGGGAAGTTGAGAAGAGAAAGGTAGTATGAGACATGGCAACTATTCAAAGGGTGTTATGTGAGGGAGTTGAGTCAACTGCCCCCAAATAAGAGAGGAAATGAGAGAGTAAAGAAACAATGAAGGAGGATACAGACGTATCAGTTCGCGCTGAGGAAGGTGAGGCTGACGGCTAAAAGATGGCACCTTGAGCTATGAGAGACTGTTTTTTTAATTTTTATTTTGTGTTTATATTTATGTCAAAGCTACCCTCACTTTTCTGTCTGAATTGATATGGACTGTTTCTGTGTGGCCTTTATGTTCTGTACATTTTATGAGAGTAATATTAAATAAATTACCAAGTATTTTATTCTCAGCACAAACTGTTTACCTTCAGTTCGCTGTATGCTCTAACTGTATAGTGTGCATAAGAAAGAAAAATTAAGAACTTTAGTTGCTTGACAAGCATGACAAGAGATACACATGTACATAGATTAAATCTAACTATTCTTTGTCTAATTATGGAAGCTAGTTGCTGTATTTTCAGTATTGACATGTTCACCATTCTCGATGTTGCCGAGATAAAAGGCAACAAGGCCAGGCTGCAAAATAATTGCAAACAGTCACATAGCCATTGCATAGCTATTTCATTTATGTGCTATATATTTGATTTATTTATTAATTGTATTCCATACGCCTTTTAGGTCAATGACTATTTTGCCTCATACTGTTACTCTTGTATGTTTTAATATTCTTTGAGATTGGCATAATAATGTGCATATCTGCAAGAATTCGATTTCTATTGTCATGCTTTGTGTCGTATTCCATCCATCTACTGATTTCACTGTGTCAAAGAAGCAAAAATGGCGTACAGTATACAACTCTGCTTTGATATATTCTGAGTTTAAGAATTAGATGCCAGCAAATGTATGGTCATAGGACTGCATATGTGTACATTGTGTTTTATTAAACAACATTTCTCGTGACTACAACATTTGACAATTTGTTATTGCTCATACCTCTTTCCGGCTACCCTCTGAAATGCTTTTACTCTTCTCTCTCACAATTGTGGGACTTGATAAATATTTGTGGAATCCAACATGCCACACCACAAAACACAAGTGCATCAAAGCCAGAGAATTTGATTTGGACAATATGTTCCGAACACTGTAATGGTATTGAGAAGGTTTAATAATTCACACTTATGTATTTGAGCATATGAACATTTTTTTTATAGTTGGCACAATGCATAAAATAAGTTATTATGATTCTATTTTTTAAATTAAAATTTAAAAAAAGAAATCACATTGTTATCCAACATCTGTGTTTGTAGCACTGTTAAGCAGGGATAAACTTTGCTTACTACTGCTGTGATTACCTTCTTTGGCTTTGACAAGTTTTCGACTACAGCTAACGTTACTCTTTCCCTATGAAACTTTAGCTAGTCTAACTGCTAAGAGGGCAGCCCAACCATTTGTATACAAGCGATGAAAATCAATTGTCCCCATTAAATTCAAGACATTATGAGAACAGTAAGAAATAGGAGCTTAACAGGCCAGGCTCATGAGTACCATGTAGGTCGTAGAATAAGCGATGGTATGTTTGTGGTGGTGCTGTTTCTGCTGAAACATCCTCGGCCAAATTTGGTTCTGATCAGTTGGAACAAAAACTCACAGTGATCATTGAAGGCCATTTTGGACACTCCTGTCTTCATCAAGGGATATTAAAACGTAAAACGTACAGATGCCCTGTATAAAAGGGGCCAGAGCCGCCTCTACCTACTGAGGAGTCTATGGTCCTTTGGCGTGTGCAGGACACTGCTGAGGACTTTTTTCGACACTGTGGTGGCATCTACAGTGTTTTACGCAGTGGTCTGTTGGGGATGAGGGAGCACGGAGAGGGACAGGAACAGGCTGAATAAGCTGGTCAGGAGGGCCAGCTCTGTTCTGGGCAGTCCTTTGGACTCTGTGGAGGAAGTGGGAGAGCGGAGTATGCTGACCAGGATGATGTCCATCATGGACAGCACCTCCCACCCCCTGCATGAGTCTGTGGAGTCCCCCCGAAGCGCTTTCAGCAATAGACTGCTGCACCCTCATTGCAGGAAGGAGCGCTTCCGCAGATCCTTCCTCCCATCAGCTGTCAGGTTCTTTAACAAAACAAATGGCTGAGTGTTAAGACCTACCATATGCATGCATGTACATCTATGTGTATGTATATATGTGTATGTATGTATATATGTGCTTATATATGTATGTATGTATTTATTCATGTATTTATTTATTAACTTACTTTTTACCTATCTATTTATGTCTAAAATGCCTTTCCTATTTCTGCATCCTCCCCCTCTTTCTACTGTGACAACGAAATTTCCGGAATACGGGATGATTAAAGTTATCCAATCCAATCCAATCCAAATACTCAAGCAATACATGTAAACAGACAGTATAAATATAATCATGGCAATATTCTGTATCTTATGCGATGAACAATGAACAGAAATATTCCTGCTGAGGGGTTGTGATGTCTCAGTTGTTTCCTTTTATATCTGTCTGTATTATCCTGCCATTGTTGTTGCGCTGGGATAGATTTGGATGGAGAAATCAAAATCTGAGACCATGTCTTCTGAGGTAAAGTACTGTCAAATGAATTCAATTCGTATTTTAGGACACAAGTGAATCTGTACTGGACATATCTTTTTGTCTGAAGCTACATAGAGTTTAAAATTAAGCAAAAAAATATGACATCTTACAGAAATCATGAAAATAAGGGGGCTATCTTGTTTTGAGTTTAATAGAATCAGTAGAGTGGATTTACTGGTATTTTAGATAACCCCCAAATCTGACTTGGCCTTACTTTACTGGCTCGGGATTTGACTGCTCTGCTCTGACTATGGCATCACTATAAAATCATATATAAAATATCAAACAACCTTTTTGCTGGCAGTAAAAAAAAATTACTGAGACTATGAGTCATTTGATATTGGCCATTAATAGGGAAAAAAAGCTAAGCTTTCACCAGTTCCTCACGCTTCACAGCCCAGCAGGAAACGTTGCTTGTGGAAATGTTTAATTAGCTCCCTGCCAAACCCCCAAAAATGTAAAAATGATGGAAGCGACAATCTAAATGAGGCTGTAAAAATATACTGAGTTTAATTATTGGTAAAATAGAAAAATGCCTTGCAGTCTATAGCAATTTAAATCCTGGCGGCCAAAAGGTTAGCGTGTCGGCCTCACAGTTCTGGGGTCAAGGGTTCAATCCCAGGTCCGTCCTCACTGTGTGGAGTTTGCATGTTCTCCCTGGGCTTGTGTGGGTTTTCTCCGGGTACTCCGGTTTCCTCCCAAATCCCAAAAATATGCAGGTTAGGCTGGTTGAACACTCTAAATTGCCCCTTGGTATGGTTGGTTGTGAGCGTGAATGGCTGTCCGTCTCTTCGTACTCTGCGATTGGCTGGCCACCGATTCAGGGTGTTCCCCTGCCTGGTGCCTGTAGTCAACTGAGATTGGCTCCAGATAGACTAAATGAAAGAAAGCCCCCACAAGCATGAGTAGAACATTCAAACTCTACAAAGCAATGACATCCAGAGCTCTGACTTGAATACTGAGCATCAGCTCTGTACGGCAAACGAGCTTGACTCAGTTTACTTGCTTCATCCTCAACCTAATTGTACTTTACATTTTAATAAATGAATCACACAAGCAAATGACAAATATTGCCCCAAAAGATCTACTTGCATGTACTTTGGATTTTTTTTAGACACGTGCTGTCGATTATAGATCAATTTGCGATTTCCAGATGTCATCCTCTGGGCAAAACTATCACTCCTCTGAACTGGGAAGACCTTCAAGGCTAATAGAGAGAAAATGCACTTAAGTGGAGACACTAAACACTAGACCACCACTACAGCACGTACAGGATAAAGTAACATTACACTGGCTACAGAAAAGTAATTGAAAAGGGTCTCCTGTAAGAACGGATGGATTAGTAATTTAGCGGCATCATTCTACTTTGACATTGCCCTGCACATACATTAAAATGGGGCACTTGATAATCCAGACAAACGTCAAAAGGGAGTCTTCTCTTTGCAAACCACATCTGTGGTGTATTTGTGTGTTTGGGTGTGTGTGTGTTTCATCGTTTACTCTGAATGTGATTAGTTGACTAAAATGGAAGCACCCTTTTAATCTGTTTGGGAGTGTTTTCATTAGTCGTGTTGAGTCCTGTTATTAAAGCCAGGTTCAAAGGCTCAACAAGGGCAACCACTAACAGGAAATGAGCTCTGAAATAGTAGCGTTCTTTGTGCTTCTACTGCATAAGAAGATTGGATTGGATTGGATAACCTTATTCATCTACAGTTGTCTTTGTCACACTACATAGCCTATGGCAGTGCTTCTCAAATACACTCATACCTTGGGATACGAGCTCAATGTGTTCCGGGACTGAGCTGGTCTGTCGATTTAATTGTATCTCAAATCAACATTTCCCATAGAAATGAACTAAGTACCAATTTATTCGTTCTCACCCTCTGAAAAAGACACCAAAAAACAGGATATTACAATTGAAAAACATTTTTTATTGGTTGTAATTCACCATCTATTAACAGAGTAACAATTAACTAGTGGTTATGATGTTTAATAATAAAATGAGGCATTATTCAATACAACAGGGAGTTCGCGGACGGCGGGGAGAGAGAGAGAGAGAGAGAGAGAGAGAGAGAGAGAGAGAGAGAGAGAGAGAGAGAGAGAGAGAGCCTTGACTGATGCGCTCGTAACGTGACATAAACTTTTAATGTAACTTAAATGTACTTAGATTCCTATACACACTTAAAAAAATACGAAACGTTTACAAATTTTTTTGGGGAGGGAGAGCAACAGAAAATCACTGAGAAGCACTGGCCTATGGTAAGTTTGAAGTTGGGACACAAGTGACACATTTGTTCCAATGTCAACTGAATTTACACTGGTCACCACATGTTTTGATAATGAATCACCCTTTGGCCTCTGAGTTGAAGGAAATCTGGAATCACATTGGTCAGTCATGGGTTTAGGCCAAAACATACATCAGAATACTATATATATATATATATATATATATATATATATATATATATATATATATACATTTATATATATATATATACACATATATACACACATTTACATATATATATACATATATATATATATATATATATATATATATATATATATATATATATATATATATATATATATATATATATATATATATATATATCCCTGTGTGTGTATGTATTTCAAATAGAAATGACAGGAAGGGTAATTTAAAAATGATTTTCATCGTGCTGCAATGAAAATTAGAAAAAAAGAGTGTGAAACTTTGTTTTTCTCATTTTCAGCCCGTAATTCCAGACTGAAACATTTTCAGTCTACTGCAAAAATGGCTTCACACTATTTCACTTTAGGAGGAGAGTGTATAGTTAATCATTTTTATTAACGCGGACATGTACCTGCAGCACAGCTTGATACCAACAGGTGCTTTGGGGAAATGGGTTTTTATAACCATCCATGTAACCACATGGCTTTCTCACCAAACTGGTGTAGTTTTTTCCCCATGAGTGCAATATGTTCTTAGCCCATGCTGCTATGAAATTAAGCTTCCAAATACAACACATTAACCATTGTCCCTGACCCCATGAGGGAAATTGAGCCTCTATGTCCTTCCACGCAGGATGTGACATATGAGTGCTTTATGGCCTGAGCTGAATCATGCACAGTTTAAAAACATTATAGGCTGGGCATATATTCCCTCATAGTGGTAGTTTCAGAGCCAGGGGCACATGTATTATATTGGTCTCCAAATCCAGCTGGTGTGGACAAACACACAAGTTTTCTTTTTCCCCCTTCTGACTCTTTGGCAATCTTAGTCCATTCATTCAATTTTATATGTGCCGAGTAGCCGTGTTACTACCGGTTTCCAGGGAGAAATAATCAAAAACAGGTCTTATTAAAGTATATTAAGACCAGTTGAAGAGGATATATTGTACTCACTAAGGGCCAGGAAGGATGTATTTGCACCATGGCTGACACTTCTTGAGGTGGCCATTGCAGTGATTCTAGCAATGTTGTATTTTTTTTTACTCCAGCCAAGTGCAACTTTGTGTGTAAGGAGTTTTAGTGGATATGAGTACAGTTGGAGGTAAAGCGGGGTCTCATTGTTCCGGAATGTTCTGCCTCCCACAATCCATTCTGAGTCATATTATATAATGCACTTAATCAGAACTAACATTTCCTTTCACTTGGAGGTCTGAAGCAGATATATCCATTCATGGTTTTGTTAGTACAAACAGGAGGTATCTGCAAAGGCCAATAACATATTGAGTTTTATCTCAAGCGGGTGAAAGAGGAACTCATAAGCCTGGTTATTGTACCTAATTGCTGGGATTGGATCTATGGTTATAGAGCAAAGTCATCATTGGCATCACAGTGTCTGTGAGTGGGTTGTATGAGAGGGGTCAAACAACTCAGCTGTCGAGAAGATCTTCACATCATCTTAGTGGTATGGACCATGTCCCTCTGTAGGACTGTACAAGAACGGATGTCTCATAGCTTCTACTGCTGACAATGTCTTGTGGTGGAGTCTCTGGTTGACACTGTGCTATGTACTGGTTTAAATGAAAGAATATACTAGAGTGCTGAGTGCTGACTCATTTATGGTCGAGACTCTTTAAACAATTGTGGTCAAGAAGAACAATAACCAAAATCAGTTCCATTTCATGGTGTTGGCTATCCATTCATTAGTCTGTAAAAAAAAAATAATAATAATAATAATGCCCGCAGCTAAACAGAAACACACAATGACAAGCCAACATTCAGATGAGTCATAGACATTCTTTTAGGTTTGGGTTCTTTTTGGGTGTTTATTCTGGGCTTTTTGATTATTCTTATATTTTCCACCTCTCTGTATGGCTTGTTCTTGTGATCATCCATTGATATCTGCCTTCCTGTGTCTCAACCAGTCCGCTGCTTCTTCAGTCATCCACCTGTCTATTTAAACCATTTGTCATCATCTGTCCGATCGTGTGGTCATGTAGTTTCTCGTATTTCTCCCATAAGTTTGGTTACTCTAAATGTTTCAATCATTTTTGGATATAAGAGAGTTTTGATTGAAATCAGTTTAGTTTGTTTAATAAAGAACATCCAAGTCCACTCCATCCTTGTGTGACGTCTGTACACTAACACATTCGGTATGAAATGGCTAAAGTGTGTTTGTTTTTGGTTCTTAGAACATTTTGCTTGTAACATAAATTATTTTTGTTTTTGTAAAACATGACATTGTTTGACTTTTATGCTCTAAAGGTTATGCTAATAAAGGTTTGATGGAAACAATTTGACCCTGGAAATCTAATTGCGGAGCAATGCAAAAGATTTGTGATATAAATTTAGTAAGAAAGTAGAAGCAATAGTAGGAGCAATAATAAAACAGTATTTTACTGTGTGTGTGGGGGGAGGGGGGGGCGTGTGTGTGTGTGTGTTTCTTAACCCAAATTATCCTCTGGTGAAATGGTCTATCAAATTATGAACAATGGCTAAATGATCTCAATCAGCTCTGCGTGCTGCATGGAAATCAAGAAAAGTAATTCTTCTTTCAAACACTAGCTTGTCAATTTATGGAGTAAGTTTACTGGCGTTAACAATGAACAGGCCTCTAATTGCTGCCTGGCTCCATTGTGTTTTGCGCGTGCTCATGTGGTTATGAGTCAGTGCGTGTGCGGGGTAGTGTGGGATGTGTATGTGTGTGCGTCTCTCTCTATTTACTATCACCTTGTGTGTATTGGCAAAAGTTATGTTCTTAAAGGGTGGAAAAAGGGCATCCGACTGGGCGCGCGTCATGGCTGGAACATTGCCCAGCCCCCCACAATGATACGTCATCCTAACTTCTCAGTGTTAGGCTCCTGTGGAGTAGTTTTTGTATATGGATGTCTAACGTGTGTTTCTTCAGGCATCCTTCTGCTATCACATGTAAATAGCAACCCCATTGTTGCCCTTGTTCAGGTCGACCTTGGTCTATGTTGCTTTAGTGTTCATATCATCATCTATGTATGTAGATTTCCCTAACCAGTTCTGCTTTAAATTGATATTAGACAACTTTGTTGAACTTTGTGGTTGTTTTTTTACCCAATTCAATTAGACTTAGAGAAGCACAAAAGAACTCATGCCATTGTGGTTGGGAGACATGTTGCTATTGCTTGATGAGATAGTAAGCAGAGCTCCCTCACCGGAAAACAAATTTGTCTTGCACATTTTAGAGTGTTTGTGGATCATCATTCTATTGGCTGAGATTTCGGCTTCCGCGTCTGGACGCCTGCATTAGTGAAGGTCCCAATTGGATTGTAACTAGTTGGCAAATCTGATGAAGGGCCAGCTGTACTCTATTTCCTGAGGAATACTTAAGATCTCAGATTCTGTGTTTTTCTAGTACCTTGCCGTGCTTAGCTACGGCAACTAGTTGTGGTTCTGTAGTTGGAATACGTTCGAGAGGAAGTAGATCCAGAGGGTCATTTACAACACACAGAGACAGACTGGCAGAGTTCTTCCATCTTCTGAAGATGCATACAGTGCCCGCAGCATCACCAAGAACGGACACTTGCACTCATACCTAGGCGGAATTTAGAGTGTCTAATCAGCCTACCATGCATGTTTTAAGAATGTGGGAAGAAACCGGAGTACCTGGAAAAAACACACGCATGCTCACGGAGAACATGCAAACTCCACACAGGTGGACTGCAGACTTGGCAACCTCGGCCAATTGCTCCCCTAATGATTGCAATTCCCCTTATTAAGTGATAATAAACCGTACAAATGCAACACAGCACATATTTACTCACATAAAGCACACTTAAACTTTTGCATAAATTCAAGACTCTGGAGATGTTGCTCTATGACGCTGACAGCTTGACTGTCTAAGTACATTGCTTGCTGAGGTGCTATATTTATATAGTGAAAAGGCGGACTGTGAAAGGGGAATGCACTTATCCAAAAAGGGCCTCAAGTCTCTCATCTGCAGAATAGACGTGGCATTGAAATTATTACTTTGAACACAAAAATATAGACACTCTTTGCCCACAGTCTTTTTTTTTTCAAGTGAAGGACAACAGTATTGTCACATGCATCCCAGTGGAAAGAATATAGTTTAATATAGTGAAAAAAAGAAATAATGTCATTTTTGGATGTCTATTCTTAGAGAAAACCACATTTTTATTTTCCCGCTTGAGTTTTGTTCTCTGGTCTGGTTAGCGTGGTGGTGTCACAGTTCTGGGGTCGGGGGTTTGAGCCCACATTGGTCCCCACTCCGTGGAGTTGGCATGTTCTCCCCGGGCCAGCGTGGGTTTCCTCCAGATTTTCGGTCTCCTCCCACATCCCGAAAACATGCAGGGTAGGCTGGTTGAACACTCGAAATCAGGGGTCTCCAACTCCGGTCCTGGAGGCCTCCTATCCAGTCTGTTTTCCATGTCTCCCTCCACCAACACATGAATCAAATAATCAGGATCGTGATCAAGCTCCTGGACAGCATGCTGATTAGTTGATCATTTGATTCAGGTGTGGTAGAGGAGGGAGACATAGAACACAGACTGGATAGGGGCCCTTGAGGGCCGGAGTCGGAGACCCCGGTTCTAAATTGACCCTGGGTATCAGTGCGAGCATGAAAGGTTGTCTGTCTCCTTGTGTCCTGCAACTGGCCGGCCACCGATTCAGGGTGTCCCCCGCCTGGTGCCTGTAGTTAGCTGGAATAGGCTCTAGCACCCTCACGATCCTTCTGAGGGTAAGCGGTTCAGAAAAAGAATGAATGAATACTCATAATTACTATTCATTCATGTTCCGTACCGCTTGACCTTACAAAAGGACAAGGAGACAGACAACCATTTATGCACACACTCATACCAAAGGGTAATTTAGAGTCTCAATCACCATACCGTGCATGTTTATTGGATTACTTTCTATAAAACTAGGCATTTAAAAAATAATAATAATAAATAAAAACGGTATTTAATAAAAAGGTGCCACTTAGAGTCAGTTTGCTTGGAATCCAGCCTCACCCCAACCCCATATTATTAGTTGAAAAGACTCACAGTTTACTTCCAAATTTGGTCATGTTGGTGAGCGGGTGCCATTTTCGTTGCACGTTGCCGCCTGACTCTTTCAAACTCGCCAGCTGCGAGTGTTTACTCACCCCAAACAAGTCTGGAGCAAGGATCTTCCCATCAATCAGTCTTGCTCGGTCATGGGTCACTGATTCAATTTGTCCTTTTTTCCACTTCAATTTATGTGCCTGTCTTCTCGTTCCTACCTCATTTTAGGATTCTACTAACTTCATTTTTAACAAATGACCACATGTATGACAGACTAATTGCTACTAAAGCCACTGTATGAAATATTCCCAGTGATTATCCAGCAATTTGGTTTCTCAGAAGCAACATCCAGGCCTAAAAGTATCATGATTTTTATTTGGTTCTCCTGACCCTGTAAGATATGGTTTATATGTATACTAACAATGATGATGCAATAAATATTGCTTGTAACCCCTGTTCAAGTAATACGAGCTAGCAAACATGGAGATATTTTTGCACAGTTGCACAAACTTTTTCAAAATAAATAATATTTTAAAAGAATATCATTTGTTTTTGTTATTAGACCTGTGTTTATCAACAGGTGGATTGGTACCCAATAGTCAGTAACACACTCATTTTGAACAGGTGGACCATGATGTTCATGTTCATCAATATTTTCTAATTAGGATGCTCAAAAAACACAGATGATGAGCAGGCATGTTTAAATCTTTATTCTTTATTGTATATTGCAACGAATTATAGTTAGGTGTGATTTAGGAAGGTATTGCTCAGATATGATGATTAATATTTGGTTGCCTGGAACTCAACCAGAAGATATGGATTGGAAGCCTATAAAACTGCATGATTTAATATATACGGTGATGCAAGAAAACGGGAACTCTGAATTTCTCTTTGTATGCCTGCGTGTGTGTGGTGTTTAACACAAAATATACAATATATCTGGGTGTGAGTTCTGTTACCCCTTCCTGGACATGATACATGACAAATCTAATAATAAAAAAATAATAAAACACTTTCTATAGGAAGTTTAATGGTGGCAATACAGAGTGATAACAGTACAGAAGTACGTACAGATTCATGGAATCACCATTCACAGCAGACGCCACACCATGTAGGTCCTCTACTACAACAGTTGCAGCACCAGCGACAATATTTCTCATCTCTTCTGTGTCTGTCCCCGACAAAATGACTCATCTGTTTACAAAATAATTTAGAAGAGCACATTTTAACATCCCGTTTGAGTCTTTCAATGATCTATATCTCAACTTACCTTTGGTTGCTCTGACTGCATTTGAAAGGGTTCCATAACATCACCATCTCTCACTTGTAGCACATCCTGCTTCTATTTGTAAAATGCATATTTGTTGTGAATGATTTGAGAAAACAGCTAACAAAATTGTTGAAGAAAAAAAACTTACATCAGTTGATGGCAAAGCATTGCTGTCCTTCAAAATAAAAGCAGAAATAAAAATCACTACAACTGCCAATTTTAAGGTATTCATCTTTTGTGTCACTTTTGTTTCAATTGCTGAGTTTCTTAAAACACTTTGGTGAATCGATGTGGACTAAATCGTGTATAAGGTGCACAGCCAATACTTGCATTTATAGAGAATGATTTCTCAACCACTGGCAGCCTGTATGTTTGGACCCAGAAGGGGGATTTTCCAGTTTTTCCACATCATTTTAGGTGATGCATTTTATTATACAATATCAATATAGCAGGTTAAAAAATACTCAAATGATTTTCTCCTCATACTTCAAATACGTTGTATGACTCAATCAATCATCTGTGGGAAGAAGAGTGCGATGTCGTTATTGATTTGCACGTGATGTGAAGGTGGCAGAATTATTCAAAGGTTCATTGCCCAGGAGGAGTTTAGCACATAATGCCTTATTTAGCAGTAATGTCTACAGCATGTCTGTCTTCTTTGGATTGGATTGGATTGGATAACTTTATTCATCCCGTATTCGGGAAATTGCGTTGTTCCAGTGGCAAGAGGGTGAGGGTGCAGGAATAGGAAAGGCATTTTAGACATAAATAGATAGGTAATAAGTAGGTCAAGAAATAAATACATGAATAAATATATACTTAAATAAGCGTGTTGCTTAGCACATATATACATACATACATACACATAAATGTACATGCATGCTTTGAACTGACAATTGATGTCATTTGTTTTCCGATCATCCAACTATGTGGGACTTATGCAAACTCATTGGCATTCTTTAACTCTGAAAAAGTTCAGTCCCATCGGGTACCAAGTGTTGAGTAGGTTGCCCTCAAACATGGAGTAACTTAAAGGCCCTCTATCATGGCTGGCTTGGGGGCTAACTTTACTGAATTTGATAGGTTGGCCCTTGGTGACCCACAACCCAGAGTTCTTTTTTTCTAAAATAAATCTAAAAATCACAACAACAAAACGGCTCTAATCCAATTTAGGGGAGTCAGCGGATTTAGCGAGTCGGCCTCACAGTTCTGGGGTCATGTGTTTTATCCCAGGTTTGGTCCTCACTCTTTTTTGCATGTTCTCCTTGGGCTTGTGTGGGTTTTTTCTGGGCACTCTCATTTCCTCCCATATCCCAAAAACATGCAGAGTAGGCTGGTCGAACACTCTAAATCACATGTGTCAAAGTGGCCGCCCGGGGGCCAAATCTGGCCCGCCGCGTCATTTTGTGTGGCCCGGGAAAGTAAATCATGAGTGCCGACTTTCTGTTTTAGGATCAAATTAAAATGAAGAGTATAGATGTATATTAAATTTCCTGATTTTCCCCATTTTAAATCAATAATTGTAATTTTTTAATCATTTTTTTCTGTGTTTTTAGTTCAAAAATCATTTTGTAAAATCTAAAAATATATTTAAAAAAAGCTCAAATAAACATTGTTTTAGATCTATAAAAAATGGAATATTCAGGGCTTTTAATCCAGTTCTTTTAATCCATTTATAAAAAAATCAAAATACTATATCTAAAATGGTCCGGCCCACATGAAATCGAGTTGACGTTAACGCGGCCCGCGAACCAACCCGAGTCTGACACCCCTGCTCTAAATTGTCCCTAGGTATGAGTGTGAGTGGGAATGGTTGTCCGTCTCCTTGTGCCCTGCGATTGGTTGGCCACCGATTCAGGGTCTCCACTGCCTGGTGCCCGCAGTTAGCTGGGATAGGCTCCAGTAGCCCCCGCGACCCTTGTGAGGATAAGATTTTCATAAAATGAATGACTAATCCTATTTCACTTTTGGCCAAAATACAACAGTACTACAACCAAGTGACACCATGGAGGGATGCCGTCTTTACGCACTATACACTCTTACATTTAGTTTCAATTCACTTAGTTGGTTTTTTTCCCAGGAAATTCAGCCGTTTTATCAGAAAAGTGTTAAGTGTTGTGTAGGAAAATGGAAAAACACAAACATTGCAAATATAAACATGTTTTTTTAATTTTGCGAAGTGAAAACAATAGGAAGCAAAGCAGCCATTGTGTGGTCATTCTGTGGTTTTAATTTGAATATTTTTCTTAGGACTGCTTTGACCAAGTGACAAATGCCGTGTGGCCAATGACTAATAGTGTTAGATGGATAGCATGTGGGCTAGCTGCCCTAGTCAATGGCATGTGGACTAAAACAACAGCCCGTTAGCAGCATCGGCAAAAGCGGGCCAGTTTTAAATTAAATTATTGAATTTTCAATCGCCAGGTTTGCTTGTAGATTAGAGGGTCATAAATGTAAGATATTTACCATTCAGTACAACCTATGCATTTATTAAACAAATGTGTAATGCATGTCATTATGTCTAGATTATGGTTCTTGCATTAACTTATTTTTTTTTTAAATATTGAGCATTGAATACAGACTCGAAGTTTGGATGTATTTCAACAGAAGTTAAGAAAAAAAAACACAGTTAGTGAAAATACTCTAATTGTAAAATATGTGGGGCTTAAGTGAGGATAGATATTTATACATCTTTTGTGAAGTCTTCAGAAGAAGTCTCTTTGTTGCATTGAAAATAAATCACTCTTTTTAAGCAAAATAACAAATCTGTCCTTTCATGCCTACCGGTGAATGTTCTGGTTCAGCAATTTTTTTTAATGTTAACTCAAAATACACACCATATTGTGAGTTCAAGTTACCCCTTCATGAAGATAAGTATAGTCAAAACAAAACAATTTCTTCTGTGTTATGGTTTATTGTGACAACACAGTTCCATGATGGTAAAGAAAAGATTCCTGGTGTCAAAAGGGGCAGCAGAGACCACACTGTCCCTGCGTAAATTGACAACAGTTACAGCACCAGCGGCAGCCTTTGGCCTCCCTTCTGTATCTGTCCTCTGCAAAATGGTCCACCTGTTCTTCATATCTCTCATCTGCATCCTACAATATTTGTGAAATGAATATTTCTTAAGAATATGCTGACAAAATTGTTTATCAAGCTAATGCACTTACTTGACTTGATGCCAAGGCACAACTGTCCTTTATCAAAAGAACGGCAAGTAGAAAAGTGACAGCAACTGTAAATTTGAAGGTCTTCATCTTCCAGGCGTTGTGTCAGTTGTTCAATGACTCCAAAGATTCTTTAGCTCAGCTTTGTGGCTCAAAATCCTGTTCAAAATGTGCCACAAATGCTGGTATTTATACTGAAATATTTCCTAATCACTGGCACGCAAGTGATATCTTTACTTTTTTTTAAGGACTTTGAATCTTGCCTAACGGTGGGATTTTCCAGTTTGTTAACCTTTTGATGTCAAGCCTGCGCTGTTTAAAGTTGAAAATAAGCCAGAAAATAATCCAAATTGTTTTTTGATGTTTGAGTTTGAGTTGGATTTATTTATTAAGGGACAGTACATATTAATGAACATATGTATATTCATGTTAATGAACATTTATATATGTAAATATGTAAGATTATAGCTGAGGACTATTCTCCATCTTCATCGTCCTTTCTGTAGGTTGAAGATAAACAATGACACATACTAGACACATACACACAGCACAGTTTCAGACAGCGTTGTGATCGCAATTTTGTTAATCTAACAGCCAGGCTTTAAGATGATTGGCGAAGAGTTACAGAAACGGTAGTTCACGTATGCTAGTTGGTATTGAGTTCCAGGTATGTGCGGCATGGACAGAGATGATAGTGTTCCCTTTTGCGGTGCTAATTATGCTTAAAAAGAAATTTGATTTTGCAGTTCGAATTTCGGGCGGCTTGGTGGCGTGATTGGTTAGCACGTCGGCCTCACTGGGTTCAAATCCAAGTCGGTCCACCTGTGTGGAGTTTACATGTTCTCCCGGGCCTGCGTGGGTTTCCTCCGGGTACTATGGTTTCCTCCCACATTTCAAAAACATGCATGATAGGCTGATTGAACGCTCTAAATTGCCTCTAGGTATGGGCGTGAGTGTACATGGTTGTCCAACTCCTCGTGCCCTGCGATTGGTTGGCCAAGGATGTTCCCCACCTTTGGCCCAGAGACAGCTGGCTTTGGCTCCAGCACCCCCTGCAACCCTAATGAGGATAAGGCGGTTCAGAAAACGAGATGAGATGAGAATAATGTGTGTATGTATGTGCCTGTCTGCTTTCGCAGGTCACCACGTGGTGGCTCTCACAGTTAAAAATGTTTGCTCTTTTGTGTCTAACTTGTTTGCCACCCCTCATCATGTCTGGCTACATTTATTCATTCATTCATTCATTTTCTGAATCGCTTTATCCTCACTAGTACATGCCCAGGGGTTGAGTTGGATTTTATGTCGATAATCAACCTTCCAAAAATAAAAAAATAAAACATGTAAGAGGTACATACTGAATATAGTAGACCACAAATCCATCCTCAACTTCTTGTCCCGTGGATGAGCTGGAGTCTATTACACTTTTTGTTCAAGAGAAGTCTTACACCCAGGACTGTGAGCAAATCACAGGACACGTACACAAAGAACCATTCATACTTGGGTCTATCTTCAATTTAGAGTCTTCAATTAACCTACCAAGCATGTTTTGGGAATGTGGGAGGAAACCAGAGCACACTACCACACTGTACCTCTGTAACGCTACATACGAGGCTACTGGATGGCAGTTAAATTCAGAACCTCTCAACTGTGAGGCAGATGTGCTAACCATACACCATTGTGGTGCCATACCACTGATATAATGTAATATTATTGAATCTCAATTTCCTTGGAAACTAAATTGAAGCTAAGCTTTAGTAGGCTAAAATTCTGACTGCCCACTATTTATTCCAGACTGGTGGTCAAGAGTGATGCACACTTGGGATCACCCTTGATTTAAGCAAGCAGTTTTACACCCAGTTCTTTTACCATGAACAGGCATTCGCATGTTGGGGGACAAATTATACATTTTGTCAAATGGAGTTTGGGAATTGCCCTGCCGATCTAAAACAGTGTGGAGTCACAGTAAATTAGTGTTTGCTGCTAAGTGCAAAGCGTACATGTTGCCAGAACTTTACTGGCTTGGGACCAATAGCGAACCCACTATACCACACTGTGGATAGACGAGAGCCACAGGAGATACTGAACCAGTGGTAAAAGGAAGCCTACTGTCAGTGAGATTCTGCAAAACCCAGACTTCACCCTCTGACAACTTGGAAATATCCATTTCAATAAGGTGGAAAAGTGGATTTGGCCAGACATCCCCATTCCTCCCATGGAAACTCATCTGTCCTAGTGTGAGGCGACACCCTCTGTGACTTTTAACTAAAGGGTTGAGTGTAGACTTCTGCGGATCAGTACATCCCACAAAATGAATCTGCAATTTGGCCCTCTGGTTTCTTTGAAAATGACTTAACTTGAAATCCATTTTGAGAGTTTCTTTGAAAACTACAGGTTGTTTGAGAGTCTTATAAATCAGTTTCTTCCCTTATTTTTCTCATATTTTATGACAGATTATCCAATGTAATCCCTTGTTTCTTAATCTGGAAACCATTTTTGGAAGAGCCAAAAATTGTGAAACGACAACAGACAGCACGTTCAGCCAGTACAGTAGTTTCATTCATTCATTTTCTGAACCGCTTTATCCTCATTAGCGTCGTGGGGGGTGCTGGAGCCTGTCCCAGCTGAATTGGGGGCAGGGCACAAGGAGACGGACAACCATTCACACTCACACTCATACTTAGGGGCAATTTAGAGTGTGCATTCACCCTACCATGCATGTTTTTGGAATGTGGGAGGAAAATTGAGTACCTGGAGAAAACCCACGCAGGCCCAGGAGAACATGAAAATTCCACACAGGCGGACCGACCTGGATTTGAATCCAGGACGCCAGAACTGTGAGGCCGACGCGCAAACCACTCATCCGCCGGGCTGCCCCCACAGTAGTTTCACTTCCGGAAAATTTCTCTGAAAGTCCTTTGAACTATTGGGACATGCTTTAGGTCTCTTATTATCATGATGTTGAAAAAAACAAATACTGTTTAAACTTATTGGAACAGGATGACCACCCTGCAATGGTTCAATCAATATTCCTGTAATCACATGTTGTTGCTTTATTTTTTACCTAACACAGGGATTTCCCACTCTTTCACAATATTGTCTAAGTCAACAAATGGAAGTTCTGACAAATAGTAGCTATTAAACCCTCTTTTAACCAATTGCCTAAAAACATGCATATTTGTAGTCATTCTAGTCTTTAATTTTGCTTAATCATGAATCACAAATGCTTAAATCCAAGATTAGTTAACTTGAAATAAAATGTTTTTGAAGGATCTGTTTAAGGAAGCCACTGCCTTTTTTTATGATTTGGATTATAATGGGGTCTTATTTAAAACACATGGATGCCGTAATATTCAGCAGCTGCACCACTCTGCCTCTGGGGCATTCTTTGTTCGGCACGGAGGAGGGAAAAAAGGGGGAAAGGAAAAAGAACAACTTCCACATGCTAACATTTACACAGTGATTTCTTTTAATTGCACTCTGCTTTTTAATTTACCCAGGACTAATGCTTTTAAACGTGGAACTCGAGGCATTTTATTGAAGTCATGCCTAACACTGGACCAAATGTTCCTGATTGTTGCGGCCTTTTAGCCTGACTCTTTTCTACCTGACAGCGTCTGTTATTCTCTTAGTTCACTTTGTCAAACATGCCACACAACATTTAGAATCGGAAAGGCAAATGGGAACACGTACTGGCTGAGCTTCCTTAAGGCTCCATTTTTAAAAGAATTCTGATTAATTATTGGTCCTTGTACTTTATCAAACGAATGGCAAATTCATTAGGTTTCAAAGTGGTGTTGAATTAGAAACTCTGAAGGTCTAATAAACTCGTACATTCATTATAAAGCATCGGTCAAATGCGGAAGATCTATGTGGGTTAGTTAAAAAAATATATATAGATAATTTGAACTCACCACGAGAAAACAAAACCAAAAAAATGGGATGAGAATCATTTATTACCTTTGGAGAAAAATCTGGTGTCATTTTGTCTGTTTCATCCATTCCACAAAGCATAGTTTGGGATCACAATTTAAGGCACACGGTTGCGTTTAATTCTGAATAAAAATGTCCTTAAGAACATTCATGTGCACCTTACAAAAAAATGTTCAAATGGGTTCAACTGTGTTGCCACAAAATAAATGTCAAACAGTCTTGGACCACAAAATAAACAAATACATAAATCATGTAACACTGATGTGGTTTTACAATCCAAAGTTGTCTTTCTACTTGAAAGTTACCGTATTCACATTGTATTTATGTTAATGTTGGTTATAATTTAGAGGGAACATTATGGCTAAAAACATTAAAGACATTTGGAGGAAGAAATTTTTACATATATATATAGCATGGTTTGTTTTCAATGTCATGTTTTTCTCAAGCTGTAAACCCAATGACATGCGAGAAAAATAAACATGTGTCCTATTAAAAACAATTCTAATGGTTTCATACAAAAAGAGGATGATCATTAAGATTATTCACATAATTTTCCACAGCAAAATACACACACCAAACACTTTTGGATGAAATTAAATGTTCTTTTGTCGTGGTGACAGCCTGGGACTGGGAAGTCATAGTCCGAGTCGGAGTCCAGGAAGTTAACGAGCTCTGGGCCATCCTCATGTTCTTGAGGTGCGTGGAGTGGAGTAGGATCCAAATGCAGGGAATAAGTCGGACACGTGGTAATTGCGACGAGTGGTTAGCGCGTCGGCCTCAAGCTCTGGGGACCTGGGTTCAAATCCAGGTCATGTCCATCTGTGTGGAGCTTGCACGTTCTCCCCAGGCCTGCGTGGGTTTCCTCCGTGTACTCCGGTTTCCTCCCACATTCCAAAAACATGCATGGTAGGCTGATTGGACACTCTAAATTGCCCCTAGGTGTGGGTGTGAGTGTGCATGGTTGTCCGTCTCCTTGTGCCCTGTGATCGGCTGGCCACCGATTCAGGGTGTCCCCTGCCTCTGGCCCGGAGACAGCTGGGATTAGCTCCAGCACCCCCCGCGACTCTAATGAGGATAAAGCGGTTCAGAAAATGAGATGAGATGAGATGAGACGTGATAATAGCACTGTGTATGGCTGACAACAATTCTAGGGAGAGGCGGTCCAGACCAACAAACAATGGTGCGGCCCAGTGTAGTAGAGTTCCACACTAGGGCGGCCGCCGAACGTAGCCTTACCAAAAATTGCCTCTCATTCCGGGAATTAACAGGCCGCTTTCTTAATGGCTACATTTTCAGAGGCAATATTTCATTTTTCATGGACGCTCATCAGTCATTATAGGTTTGTTCGGAACAAATTATTTTGACGTGCAAGGATTGACCAAATAACAACAAGAAGAAACAGCCAAAGCCACTTTCGTGTCAACAAAATATTCTGTTTGCATCGAGTAAATTCCAGGAATAACAGAAACCAATATGTTAACATTACAAACATTCACAATAAACACAGATTCTTATGAAATTATGGAAAAAAACGATGAATAACAAATGGACAACCCCCCCTGTTCGGAATAGAATCTTGATCGGGCCAGAATATTCCAAAAGTGATGCGTCCATGAAACATTTTTATAATAACTAAATATGTCCATGTAAATGAAGCTAGATGCCAGCTCTGATGAGGATTGCAGTAGTGGGGTAATCAACACAGAAAACTGTGGAGGTAGCAGAAAGAAATGATAAATAAACCCGATAGGTTTATTATTAATACACTTTAATCAAAACAGGGTGACATCATTAACATACTCTGGCTACAACTTGCAAGGAAAATCACTCCCGACTCGCCTTCGTCCAAGATGATTCTAAAGAAATGGCATCTTCCTCTGTCAATTTAGTCAGCGCATAATCAAAACATTTAAGGTAATCTGATTCAAACAATTGCATAAGCTAACCGAATAACACCATTAAGGTAAAAAAACAACTGCCCCAACAATCTCATATTGGATCGGAAACCAAAACAATTGCGTAAGAATTTGCACAAATAAGCATAATAATTTCTTTATAAGGTAAACAGAGCGACCGTATTTTTAAACAATAATGCAAGTATTTTCGGAAGTTGATTCGATTATCGCCATCTGCCGGAATCCAAGTCAAAGCAATTTAAGAGTCCCTCGTAGATCTTCATTGCCAACTCAGATCAACAGTCTCGGCCTGGAACATGGTGTCCTGTTCGGTCAATAGTCCTGAAAACAATTAACTGGCCTCGAAAGCAGCTGTGGGGGGACAGTTTCCTCGAGCTTACTCGGTCCCAACATAAAGTATAGCACAAATTAATTCATAGCTTCATTACCTATTAAATGGTTAATGAACATATAGTAAAATCCCAGAATAAACCCAACATTACAACAAGGAGGGAATAGTGGATAAGCTAGGTCGTTGTGTCCAGGCATGAAGGTCGAGAGCCATGAAGTCCAGAGAGGTGGCCTGGGCAAAGGTACCAAAGGAGCCAGGCCAGGGGTGTGCACACTATTCCACAAAGGGCCGCAGTTGGTGTGGGCTTTTTTTAAAAGTGGATCTGTTTTCACTAATCTGGTGTCTTACAAGTGCAACCAGTGGATTTCAGCCACGTGGTTCTTGTTTCCGCAGAAACCTCATTGATTAAACTACATGTGCTGTATCGGTTGGAACAAAAACCTGCACCCACAGCAGCCCCTGAGGCTGGTTTGTCGACCCTTGTGCTATGCGTAGGTGAGGTCCTGAGGAGGCAAGACAGGAGATCGTTAACCAGAGAAGTCCCATAGATACAATGAGATGCAAAACAACGAATGAGGTGAGAAACCACATTGATCGCACGATCTGGTGTTGCGTCCACTGCGATCATAAAGGTGGTCGATGATCATCAATTTCAGCTGTGGCCATTCCACCCGTCTGAGGTTTCATCAAAATGTAGGTTCTTTATATAAACAACACATTGTGGGCGATACATTCATTCATTTTCCGTACTGCTAATCCTCACAAGAGTTGCTAGAGCCTATCCAAGCCAACTGTGGGTAGTAGATTGGGGGAAACCTGAATTGGTTGCCAAGCAATCGCAGGGCACACAGACATGACACCATCCACGCACAAACTCATAACTCGGAAAAATTTAGAGTCTTCAACCAGCCTTTTGGGATGTGGGAGGAAATGGAATACCTGGGGGAAACCCACACAGGAAACATGCAAACTCCACACAGGAAGGTCGGAACCTGCCGAGTATTGTACCCTCAATCTCAGAACTGTGAGGCCAATGTGCTAACCACTTGGTCACCTTGCTATATATTGGTCACTCATCATTATCGGCTGCTATTTTCTGATAAATCACTGCTTTAAATTATCACAAAGACCCGATTAGAGGATTTAAGGGAAAAGTCAGTGTTTACGATCCAAGTTATCTCCTTTGCGGCTGTGCCGACTTTAACTAAGCTGCTTCTCACATAGGTTTTCAAGGAGTCAAATAACACCATATACAAGGCTCCACATACAATATTCATCAATACAGGAGAAGTTTTGTTTTCATGATCGCTATCATATTCATCCTTGTCTCCATCATCACCATTCATCTTCAGTTTCGCATGGCTCCTCGAGATCAAGCCTGAGTTAGTTGAGTTTTTCCTTTCGCATTCCTCACATCAATTCTGTGTAATTGCAACAATGTCAAGCATCTAAAATGACTGTTACGGAATTATCACCCCATTCTGAGACGTAGTGATAAGGATGCAAATTGGCTTTTACCATCCTTTTTCACAACATTGCAGCTAAAGTGTCGATGATTCTAAAATGCAGTAGCAGTTCCCTCTTGTGGACACATGAAGTAGTTTTATATATTCGTCACTGCATTACAAAGATCCTGAACAATTGGGTGTAAGAATAATGCCTTAATTGTTACCTTGAAATGATTGCAAATATCTCAAATAAAGATGAGTTTTGCAACAAAGCTGTCATTTGTAGCCAAGACAATTACTTTCAAGATAACTAATACTTGATTTTACTTTCCAATGATGCATAAGTACTCACCTCCATGGGATTGATTCCGTGATCACATAACTGTGAAGCCGACATGCTCACCACAATAAATATTTGGGCACTAGGATTTGTGAAATATTGCGTTTTAAATCTCATATGACTGTACTGACCCAGAAGATAAAGTTCAAATATTATTATTAAGAGAGCATGTTTCCCATTAGTAAATAGAAATATGACTTGTTCAGGCCATTATTTAAATTACTACACTTCATTATGTGCATTCTTCTACATTGAAACCAATGAATGAACTTTGTCCTTCTGCGCTTTGATTTAGAAGAGAAATATTTGCTATAATCACATATATATTATATATATACATATATATTCATTGCATTCAAATAATGTGAACCTACATGTGATTATAAGAAAGTGTAAAGTTTTTATTTTGTAAGTTTAGCTTTGCACTTTATATTTTACCTGGTTATCATTCCAGTTTGTTTGCAACTTAAACTCTGTTAACCTAACCTACACACTCATCTCTTCAATTTCAGGTCGGTCCACCTGTGTGGAGTTTGCATGTAGGCTGATTGGACACTGTAAATTGCCTCTTGGTATGGGTGTGAGTGTGCATGGTTTTCACGGTGTACCCCACTGGGATTGGCTCCAGCAACCCCCGCAACCCTAATGAGGATAAAGTTGTTCAGAAAATGAATGAATGAATGAATGAAAGATAAAAACAAATGTAAAAAAAAGACTTACCATATGCTTTCAGGATTAGAAATATACAAATAAAAGAATCCTAGCAGATTTCCATTTTGGAGGGAAGCACATGCATAGTTAAAAATCATTTTTAATGCAAATCTGAATAAAGGTGCCACTAAATAAATATATTGATTTCTGTTTATTCAATAAGCCACCACTGAAATGAGTTTCCTATTCATAATGGTGATTCACAACTTCACTCTCTGTCATTAAGCATCTGCTTTATTTTATTTTTCACCTTTTTGATGTTTTAAATACATCCATACTACAAGTATTCAAGTTAAACAACTCACATGAGTTTGTGTTTAAACATAAGTGGTGCAATACAGTAGCTGTGTATCTAGGGCTCGCATCCAAGCAGCTGGTACGCATCTGTTTCTTCGTCTGCTGCTGTGGCCTGTTGCTCATAGAGTGAGTTGAACTGGCATGCGGTGTCTGGGTCTACACCATTAATGGGGAGGTTGGCTGCATGAGTGCGGTTTATGGCGAGAGACTACTCCTATGGGTAAACTGTATACGGTTTTGCACTCAGGTTGTGTGTGTGAACATGTGGGTACATAGCTGTGCTTGTGGGCGTGCATCCTAAAAAATGCTGCATGCCTATGTGCCTGTGGTTTGGTGGTTTGTAAAAATCTAATTATTGATAAACTTAATATTGTTGATAAGCCTTCAAATGCAATAGAGATTACGTCTCATGTCACCGATGTGGCCCAAAGTTTTCCATAGATGCAGTCAGTTCCAGAAGTGACTCATTGCGGTATTTTCGGTCTTTCCATTTATTATTGATGTAACTCATATATCCAATAGACTGAACATAACATTGGCCATCTCTTTCCAGATTTCCATCATTACTTACTTGCTTCATTGAAATGATCCTTTCATGAAATGAAGCCCATTTCTCCACATATTTCTAATGAAAAAATATTTCTTATATTCTTATATTTAGATTGAAGCTAATTGCCTCTGATTGTCCAATTGGTTTGCTAATATTGTTTTCTAAAGGCCCAATCAAATAACCGTTGGATTAGATTAGCATTAAATTGAGTGTTGAAGACTTTATTCCACTGGAGGGCAGTGTTGCTAAAGAAAGCTTTGTCTGTTTTGAAGTGAATGCAACTCGAAAATTGTACACCATTGCAATACAGTAATACACTAAGAAAATAACTGCCATATGGAACAAAAATATGGACAATACATAAACACTGCAAACAATAATAATAATAAAAATCTTCAACCTGGCATGATCCGGATATGGTAATGAATAAATCTCACTGATATTTTGACACATCTGGAGAAAGTAGAACAAATCAACATAATAGTGATACATTATGATCACAACTACTTATTAATTTAACTTTCAAATTTCAAAAGGGTTACAACTCGACCACTCTGACACATGACTACACTCGAAATTGCCACCAGGTATGAGTGTGACCGTGAAAGGTTGTCCTCCCACCAATTCCGCCTCGTGACCGAAGTCACCTGGGATAGGCTCCAGCACCATTCATCTTCCATACCGCATATCCTGACAAAGGTCGCGGCGGTGCTGGAGCCTATCTCAGCCAACCACGAGTACCAGGCGTGGCCAGCCCTGAATTGGTTGGCAGCCAATCGCAGGGCACAATGAGAAAACGGCACTCACAGTCAAAGTCACACTACCACCGAATGGGAATCAAACCCAGAGTGGAATGACCAATGTACTATCGGGTGACTCAAAGTCATCATTCACACTTTAAAGCAGGGGTCTGCAAACCGGTCCTCGAGGGCCACTGTGGGTGCAGGTTTTTGTTCCAACCAATCCAGCACAGACACTTTGGCCAATGAGATTTCTGCAAAAAACAAGAAGCACCTGATTGCAATCCAGTGATTGCACTTCTAAGATACCAGATTGGTGGAAAGGTTTCCTCTTATAGGTTGGAACAAAAGCCCGCATCCACTGCGTGTGGCCCTTTCTGGAATACTAGTTTGGAGACCCCTGTTTTAAAGAGTCAGTTTTCTGAGTTCAAAGTGAGAATTCTGATTTCCTTAGAATAGAGTCAACATTTTGACATTAAAGTCAGGATTCTCACTTTACAGTGGAAATTCTTGGTTACGCTTTCACTTTAAAGTCAGAATTTTGATTTAAAAAAGTAAATTCCTGAAACAACCCAAAGCCCCTCGGAATCCCCCTAATCCGTGTGTTTGTAAACGCATGTGAAATTGGCTAACAACAATATATACCAATAATATCAGTTTACGACGATCAGCTGCCAGGAAAATCAGATATTTAATCCAAGCGTTGTATACTACCGACACAGTTTTCTTTTTCAATAAACACTTTACTGTTATCTATTAAATTATTGTCGACAGCAACACAAATAAATACTACAACAGTTAATCAGGTATGTGGCATGACATTATACAGTATATTACACGTGAAACTGAGTAGGAATTAATTAAAATATGGCTGAAGGATATAACACCACCGCAGGACTTAATAGACATTCTGGTGGGCCCTTTTTGGCCCGCAGACCGTTGGTTTGACATGTTGGGCGAGGGACACCCTGAATTGGTGGCCACCCAATCGCAGGGCACAAAGAGACAAACAACCATTCATGCTCACACTCATACCTAGGGGCAATTTAAAGTGTCCAATCAGCCTACCCTGCATGTCTTTGGAATGTGGGTGGAAACCGTAGTACCGGAGAAAACCCACACAGGTGGACCAAGCTGGATTTGAACCCAGCCCTCAATTGGGAGGCCGACGCGCTAACCACTCACCCGCCGGACCGCCATTTAAAAAAAAAAAAATATATATATATTTGTGATTAATGCGCCCTGATGAATTTGAGTGTTTTAAGAGAGAATAAAAATAAGAGAAACATGAAACGAGGGAACGAGCCACAGTGTATAAAAATATGATCAGAAGCAAAGACCCACATTGATTTTTGCTGGGAGCCGCATGCGGCTCGAGAGCCACATGTTCGCCACCCCTGACTATAATGTTTAGGTCGAACAGGTCAAACAACCCATCATCGAATTACTGCACGCACTTGCGCATACACTTGCGCAGAGCAGCTGGTTGAGTTGAATATATTTGATGGGCATATCAATACATGTTTTCCAGCGTCCCACGAGAATATCATCTCTTTTCACCTCTGCAGTGAAGATTACGAGAAGGAGAGTCGTACAGTTTTACACAAGCAGCGACCAATACGTAGCCGGGAATGTTTGTTGGCGTCATAGGATACTGGCTGATGAGGAAGGACGACAATGACCGGACACTACACAGATGGTCTGTTATATGGCACCGCATGAAGGAGTGGCTGCTTCACTCTTACTGTATCACATGCTAAATGCACGGCGAAACTCCATAACAGTGCTTTTTGCGACTATTGTAGCCGGATAATTTGGAAGGAAACAGTCATGGCTCTTTAGCCAACGTTGCCCATCGAGCTTTTAGGTAACCAGGTAGCAAGGTAAGTCAACCATTCGACTGCCCCGACTGAAATAATGCGCTTAAATCATTTTTGATTTTTGATAACTTGTTTTCTAGAAAATAAGCGTTAATTTATCTGTAATTGGGTGCAGGTGCATCACTGACAGTAGATGCGGATGTAAAATAACAATCTTTATTTGTCTCTTTGCCTTACAATTAATGTATTTTACAATAGGTAGTGGACAACAAACATTGTAGATTTAATTTTACGACGATCAGGTTCCAGGAAAATCAGATATTTAATCCAAGCGTTGTATACTATCGACACCGTTTTCTTTTTCAATAAACACTTTACTGTTATTTATTAAATTATTGTCGACAGGAACAGAATAAATACTACAACAGCTGATCAGGTATGTGGCATGACATTATACAGTATATTACACGACTGCAAACTGCACCAATGATAACACTGCATATTTAGATTAAGGGCCCGGGTGGGGCGAGTGGTTAGCGCGTCGGCTCTGGGGTCTGGGTTCAAGTCCAGGTCGGTCCAGCTGTGTGGAGTTTTCATGTTCTCACCGGGCCTGCGTGGTTTTCCTCCGGGTACTCCGGTTTCCTCCCACATTCCAAAAACATGCATGATAGGCTGATTGGACACTCTAAATTGCCCCTAGGTATGGGTGTGAGTGTGCATGGTTGTCCATCTCCTTGTGCCCTGCGATCGGCTGGCCACCGATTCAGGGTGTCCGCTGCCTCTGGCCCAGAGACATCTGGTAATGGCTCCAGCACCCCTTGCGACCCTAATGAGGATAAAGCGGTTCAGAAAATGAGATGAAATGAGATTTAGATTAAGTCTTCTTTTTCTTGTGTTCAAACCTCATGAGGTTCGTCAAAAGATGTCTTTGGTATGTTTTAATGACGGTAGGTCAGGTTTACGTTCCAGCATGTAATGACACAGTGAGCATTTACTTTGGAAGAAATGTCAAGACTTTAAAATACAGACAATAATGTTGTCGACAAGAGACTCAAGGATCTACCTTGCTTGAGTTCCCGGAGAAAACCCATGCAAAGAGAACATGCAAACTCAACACAGTGAGGACCGACCTGGGATCGAACCCAGAATTGTGAGGACGATGTGCAGACCCCTCTAATTAAATACTAGAAATACTATGTATACATTTATGCCATTGACTACTTTCAATAATCTGCTATTTAAACCTTTGTGCCCATCTTTTTGTCATAGGCTCCTGTAGTTCACTTCCTACTGAAACATTAGCCAGGTAGATTAGACTTTCTCCGCTCGCCAAGAATGTCTTTCAAATACATTTAGATCATTCATGTTTTCATATCAGTCTAGGGTCAACTGAGTCTGCTGAAAAACTTTATTCCTATGATTGGAGCTGGGTGATATGACAAAAAATGTTATCATGATAAAAAAATTATCAGTCTATCGATAATTGTCACGATAACTATCACATCTTTTTCAAATTTTAAACATCAAACTACTGTGAATAAGAAAATAAATCACTTTCCTCCTTATTCAAAAATGAAAGTAACTATGTTACCTTTACAAGAAAAGAGAATATGAAATATGATGATTTTAAAAAGTATTTTTGTTCTGTTGTGCAATAAAGATAAGACAACTCCCTCCGTACACTATGAAAAGTAAAGAATAAAACCTGCATACATTTTGACTGGCATCTAATTTTTTATAAATTCGCCTTCAAACCAAAAGTGGCTGTGCAATATGGAATACGTAAAATAATCAACTTTTTCAGCTTCACAAAAAGAAACAGTGTAAATTTCCCTAAATGGTGTTTTGTGCCTTTTGCCCAAAGTCAGCTGGGATAGGCTCCAGCAACCCCCACAATCCTTACGAGGGTGCGCAGTACGGAAGATGAATGATGAATGAATGCAAATATTCAATGTAAATTTAGCCTGTGGGTTTGTTACTCTTTTGCAGGGTTTATGGATCTGCTAAAATACCACGAATGTGTATGGGTTTGGACTGTGATATAATTGCAGGAGTATCAACTTGCTCTTGCGTTTGACTGTAGCGTGTACTCATTTCAATTTTTGTATGTAATAGATCATTCCTTCCTTCTGTGATGGCAACTTCAAAAGAAAAATGCAAGGATGGAGTCCGACAGGAGGAGTATAATAGAGAAGCTAGCAACATTCCCTGTCCAGGTGACACATTACCTTGGAACTTGTCGAAACATCAATGGGCCAAACGCTCCAAATCAACTTCAGGGGAGGTCCTTGATCCAGCTGAGAGGGCCGTTATCCGGATTGCAGGTAAACTTGGTTTAAAAAACAACATTGTCTATTCTGTTAACACTGTTCCAGCAATAAAATGATGCATCTATAAACTCATAATTAAATCTGGATTTTCAGTATTTTAGTCCCAAATATTTTGGAATATTGATGTGTATAATTGGATTGGATTGGATAACTTTATTCATCCCGTATTCGGGAAATTTCGTTGTCACAGTAGCAAGAGGGTGAGGATGCAGGAATAGGAAAGGTATTTTAGACATAGATAGATAGGTAATAAGTAAGTTAATAAATAAATACATGAATAAATATATAAATAAATAAGTGTGTTGCTTAGCACATGTATACATACATACACATAAATGTACATGCATGAGCATGTATGATGCATGCATCATAATGATGCAAACCTATTGTGTGGGAGTATAACTATGATACTGCTGGCTAAAATGATTATTTATTCCTGCATCAATTTAATTCTGGTGCAAATTGAAACTCTTGCGTTTGACTGTAGCATATACTCATCTCAATTTTGGTATGTAATAGATACATTTTAGACTACACATGCTGTATGTTCACATGATCATTGCTAATAATAATGTGTAATTTTGTAGCCTCAGTTTTTTCTGATTGAAATGCAACACTGATATGGTAATTCTGCTTGAGTCTCCATTGTGAAACCGTTATCTGGCAGCCTAGAGGATAAGGGGATTTTGTGCGCTTCCAAATTTTGATCCTGGTTGGTGTACCATTCCTGGCCACCAATTTTACACATAACTCATTTAAGCAACTGTATTTCACATGAAGATTACATGAAACAAGGCGTATCTTTTACTGGCACATCACAAAGTCATCATTAATAGATATCCTGTGAGTGAAAGAAAAATATTGTTAGACATTTACTGCTCAAGGTTACTTCTTTCCCCACAGTAATGTGACGTATTTTACTGTCAAAATAGGAAACACATTTTTACGTTTGGACACTGTAAGGGCAGCGAGACTGTTTTCAAGTGTGGTCATTTTATACTTTATAGACAATAGGGTGATCATATCCAAGCCAACCATTGTGACTCTGGGCATACATGACTTATTCATGTTAAGGGATAAGCAGGGGCATTTGTGTTTTGAAAAGTAGTGTGTACAGGTGTTAGAGGCATTTAGTGTTAATTTTACATCCGGAAGATAGTTGAATCAAAACTAAAAACTTTAAGCAATGATGAATGAATATGTAGTCTAAATGATCATAATACATTATCATGTTAGGGTCATATTATCGTGCTACAGGCAATCATTCAGTAATTTCTAAATTGAACTTAACTCATGCAAATGATTTCTATTGTATAAATTAACGATGTATCATTTGCCGACCCCAATCGGCAGAACAGTAGTCAACATTGGTAGAATCCCAGGGATTGTCATTGTCATTTTAAATGCACAAAATGTTCGCTGATATTGAAGTCCAGTAAAGCTCCATCATATCGGCCTCTCAATGTCATTGTTGGACAGTTACACAACCTATCATGTTCGCCCTAGCAGTCACTGTAGGATAATTACTTTCACTTTTAAACACGTGACTGAAAAACTCATTTAACCCTGATGAGAGAGTATGCACATAGGTTCAACTTTGCAGATGTACATGGAGGACACTGCACTTCTGAGATGGCGGTTTTTATCTACGAAAATTAATCTTGTACTTTGAACGGAAAAGTCACATAATGTGCACCATGACCTCCATGGTCACCAGTTGTGGTAGTGCCTTGATCTCTCTTAGACTGAAGCAAGCAGATGAAAGAGGCAGAGCTGTGTGTATTTCCCAATTCAGGGGCTGCATACTCAGAGTGAGCATTTGAAAGCCATTTAAGTGCACAAAATTGAGTCCCAATCCCTTATAACTGAATGATTCTCCTCTCATACACTCAGGAAGGGTTGTCTTTTTCGTTTAAGTCAGACTAATTTGGGGGAATGCAACACTTCCAAGCATCATTACAAAACTTTTCATGCTGCTACCACCGCTGCATTTATGTTAAATCCTTCAACATTTGCTTTATTTAAAGACCCATATCACGTGGGTATTTTTTTACTGAATTTGATAGTTGGAGTTTGCTGAGGCTCAACCCATTGTTCTTTTCGTTGTAAAATAAAAAAAAAACCCACAAAAAATGCTTTAATCCTATTTTGCTGTTTTTAAAAATGTTGCAGTACAGTGGTACCTCGACATACGATCGTAATCCGTTCCGAGACTGAGATCGTATGACGAGATTCTCGTAACTCGAGCGGACGTTTTCCATTGAAATGAATGGAAAACAAATTAATTCGTTCCAGCTCTCTGAAAAAACACCAAAAACAGGATATTGGATTGGAAAAATGTTTTATTTCTTCTAATTCGCCATCTATTAACAAAGTAACACATAACTAGTGGTTTAATAGTAATAAAATGTGTTTAATCTAACTAAAATTGGGCAGATTTCGCCGACGGGAGACAGAGACGTTTGGGGGCGTGGGGGGGTGGGGTTCTTTTTTTTTTCCACGACAACGCACTCGTAAACGGAACAAACTAATTTAAATTAACTTGGATTAATATATACAGACACTCAAACATACGTTTAATGTAACTTTACACAAAACTGAATTCTAATTTTGTTGTAATCTTTTGTTACCTTCGTTTTCCGGGTTGGCGGTTTGCCACGCCTCCACCCTCACGTTCGCTATCGATGGACTGTTTGCTGTTGTATTGCCTTCAAAATATTCCGAAAATGATGCACACAAATGTCCTCACAATAGGATAACGCACGACCACTTGCCAACGAGAAATAGTCTTTAAAGAACGATCGCGGGAGCTTCTTTTCTTAGAAAGAATAACAGGAAATACAATAGTTGAGCTTACCCACGTATTGATTGTGGGTAATGAAGTTTTATTCTGAGAAAGGTTGCCATTGCCTATGGGTGTTGTGTGCACGAGTATACTTCATTACCCAGAAAGCCCTCTTTTTGCCCGCGGATGCGCGTTGTGCGTTTCCTGGTCGTAGGAGAAACTCGTCTGAATTAATCGTTCCGTGCTCGTAGATATTGTTATACACGAAAGATATGCAAAAAAGACAGTGCCATGGCCACCTGGTTTGGTCGCATCACGAAATTTTGATCGCATGACGGGCGAATTATTCGATCGAAATTTCCGCCGTAAGACGAGAATTTTGTATGACGAGCGGTCGTATGACGAGGTACCACTGTACTTCTGCGGAATGACATCACGAAAATGCTTATTGTAATTTCTCAACATGCTCTGACGTCAAATGCAATCATATCAGACGAGCTACATTTTAGGAGTTCAAACACATTGTATTTTCTTGTCCTACCCACAAGAGTTACAGACCCATAAAGTACATATACACGAAGGAACGCATTAGTCTAATGAAACAACTTTGAATTCAATAATGTTCACTGTATTTTAAATTTCTGGTATAATCTAACAATACTCTCAGTCACTGTATGATCTAAGTCCTTTTTAACCAGCCGCCTAAAGGATTACAACTCTTGCCTCCAGTGATGGATGTTTATTAAGTTTGACATTTCATTTTTTGGCTGGAGATATGCATCAAGCATAAAAGGATCTTTGTGAGTTTCATTGCTTACTAAAGTTAAATGCCACTGAAACACATTTCTCTGTCCAGGATTTTATTACTTCATACAGGCTGTTGTTTGACACCTTCAATTGAAAAGGGGAATATCTAGCTTGACATTTTCCAGAAAGATACAGTACAGCTCTGTGTAAAAGTGACTGTTCACTAGACAGTAATAAACAATTTTACCAGTAGGTGGCAGTTTATGTCAAAGGAGCTCGTTGAAAGCGTTCCTCCTGAAAGATGACCACATCCTCTGGAAAATATGCCTCACTTTCCACTCTAACTTCAAACTGCATTGACCACATAGACTACCCATTGTAGTCTTAGAGTTGCAGACAATATGAGTGATCCTCTGAGATGTTGCCATGGAGACATAATCGCTTTAATTCTCCTCTTTACAACTGTGAATTTTTCCACTTGGACCTTTTATTTCAGAAAACCCTTCCCGATAAATGGCATAAAAAATTGCCAGGAATTATATGGTATAGATTCGGAACACTTCCAAGTTCAACACGTTGAATGCCAGAAAAACAGTTAGCCTTTTGTAATTTTATAATATTTCTTTAAACATGAATCATGGGAACCCTTGTCAGACATCCTTTATAGTTTGCACATTTTCTGTGTACTCAGGCTACTTTACAAACAACAGACCTGCATGTTAGTTGTTCGGTAATTCATTCATTTTGCTTATCTTCACAAGGGCCGAGGGGGTGCTGGAGTATATCCCTGTGGGCAGTAGGTAGAGAAAGGGGGGCACCATTAATTGGCTGCCAGCCAATTGTAGGCCACACTGAGATGAAAAACCATTTATGCTCACACATGCCAAGGGGCAATTCAGAGCAGGGGTGCCCATTACGTAGATCGCGATCGCCAATGAACTATGGGTAGATCGCACTACAAAAACATTTTGATCCCGCCCCTCTGTTGATTTCCGTAGCTAGGCTCTTATGAATTTGGCATGTCCGCAGTAAGCTTTAGCATGAATTGAGAGTGGATCTTCACCCCCGTTCCCTGCCTCTCCCATACATGTGGATAGAGTCTAATGCGAGGCATAGCATTCATTACATATCATATTTGCTGAGCTTTGTCAGTGGCCTGTTTAAAAGGTAGATTCTGGAAGGTCAACTCCTTGCAAGGAAAAATGTTTGAACACCCCTGATTTAGCATGTTCAACTACCCTACCCTGTATATATTTGGAATGTTGGAGGTAACTGGAGTACCCAGAGAAAACACGCACAGGGAGAACATGCAAACTTCACACGTGTGTTTCACCGTGCTCAGGCCGTAAGCGCACTTCCTTTTCACTGCACACTAACATTAGTACTTCTGCGCACCCCGTGTTGTAAGGCTGGAGGCAATCAGTTAGGGTGAATCAGGAATGTGTGTTTTCGAAGATGTCGAGATCCAACCGAGGTTGTTGTTGCTTGTTTTTTTCTTTGTATGCATGGTATGCCAATGAATAGTTTGAGCGTGGGGTAAAAGACGCTGCTAAGTTTTGCCCTAATTCGTCCTTCCACTTCAGCGCACGCTTTAGAGTCCATAGGGAACAAACAGAAACACACAGACAGACAGACACGCACACGCACACACAGACAAAGATGCATTTATTAAAGGGTTGTCATATTATGTTTGCTTTTGGGGACCGAAGCAGTGAAGTTAAACATTGAGCGCCTTGGCCCAAAAGTCTGTGGAGGTTAAATTGGCAGTTCGGTCAGTCCATAGAGATCGAACAGATAGACACACACACAGACAATGATGCATTTATATAAGGGTTTAGATAAGTATTGGGTAGCACAGCTTGGAGATCAGGTTGCTACATGCATGTCGTCCATATTATTGGATTGCAATATAGCAGATGAGGATATTATATGGCATAGTTACTCACAGACCCTTCATTACAAGGCTGGCAAAAGCATTGCTGCTAACTGTTAGTGGGAGAAGTGCATGGGTGATCCATTTACAACTGTGAGCAGGGTGATGCTCAACAATTCACCATACGCATATCGGAGGTATGCACAAACGCCGGGTATCGTGATAAAGCGCAGCCAAGGAAAATTACCAACCTAATTTTTATTTACCTTGCAATTAATTGCACGCGACAGAGTAAGTATCAGCTATAAACTTCGATGTTTTAGTGATTAAAGGATGCATTCATTCATTCATTCTACGAAACCGCTTATCCTCATAAGGATCGTGGGGAGTGCTGGAGCCTATCCCAGCTGACTTTGGCCACCAGGCGGGGGACACCCTGAATTGGTGACGGACAACCATTCATGCTCACACTCATACGTTGGTGCAACTTTATAGTATTCAATCAGCCTACCATCCATGTTTTCGGGAATATGGGATGAAACCAAAGTGCATGGAGATAACCCACTCAGGCCCAGGGAGAACATGTAAACTCCACACAGGTGGACCGACCTCGAATCCAACCCAGGACCCCAGAACTGTGTGGCCGACGCACTAACCACTCATCTGCCAGGGCGCCCATTAAAAGATACTAATACATATTTGATAACAGTTACCATACCTTTTGATATTCCATTTCATGAATCTTCTTGCCTCTACTAAAGCAAGTTAGGCAACAGAGCTAGTTATTTAGTCCTCCTCTTAGTTTGTTTATTTTGGATACATTTAGCTGTGAGTGAGGCTATACTGTTTAATTGATTGAAGGCACTGCCCCATTTGTGTTTTTGTCTTTCGGGAAGAGAAAGGGCCACACTATTCAAGATTCAACTCCCCCGTGCCCGTATCGCTACCGTTTTGAATGTCCGCAGCTTGTTGATCCTTTTCGTCTTCTTTTGTCAAGATTTATGGCAGTCGACAGTCAGAATGGCAGTCGACAGTCAGAACCCTTCTAGTTACAATCGGATGGATCAATTAGACAATGGAGGCATATGAAAACCTTGAGAGACCCTGGTAGGGCGTATGATTGCCCAATGATACTTATGGAGACACGATTTGCAATAGCACAGTGGGTTTTCAGGTATGAAACTGTTACCTTTTTAAAAACGTGCATGAGCTAAAGCATGGAGTCACATTCGCTCGGTTGCCAGCTTCCCTGTAATAAATGATAATTGTTAACGAGAACTAAAGGTGTAGGATGCAACAACCAATGTGCCTGTAACAATTAACTTAACTCTGAATTTGATGTATGCATGCAACTCATTAAACAATTTTCCACTTTGTTTTAATAATTTCAGATGAGCTTGGTCCTAGGGAAGCTTGCGCCTTAATATAGTAAATAACTTTGTTTTTATTAAGCTACCTTTGGTAGTGTTGTGGAATTTCTGTGTTTGTTTTTGGCATTGTCACTTCAGTGCAGAAATTTCTCTAGATTATCTGAATTGTTTGATTATAGTACTACTACATTTAGACTGTGGAAGTTAAAATCCCTCAACGCCTTGGACTCGTACAAAGGACTTAGTTGCACACAGATGTTCAGAGTGCTAAGTTACTAACTTACTTACTTACTACTTGTTCTTTATAGGAGTTTTCATAAAGTCCACTTACTCAAAAGCACTGTTTTTGCATCACCAAATTTTAGTAAATTCTTAGGTACTGCAACACACGCTAAGACATTTTGGAGTATCTAAGAAGGTCTTCTGAGTCTACACCGCCATCAATGACATTCCAATTGAGTTGAAGTGTTACCAGTAAGGGCAATGCTTGAACTCTGCTCTTATTACTTTGCAAGCCCAAGCGGTGAGTGAGGGCCTACCCTCGTAGTCAGTGTATCTTTAAAAGGAGGGGCCGGACGTCTCTATTCGTTTTTGTGAGGGTGTGTGTGCGTGTGTTTGGGGATGTGTGTGAAACTGGACTGTGGAATGAAGTTGGCAGCTGTGGAAGGTTCACACACTGCCGAGAGGGCTGACAGAGAACAACATTGACTTCTTCACAAACTTACAAAAGCCTCTGACACGAACTAATTGAAATCACGAAGAAGAAGCCTCTGAGGAGAAGAAAGAAAAGAGGGTGAGAGAAGGGGCATGGCCATGTACGAACCTGCGTACCTGCCTCCGGACGCTGAGGAGCAGGACTTCATCCAGGCTTACGAAAGCGTCAGAGAGAAGTATAAAGGTGGGAAACAGTATGATGACATATTGTGTTTCTCTACACAATTTCACATTTTGGTGAGAATGCAGAGGTTGTCATTTATTTGTAGGGGCTATTAACTTTGTGTGTGTCAATATACTGCACTTGAAGCCTTTTATGTTGTTTGTGTTTGGAGTTGCAGTAATAGGAGCTATTGATTAAATAGATTGGAAAATGTGTAGTTTTGTCAATATTGTGTGTTGTGCGTGACCAGAGTCCACCAGTTTTATCAGTAAAGACCTGCTTTTTATGTATGACTCTAGCAAAAACTGCACTGCTCACCTTTGATCCTGTGAGGGTATTATGGAGGTTAAGTCTGAAGGATTTCCTGATTCTTTTCCAAAGGCATGCCAGTACTTGAATATCCATCATTTTACATTTACCCTAATTGTTTTGTCACTGGGTTTGTGTATCCTTAAGGCTGATTTCATACATTTTTATTTGTATTTTTTTGCCTTGGGAGACTATTATATTTGTGTCCCATACTTTGACTGTGTTGTGGGGTTAGGCATACGAGTTGTCTTAGTTGCTTCATGTCTTATCTGTCGTATTGCTTCTTGAGTTAAAATCCTTTCATGGAATGGTTACAACCATTATGTGCAGAAACTTATTTAACTCAGTGGTGGTTGCTCAAGTCAGCAATAATATATTCTTTGCACAAAATGTTTTGCAAATGCATATAAAAAACGGCAAACTAACGGAACAATAAACCAACCATATCAGGCAGGCTTTTTATATGAAACTCTTTGGCTGCCAATGGCCGTCCAATCAATTTTTAGCAATTGAATTGGATTGCTTATTTATCAATATTATTATTAAGATTCTTTCATTCATTTTCTGAACCGCTTTACCCTCAGTAGGGTCACAGGGGGTGCTGGAGCCTATCCCATCTGACTTCGAGCCAAAGGCGTGGGACACCCTGAATCGGTGGCCAGCCAACTGCAGGGCATGAGGAGACGGACAACCTTTCACGCTCACACTCATACTTAGAGGCAATTTAGAGTATTGAATCAGCCTGCATATTTTTGGAATGTGGGAGGTTCCCGGAGTACCCGGGGAAATCCACCCAGGGAGAACATGCAAACTCCACACAGGTGGACCGACCTGGATTTGAACCCAGGACCTTAGAGCTGTGAGGCTGACGCGCTAACCACTCAAGCTGCCAGGCCTCCCTGTTTTCAAGATAAATATTGTTGTTTTCTTGAATATTTCTGATTCGATTTTCTGTTGTATCTTTTTTGTTTTTTTGTCATGTCAATATATTTTACTGGTATACTTTCAAGTTTCAACAACATAAACAGCAGGATATCATGCTGATTTATCTTCAGGCCTAAATTAGACGCTCAGTTATGATCCTTTAAATGTTGTTGCATTTAGGATCCCTAATCAACATTTTGCAAGAACAGAAACAAAGTTAATCCAAATATAAATGGTTGTGAAAATGAATCCAAATTCTGTTTGTTTGTCTGGTTCTTTACAAGGTTATAGGAAGCCGCAGCTCACTCAGGCAGTTGTTTACATTTCACATGTCTTCCCTGTTGGACAAAATCAGTGTTGCATTAAGTTACTGGATGCACTCCTTATTAAGGCACATTGGTGACGACTTGGAAACCACAGCCCCCATTCCATATTATTATTTATTGTTTACAGTGTTCGTCGAAGCCAACCTTGTTTTTTTTTGTCTTAAACATTCAGATTCATTTGATTGTTTTTTATCTAGAGTCCAATGTTTAGAAAATGAAAAGGGAAGTGTGGTGTTTAAATATTTGCCTCTCTCTAATCATGTACTTAATCAGTGTTTACCCAAATGATTGTTACTAGTTACTTGATTAAATTTGGATTTTTTCTTAAAATTTCATCAATCACTTATTACAGATGATAGTTGAAATTTGGTGATGAGCTCCATAATTAGATTTAATTTATAATTCGGCGGTATTAGGGGACGAGCGGGGGAGGCTTATTGTACCGGTGAATCGTAATATAACAAAAACAAATTTAAATGAACTTGGATTACGATGCAGACACACTCAAATTAATTTAATCTAACCTTACAGTAAACTTAATTCTAATTTTGTTTTACATTTTTATACCTTCCTTCTCCCGGCCGGGTTGGCTGTTTGCCCTGCCTCCACCCTGACTTTCACTATCGATGGGCTGTTTGCTTTTCTAATCCCTTCAAAATATTCCGAAAATGATGCACACAAATGTCCTCACAATAGGATAACGCACGACCACTTGCCATTGAGAAGTAATATATACTCCTCGTACTAGTGATCGCTACGCCATTCGTGCTGAGTGACGGAAAAAAAACACAGGAAAAAAATGCAATGCTCCGCCCAGTGCTCGTAGATATCTGTTATACACGAAAGAGATGTGGCAAAAAAGACAGTGCGCCAAAATCATAAACAGCCTCTCATGTCTTGGCCACCTGGCTTTCTCGTATCTCGAAATTTGTCTCGTATCTAGAGATAATTATTTGCTCGAAATTTTACCCGTATCTCGAAATGCTCGTATGTCGAGGTACCACTGTACTACTAAAAATATCATCAGAGCGTTTTATAATTTAATTATATTGAGTCAGTCTGCAACTTCTAATATTACTCGCTGCTCGTCGGTATGAATGTTGGAGTCCAGACTGTCCTCCCAGTGACTATGTAGGCAATGTGTGCTATCAGCAGCTGATGCCAGTGTTCAACAGCCACCTAAAGGGGATTACCCTGTTTATGTTGGGTAAATTGCTGATGGCGCACAACCATCGCTGGCATCCATAATTTGTGAATGTTATGTAAGGGCCTATCCTATGGTCTGCTGGTCTTGAAATAATCCAAGTACTGTATAGCCAGGGACATATTAAATAATCCAATCATAATCTTAATGTGTTATAGTTGGCAAGCTATTTACTAGAATAAATTAATTTCCATTTTGTATTAGTTAAAAGTATTTGAATTGCAAATCATATAACTAATATAGGGGTCAGGTGGACACTGACCTCAAACCTCTAGTACACTTTTATTACAGAAAGTAGACAGTTGGCTGAAAATAAATGAATATACAGTTGTATGTACATACAATAGAGTTACCAGCCAAACAATAAAATACCCTGAAAGTTGAATTCATTTGTCGGGCAAGTAAACCAGAAAATCAGTTAGGGTCAAACTGCATCGCTTGAGAAGGTTGGCTTCCTTTTTGTAGCCTTTCTGACAATGTGCAACCAAAATGTTTTGCCCATTTTATGTTTTACAATTATGCTTTTGTTGTGGTCAGCATCCTGCAGTCTTGCATTGATCAGCACTGGAAGCTTAGGAAATACTAGATTACTGTGAGGCATGATAACACACTGCTGTAAAGAAATCCTTCAGGGCCTTTTAAGGGAGCAAGAGGTCCAACGGGATTCTTCCCCGGGCTTACATCCTTCCTGTCAGAAATTGAAATACTTTCTGAAAAGAAGCTACTGGCCTTTTTCAAACAAACACAACACATCTGCTACTGTTGTTGGTTGAACTATATGCACATAGCTTTAGTAAAAAATATTGTTTCCCCACTTGAATAGTGATTTGGGCAGTTAGGTAGAGAATAACAAAACACAAAACAGTTTCACACAATGATTTAGAGTGTGTCTTTGGCATTAGAACACAAAGTAAGTATATAAACATTCTGTAATTTGAAATGGCAAATGATAATTCCATTAACTACCATCTCCTGGTTAGTTACAAAAAAGATTCATTACCTTCACTCATCTTTCCATTTATCAGCTCCACACATTAATGCATGTGGAACTATGAGTGTGAAGAAAACCCTTTGGTCCTTGTTTCTTAAGTTAGTTGCCGGGATGTCTTCAGTACTCTCACCACAGGTGACAAACACAAACATCTTTTTTCTTGAGAAAGGAACAACCTTTTTTTTAATCATTTATCAACTTGGCTGACTTGTTATATTCCTTATTATTACTCCTATATACCCTCCCCCCTCCCTTTTGATTATTTTTAAATTAAGTGACTCCTTGTTGAATGTAGGAGTGGAAATGTCTTCTCTGCTGACATAGATCAAGAAATACTCGGTGATTACTTTCTAAGAGAATATAGAAATGATGCAAGCCCCCTGATTGAATGATTAGTATCGTACAGTGGACTGATGTTTGATAGTGTAAGCATATGTGTGAGTTTTCTTTGCTTGTTTTTTGTCAACCATTTCCTAATACTGAAAGGCTGTGACTTTATTGGTTGGGTATGGCATTCAGGGCAACTGGAGCCAGTGTGACAGTCACCAACCACAAAGTCCAGGAATGTCTCCACCGGTCACCCCTCACAGCTGACACTCAGGGTGAATGCACCTCATGTGTGTGTGCGCTCTCTCTCATTCGCTCAATCCGAGTCCCTCCTTTTTTCAGCATTTCTCCTTCGGTTCTCTTGCTAAGTGACAACCTAACACAGGAGTATCAAATTTGCAGCCTGTGGGCCAGAACTGTCAAGCTATAGTCCTATCTGGCCTACAATTTATTTTCTTCCTGTCAGTGAAATAAAGTTCATTATTAAATACGCAATTGTATTTTGGAACACTTTATTTAGAAATTAGCACCATAAAACTCAATATACATGGACTTGCAGAGTGAAATTGTTCCAAATTGTTTGTTTTAATGCTTTTGATTTGATTAAATATACAACAATTTGCAACAGGATAAGCTGTCAAATTGATTATTTGTATTCACTTTTTTAGATGACAAAAAATCAGTTGGTGAAATAAATATATACATACATAATACAAACACACATAATATAAACACAGCTTTTCCTATCATGACATCAAATTGCCATTATTGTGCCATTATTGCACCAAAATGACTATGACATCTCTGACCGAACATGAAAGTTCTTATAATTTTTTAACCCTCTTGCACAGTCTTGTAAATGACAAAACATGCAAGGAATTGGCACTTCATCTCCCTTAGTAGATCACGTAATCTCGTTTGAGTCTGGAATACCAAAGAAGGAGGAGACGTGTTAACTCGGCATGCCCCTCACTATAATTCTCTTCAGCTTTGACAGAAGATGAGGTAAGTTTTTTTAACTTCCTTAAATGGCAGGTCTGACTCCATGGGCTGCCTACTGTTCAGTTTCATGAAAGGTATGCATAAAAGCTTCAGAGGTAATAAAGAGCCTCTGACCATCTAGCATTTCTATTGACTGTGAGGTCCCTGAAGGGTGTGGCTGCTCTCCCTCAGTACAGGTCAACAGACAAACCCTGGAAAAAGGAAAAAAAATCCCTCCCATTTTTTCTTATCTTTCAGCACCAATCACAGCTAATTTAGGTCTTCCTGTAAAACTGGAGCTACACTTACCATTTATAGTTCATCAGGATACCGCGCCACCATGTAGCTTTTTGACCTCTTTTTGACATTTACAATACCTGTGCAAAGTAATAAGTTTGGGGAAATGTATCTTAATTTATGCAATACCTCTTAGAAATGTACTTTAAATCATAAAAAAAACGTGACCAAAAACGTGACGGGACGTTTCGTCGCCGGACGTTTGGTCGCCCGAACCCAAATGTCCGGCGACCAAACGTCCGAGTACCAAACAAGGTAAAACAACACGATCTATGCATCAATCAAAGCCAACAATGACCCTGAGCAGTTTCACTGAGCGGACGTGTGAGTGTATAAGAGTGTATGTACATGAGTTGTCCCCTTAGGAAGGGATGTCAGTCAGGGTCTTAACAAGTTCTCCAACAAAACACAATATAGGTCACATAAAACTACGGTAAATTTGGAGCTTTTCTTTAGCCTAATAATTAATAGGGCATTAAGTATGACAAAATAATAATTCACAGTTTGTATTTAGGGAATTTGAGCAACAATTTTAAATGGTAATTATCAATAACCTTCCAGGCGACCAAACGTCCGGCGACCAAACGTCCGAGTACCTAAAAAAATCATGATATAATAGCAGTGTCATTAATAACTCATTAAACAATGTTTACTATCTCAGTATAGTATTTGTACAATATCTAAAGATGACTTATTATAAATATTTATATTCCTCTTATAATTTAATGTTGACATTACCTGCTTCAGATCACATCAAATATTTGCAGTACTCATCAAAAACATTTTGGCTTGAAACAACTTTGTTCTGGGCCTGTTGGTGAGTGATTAGAGCGTCGGCCTCACAGTTCCGGGGGTGAGGTTTTGATCCCAAGTCGGGCCTCACCGTGTGGTGTTGCACGTTCTCCCAAGGCTTGTGTAGGGTTTTATCTGGGTGCACTGGTTTCCTACTGCATCCCAAAAATGTGCATGGTAGGCTGGTTGAACACTCAAATTTGCCCCAAGGTATGAGTGTGAGCGTGAATGGTTGTCCATCTCCTTGTGCCCTGTGATTGGCTGGCTACGGATTCAGGGTGTCCCCTGCGTGGTACCTATAGTTAGCTGGGATAGTCTCCAGCACCCCCCATGACCCTTGTGAGGATAAGTGGTTCAGAAAATGAATGAACTTTGCTGTAAAATGTGTCTTTTGCAGGTATATTACATTGCCTATGACCCTTTTACACTTCACAATGTTACTTTTGCCAACGGCCTAAAATAGCATTCATGAGTATCAATTGTAATCATGCTCTGGGAACTGTTGGGCAAAATGATGAACACAAGGTAGTAAGGTTTCATTTTCCATTCCGCTGTTGAGATTGTACAGTCATACAATTACTGCCAGCCGTTTGCAATTTCTCTGCTCCTGATTGTCATCACACAGAGAAGGCAGTGTTCCAGGCTTCTGTGAGTGAAAAGCCAAGAAGGATCATTGCTCAGCAAGCATCAGTCCTGGAATACAGTCATTCATTTTCCGCAGCACTTAACCTCACTGGGTTCTCGGGGGTGCTGGAGCCTATCCCAGCTAACTGTCGGCGACAGTTGCCAGCTAATTGCAGGGCACACTGAGACAAACAATCATTTATTAATAGTGTTCAACCAGCCTACCGTGCATGTTTTTGGGAAGTAGGAGGAGACACTGGTATCCAGAGAAAACCCACAGAGGCACGGGGCGTACAAGAGGAACCCACTGGGGATTGAAGCCTCGATTTCAGAACTCTTGCGAACCACTCTATCTTATAACATTATATTAAAACAAATCAGATTTTATTTAATAAAGGCATATTTATTAAATATAAATATAAAATACCCCTCACAGCTCCCTAGTCAATTTGTATAACGGAAATACTTTTATAAAGCCTTCTGTGGCAGACTACCAGAAAATGTGTCCAAAACTGTTAGGTGATAGTTCACAAAACTATTTTATTATTGACTAAAACAGGGTGTAGTGTCCTGGATGACGACAACACAGACTGGTTTATTCATATCCAGCGCTCTAAAGCCACTACATTGGGCTAGAGATTTCGGTGGCTATGTGACCTCAGGCTAGAGGAATGTTTTGTCTGGATGGCTACTGCAAAGCTAATCATTCTTATGAAGACAACTAAGAGTCAAATTAGACACTTTGAGTAATCTAAGTGCCCGCCCCCAACACTTAAACATTCTACAATCTGCAAAGCCAGACAGAAAAGTGATTTTTACAGCTATTGTATTACATAACATATCCGGGTCTTACATTATTGAACCTTGGAATTTAATATAAAATCACTTAAAATTAACCCAGAACTCGGGAAGGAACTTTCATTTTATTGGAATTTTCAAATGGTCTGGCAATGTGGGGATTTATAGGTCAGAGATTTAATGTCCATTCTGACTGTATACACAGTGAAACGGTAGGCCTGGCCACCACCATCCCAAAAAGATTGTTTTCAAATGTATCTTGCTGGTTTATATATATATTATATATATATATATATATATATATATATATATATATATATATATATATATATATATATATATATATATATATATATATATATATATATATATATAATATATAATATATATATAAACCAGCAAGATACATTTGAAATATATATATATATGTATATGTATATATATATGTATGTATATATATATATATATGTATGTGTATATATATGTATATATATAGTATATATAGTATATATATGTATGTGTATATATATGTATATATATAGTATATATAGTATATATATGTAACCAAAATATAATTAATATATGTAGATATATATTTCACCGTATAACCTTTGAGAGAGAAATCATAATGTGAAGGCTAGAAAATGTCTAATTACAAGGTCTTACACACTTTAGGATTTAGTTAGCCCACATTACTCACCAGTGAATGATCAAAAACAATTCTATCTCAATGAACAGAATATCCAAAAGAGAGCGAATAAACTATCGACATTTGTAAATGAGCCTCATTTCTTCTGTTTATATGCCACTAGAAGACAATTTCAGTAACTTACTGACCTGCCTGATCCTTTTTCCCTTGCCATGAACACTTGCGTAGACTCTGCTTCCTTTTGTCATCATTTTACTCTGCTCAACTTCCTCTTCAGGAAAACAGTCCAGTCCTGCTAGAAACATTTTGCCCTTTTGGTAATCCTTAGTGGGATGCTGCAAAGTTACCACCTAAACAATAGTTTTTTATTTTAATCTGATGCACAGATGAGCGGATCCTTGCCTTCCTTTGATTGTCTTCCTGATGTCTGAGGAATGTATTGAATGTCTTTTAAGTAGTTATTCAGTATAGCAGAAGGTGACTTTGAATCCTATTTTTCTAAACTACGTACACCCCTCGACCACTGCGAGTCTGTGCCAAGCAAAATGGAGATCTTAGGTTTTGGTAATTTCGCTGAAAACAAACATTCTTGTATAATGTGATATTCTGATACCAAAACGGTGACTAAAAGTTTGGAAGGTGTTTCCGTTAAACAAAAAAAAAGACATTCTTAATGGAACAGGAAATCATGAATAATATTTTCTATGCATTTTTTTATTTGCCAAATCTTTTCATTTAACTTCAGCACTAATCCCATAAAATTAACATTGTAATTGTGTTTCTGTGTTCAGCACAAACACATTTTGAAAAAAAAACCCAAAACAATACAGTTGAGGAATTTCTGGAGTCTTGAAACTTTTACTTGGTCTACTCCAAACCTTACTAGTTAAGCTCTACAGACTCCGATATAGCCTATTTTTTATGGCAATTTGCCTAGGCAACTGTAGGAAAACAAACAATAGTCCTGACTAGTTCCCCTACTTTGAGACAGAGAAAAGCTAAGGCTACCCCCTCCTACCTGTGGTGAACCCCAATATACCAAACCACTGGGCAAGTCTATATATGTTGATATTCCCACACCTGACTGGCATCTCTTAAAGGGTGCAAATACAAAGTGGAATGGAGTCAAATACCTGCCCAAAGAACAGGTTATTGAGTCCGAGCAAGAGATACCTCAAGGCTTTTCCCCATATTTTTAGCCATAAATTCTGCATAGTCGCAACAGCACAGACCCTTCTTAAGGAGTTTGACCAAAGCGCCTTTTTGGGGTTCTTCATCTCATAACGTTTTGCCCTCGGTTAGTCTTGCCTTAGCTTGGGATATGCATTAAGTATTATGAGAAACTCAGTTAGTGTTTCATTGTTTCATTTCAAATCCATTGTAGTGATGTAGAAAGGACAAATCTGTTTCAGTCTGTGTTTTAAATTATTTTGGATCTGCAGTGGTTGCACATTGGATGATTATGTAGCACGTCTCTCTCTGAGCTCTGAGATAAAGGGTTTAGTCCTGTGCTCCAAGTCTTGCTGTGTTCTTCCCCGTGCTTGTGTGCTTTTTACTCTTAAGTAACCTGGATTCTTCTAAAAAAAAGGGTGGTGGTTCATTGTTTGTAGGTGTGCTTGTGAATGTCAAAGGTTGACTGTCTACTGTAAACATGCCCTGCATACAACTTGTTGTGCTCATAGTATGTTAGATAGGCTTCAGCATCTCCAATGGGAGAAATATGTGTTGGACTTTTGAATGAGTTGTTAATCTGTTGATTGGATTGAATTGGATAACTTTATTCATCCCGTATTCGGGAAATTTCATTACGCTGATATCTATGTGCTGGGTTAATGTGTGTGTTGCTTTGCTGAAATGTAGCTAACCGTATCAATCATTAACCTATTTAGGTGTTTCCATCTGAACACCTGCCTCACAGTTCAGGTTTTACACCACAATGGCAAATATCTTAACTGCAACGTGTCTCTGTTTTCAGGATGTAATTGTATTGGGAATTTAGCACATCTATGGTAGACAGATTCGTCATTCAGCAGACAAAAAACTCAATCATATATACTTCCCTGTATATAACAGTAACTACGACTTGTATCGTCCTTTTTTTGTGAGGCTTATTTCAAGGCTCTTTCAAGAGTCTAAATTTAAAATGAACTAGAATGTTTCCAAAAAGACAAAATTGTTCTGTCCCATTCACCACCAAAGAACATACAATATGCAACCCTATCATTTTTTGAAAATGAATGAAAACCAAAATTCATAAAACTCATATAAATTGTCTATATTTGTTTTATTCGGCATCTAATGCCACAATCCTGCAAAACCCGGGAAGCACCGTTTCTTTTCAGACCCTTCATACACATACTGTACACAAATAGAGGCATTATAAAGGAGGGCGGCTCTGACCTGCGTGGGAGGGTGTTCGAGCGACTCCCATTTTGTTCGACGAAGCCTAACTTGTTTGGAAGAGAGGACAGATTATCGGGAGAGAAAGTTAAGACTCGGGACCCATTAGCTAACTGTGTGGGAGAGCCCTAGAGATTCAGGAATTTTTGCATCTTTAAAGTACTTTTGAAATTATGTTCTCTATGGCGTCCTTCACCTCGAGCAAAGGTAAGACACACTGCTGTGAGGAAATGAAAGGTGCAGATGCAAACAAAGCGAGGTAATAACAAAGCCAAGAGGTAAAGTGATCCACGTGGAAAGCAGACAGAGAATTTCAGCATTGTGGGAAGAATTCCACATGGGGGACATTGCATTATTGATTGTATGTCTGGATTACTTGTCTCATTGCATGCTGTTTGTAGATTGGTGAAATTTGGGATTTGCCCATTTTCTTGGATGTCCATTAAGTGCACTGAACACATTTATTAGTAAAGTGAATTAACAGACAGCTGTTTTAAACTTCTGTGGCAATTTGACAGTGGGCAGGTTGCATAGTACCCTTTAACAGTCAGTACCAACTTGCAAATGATATTTTACATTAGGATTTAGACATGTACTTTCCTTTCAGTACATGTGTTTCCTTATCTTGGTCCATTAATTTGAATAAAGTACGTACAATTGTTACAGCGTGAAGTCTACACAAAGACTTGCATAGGTGTCCTTGCTGAGTGAGATGCTTAGCTCTCCATCTTTTTTTTTTTTTAGAACATGGGCTAAATTTCTCACCAATCCTCTATCTGGCCACAAAATGATTTACTGGGCTCCCCAAAGTGAGGAGCTAGTGTTCATATTGTGGTGTTTTCTAGGCTGTTTGTTTGCAGGTCAGAAATTTGGAAGGTACACGTTCAATACAGCAAGTAGATGTTTGTATGAGAAAGACAGATGATTGTAAAAAATGACATGCACTCACATTAGTTCTGTTGGAATTCAGTATTTCCATTTTTATTAAAGGATGTTAGTGTGTGTGCACTATATTATTGTGGTTGCAAATTGCAACGTGGCAACTGCGCAGCATCAAATACCGATAGTTGTTTCTAATAAATAAAAATAATTTATACAGGGACAGTTTGTGAAAAATATACTTTTTTGACACAACAGTAATAATTAATTTTCTGCAATGCCATCCCATCTATTAGGTGTGAAATAAATTAAATAAATTATACCATTGTGCATCTTGGTTGCCAATATCCCAAAATCAAATTGAACTTGAAAGTGTTATATTTTAAATTCATGGCATGTACTTGAAAGTTGTCAAGGTGGGAATTTGGGATTTTCTTAGGATGCTTGCTGTATTCACCACATGCAAATTCTTCACACTAATTTATCAGTGCAGCAGGATGTTACTGGCTCCTCGAATGAAAAAAAAATCTGTCGAAATCTTGGCTCCTCGACTGATTGACTGTTGTCTCTTTTTTCTTCAGGCAATGGGCTGGTTGTAAACAATTAGACACTTGCAGTCACATTTTTCCAAGTCCTCCACCAGTCGGCTTGGTAACAAAAGGCATAACTCGGCATTTTATAGGCGGGTATGTTGAATTTTGGCTCATTAACCCGAGACCATCGCCCTGCAACTACATCCACCCCCCCCCCCCCCCCCTACATCCTGCGATTTAAGTGTTGTTGATATTAGTAATTATTTGAATTCTGATTGAGCATTGTCACTCAACTTCGCTGACTTTTGCCGTGAGGTGGCCACGTAGTCACACATAATCTGGTCATTTGTGAGTAGAATCTATAAATAAAATACTATAGTCGCAGGAGGTTTGGTTTCTTAACTAGTCTGGACTGAATTGCGTGCTACATTAAGATCTTATTGTTTTTGTTGTTTTGAAGTTGGGTAGTTTGCTTATGTTGGGTAAGCCGGGCGGACCTATTGACTTCCACCCACTTACTGGAGCCATATAGCAGTCACATCTAGACCTAGGACACTTGTCATTAAACTTACCAAACAATATTTAGCTTTTCAATCATTCACTTCTTCCATGATTTGCTGTTACTGCAAACCGTAAAGGTCCACATCTAGTAATGTTGACTTTTGTCTACCCAAAATATTTCCATAGCTTTCTGTCTAATCTCCTGGCTCTCACTTTCCACTTGAGAGCTCACACCTGAAACAAGACATACAGTACTAAAACTTTCTCTTGATTCGGTCTAAGCTTTTAGAATCTAAAAGAAACTAACTTTTACGTGCGACTAACAGACACAATGACTGAATATCCCTCACAATAAACATAATTCTCAAAATGTCGAATTGGCTTTAGACTAACATCCCCATCAAATAACTCTCCTTCTAGGATGATGTTAAAGGCTGCTAGAATATATTTTATTTCATAATAAAAAGTAGAGATGTTCTGATACAAAATTGTTAGCCTCGGGGCAATTTGAAAGCTATATTTTTAGACAATACAAAAATCAATCATTCATTCATTTCCCGTACTGCTTATCTTCACAATGCATGTATTAAATGACTAATCATATTTTGCATTCAAGTGAGTCTTGATTATACCTCCTGGAGAAATTCTCTGTTTGCAAATGTACCTTGATATCTTAATATTAATAGTTGACAGTGCTGAAATTTTCTCAAGACTGGATTGTTCACGATATTCTCCATAGTACTCCAAAATAATAGGTCTGATATCGTGTATCATATTGGACTAACAGTAATTAAAATCATACAAATCCTTCCGTGATCGAAAAGCTCTCAAAAAGTATGTAAAGTTAACAGGTCATGTTTGAGTTCAAGTGCAACATTCCACAGGTCAGCAGTGTCATAATGTGATGAGTTGTGACATGTTGGTTACAGCACAGAAAAAACTAGAACGCATACACATGCCAAACGACAATGTCACTCATATGTGGAATGTCCGACACTCTAGCAATATAATGTGGGTGGCAAATGTCAGCAATGTGGAATTCCCTCACGCAAAGTTGATGTAGGTTTGAGATTTCAAATATATCATCTTATGGAAGAGGCATTCAACCTTTTTCCCCTTTCATTTACATTATTACACGTCAATGTTTAGCCTAAATTTCCAAGAACAAACTGAATTATTTATCAGTCATGTGACCATTATATGATGACTATTCACAGACCAAAACAGATTGACTGGATATAAGAAAAAGTTACCTCATGATTAACCAATAGATTACTGAATGGATATTGTTTTTCGTGTGTGTTGTAAATTATTTTTATTAGTATTATTGTCGGACGGCCTGGCGGCTGAGTGGTTAACGCATCAGCCTCACAGTGGGGGACCTGGGTTTAAATCCAGGTCGGTCCACCTGTGTGGAGTTTGCACCTTCTCCCTGTGCCTGCGTAAGTTTTCTTCGGGTACTCGGGTTTCCTCCCACATTCCAAATGGTAGGCTGATTGGACACTCTAAATTGCCCCTAGGTATGAGTGTGAGCGTGAATGGTTGTTTGTCTCCTTGTGCCCTGCGATTGGCTGGCCTCCAGTTCAGGGTGTTGTCCCCCGCCTCTGGCCCAAAGTCAGCTGGGATGGGCTCCAGCTCCCTACGCTAATGAGGATTACGTGGTTCAGAAAATGAGATGAGATAAGCATTACTGTCACTTTAGGACATTTGCTTGCCGAGGAGAAGCAGTCAGTACACAATGCCCGGATAAATCATTCCTGTTTTATTTTTGTCCAGTAGATGGAGATATTACCCAACTGAGCAAAACAAAAGTTCATCCTGGCCACTACTTTTATCTTTAACTACTAGATTGTTTTTCAGGTGAGAAGTAATTTCAAAGTTGATTTTGATATGATGTTTGTCTGAAGCTTTCCGGCCAACTCAGTACCCCAAAGAGATCTCTGACCACATTTACTCAAAACATACTCGCGTGTGTACTTGCATCATTACAAAGAGGTTCAGGTTGAATGTTAAGTAGACAGGAATGTGCAAAGGTTTATTCATTGTTTTGACATAACTGGTCGATCCTTGACCTAGTCATCCATCTCATAGGCTGAGTCAAAACCTGTCTTTCCTGGTTAACAATAAATTTAGAAACTAATTTGGAATGTTTTAGAAACATCTGAGTGCTTCTATTGTCAATTTCGTACATGTATATGTACCCAAGCTCCTATCCTGAGCTTTGTCATCCAATTTGTTTGCTATAAAGATGAATTGTCGGCCGTGTTGTGGAAAGCAAGATAGCGATCAGGTGAAGGTTTAATTTAGCTGAGTACATTTCTTTCAATTAACTTTGTTCAATTAACTAACCCGCGTGAGAATAATAACAAAACATCCATCCAACCATCCATAAATCACGCTTTTTCTATTCCTGCTCCCCGAGACATTTTTTTTGGCATATCATGGTCACGCAACAACTCTAGGCATTGGGTGACCAATTCTATGCCTTACCATTCACATAAGGCTGCTTTTTGATTTACATGTGAGCACTGGAGAACAGTGGGGGGAAAAAGATTTAATTAGGAAAAAAAGGCATACATACACATGATATATTTTCATCTCAATTCTAAACATTAATGTTGACATATTATGCTTTAAGATTGATATTGTACAATACAGAACAGGTACAAAGTAGCTTTGTATTACAGAGCAACCTTCAACCTATTTTGTTCCATCTGATGCAACACCCTATCTAGTTCTTTTTTCTCAGTGTCAGACCTGCCTGTGTTAAACTTTTGGTGCATTGTTCAATGTTTTTATGAACCCTTAGGGAAGGGAAACGGGGTATTGTTCTACTTCTTTTTTTATGGTAGAGGCTTGAGTGGTGTTATCGTGGAAACAGGATATGGAGTCAACCAGCCATACTGATAAGACAAATGTTCTGGACACCTATGGTCACTGTATATCTTAATTATGCCGTTTATGGACCGCAACATTCATTAATTTCTAACTGCTTATCTTCACATCGTGGGGGGTGCTGGAAGCCTATCTTGGCTGACTTCGGGCAAGAGGCGGGGGACGAGGCGTGTGCAGTTTGCATGTTCTCCCTGGGGTTGTGTGGCTTTTCTCTGGGTACTGCAGTTTCCTCCCACAGCCTAAAACATGCAGAGTAGGCTGGTTGGACACTGTAAATTGCCCTTAGGTATGACAGAAAACCACTCACATTGCCACCGAGTTGGAATTGAACCCAGACTGCCCGCACCAAAGTCAGACGGAAGAACCACTGCACCATTGGGTGGCCAGATATGAGTGTCTGTGTGTGTGAATGGTTGCCTGTCACCTTGTGCCCTGTGATGTGCTGGCCAGCAATTCAGAGTATCCCCCCCCTGGTGTCAGAAAAAGAATGATTGAATACTATTTTCGCAATGTAACTTAAAACTAACAATGGAATAGTTGTACTAGTAAGTTCATTTTGTCTTCTTGTGATTATCTATGTTTTGGTTGGTTCGTTTATAACAGACAAGTGTTTTGTTAGGTCGTTTTGTTACCTGACATGTTTTGGCGTGTTACTCTGGCCTTCATTAACTCTCTTGTATTAGAGCTCATCAGATTCGAATTAGATAATGAGTACTTAATCAGTACAACAGATGTAGTGAATGCTCATTGAATAGTACTGTAAATAAAAGAAATATATATGAGTTATTAAAACAGACTATAGAAAACGTCCAATGTCGGGATCGCTAAACAAAATTCAAGATCCTTTGAGACATTCATGATTACACATGTCTTTTAATGTTTCAAGGGTGTGTCAGTGTCAGCTAGTAGTGTCTTATTGCAGTGGAAGAACAGGATTTGAAGAGGGAAATGAAACCGATTTTGATTTTCCCACTCTCGTGACTGTTTTTGTTTAATGACAGATCATTTTGTCATAACATTTTATTGTAGATACCAATGATAGTGAGTCACCACTGTCTGAAACATGACTCCAAAGCCGCCAAATAATGGTTCTTTTCTTCCTCCCAGCTACACATGCAGCATGTCCACCCAACACCAGTACAAATACAGACCCCGAGAAACTGCATGTCTTTCGTGAAAGTAACAGCCCATGCATCATTTATCTCTCTGTTCAGAGCAAAGAAAGAATGCGACCGATTCATTCTCTCCAGATGGAGTTTTATGAAAGTGGGCATGATAAATCACTTGTGTGTGTGTGTGTGTGTGTGTGTGTGTGTGTGTGTGTGTGTGTGTGTGTGTGTGTGTGTGTGTGTGTGCATGCGTGTGTGTGTGCGTGCGTGTGTTTGTGTGTGCACGTACAGTACATGTCAAACAAAGGAGGTCCAGGCATCATGATTATGTATAATTTATTACACACCAATCTTCAGGATCCAGATCCCTAAATATCATGAAGCGTCTCCGATTACAATGCAAATCCTCACATTGTGCCATGTGGTCAGGAAGGCCAATGTGTGGATACTGTGACAAGTTCTGTTGTGTTATTGTTGGTTACCCCGAGCAACTGCGTGACCACGTTCTCTTTGGATCCTAACACTGCACAACTCATTTGCTTAACCTTTGGGTTGGGTTGCTACAGCAACCTAAGGCCACACCCAAACGGTGACTCACCCTGAAAAAATCTTTTTTTCCCCCACACATTTTCTTTTTTTTTTTACAGCTGCTAGAAGTTAACATAATTTCTTTAATAGTTAAAGGCTATTGGTTGTTTGTTTAGTTGTTAAGGTTTATAGAGATTGCTTGTTTAATTATATTTTAAATGTACATTAACCTGGGGTTGTTAAAGATTGCACAAAAACATGCTTTACTTACAATGGCGGTGTGAACAAGCTTTCCTTAGAGTGAGGGAGGGTTCTCAAACTCATTTTTGTTCACAAGCCACATTCATGGCAATCATATCTGAAGTGGGTTGGACTAGTATATTTTTGTCTTAGTAATTTACTTTTTTTTTACTCTTACGTTTCAATAAACACAACTTCACATACTCATTTGTAACTGCACATGCAATCCACTTAAAAAAAAAAAAAAGGTCAGACTTAGTTAGACATGCATTGCTTCTGAAGGAGCAAGCTCTCTTTTATTCTCGACATGTGTACGATTATTACACGGTTCCACTCAGCTGCCGCGCCTCTCCGGGTGATGTCTGCCTGGGCTGAACTTTCTACTGAATTTGATTTACCCTACGTGGACATTTTACGTTATCTGTGTCAAAATTAAAGCTGATTCTGTACGCACTGTGTGAATGAACCGTGCCGGTGCAGACAAATGCCTTGGGCAGAACTGGTCCCCTGATATTCCTCTTCTGGCCTGCAGGCCATACATTTGATACCACTGACTTAGAGCTATTGACTTTAATAACAACTCTTCTTCGCAGCATTTTACTAGAAAGTAAATACAAATATTTACATTTAATATGCTAGAATACTAACTCTGATTAACCTAACTGGTTTTACTGGTTATACATATTTTAGAAGCACATTTCTCCATCTGTATATGCAGGGCTTTCATTTTGTTGCCACTATTCCTTCCCAATTTTCTTGACCAATGGCAATAAAAACACTTAGAAATGCTTGGATTTACTTATTTTCTCATATGTTAGTTTTATTTATTGGAACCAAGTGTGCGCAGAGAGGAAAAACATCAATGAAAACATGCTAGGAGGAACAAAGGAGGAACAAAACATTTTATTTCATCTTATCATTCCTTTTTTAAACCCAATCATTCTGTGAAAATGTCTGTCTCTACTATTTATTTTGCTATTTAAGAGATGTCTTTGCCAGTAGGCATCTGCTTTGACTACAATTTGATTTCTATGACTGCCGGTAGATATATGTGGGACATGGCCCTCGGTATCCCAGACAGCAGAGAGAATGTATCAAGTTGACAAGACCTAAAATTTATTGTGTAGAACTTCTTCTTTCCGACAGACATGAAAAGATTCCCTTGTTCTTTTTCTCAGTAATACCCTCCTTCACATTCCCATTCCTTCTCTCTTCATGGCCCAAATCATTGATGCCATGTTGTTGCTGCGCTTGCAGTTGCTCTCATTGAGGTGTAACATGTTATAGACAGCAAAACTGTGCTTTGAAAGCAGTGTATTTTTTTTCTGAAACTTTATTACTCACCATGGACAAAGGCGATCCACTTGGTGACAGATTTTGGCTCAGTGCAAAAAAAGGTAAGTGGCTTGTTCCAAAAAATATTTATTGTCAAACTGACACATGGTGTTTCAGAGTAGAAAGGGTTAAGTGAAGAGATTCTTGTGATATAGCTGTGAAAGATCTCCGATATCCGTTTGCTAAAGTGGCCGTATACCTTCTTCACAGCTCTGGGAGTAAAAATCATGGTTAATCGTGATGTAATTTTTACTGTTTGTGTGCTGGATTCTGGAGCATGTTTGATGCAGTGTTTTGGTCTGTCTCTATCAAATGTGCAAAATGTAGCCTACTATATAGCACCAGATGTTTCACATTAAAGCTAAATACTGCTTCTGATTGCTGATTTGTGCAAAGACAGTTCCTGCGATCTGAACCGATGAAGGGCCAATATTGAGCATAAATCAGTATTTTTTTCCACAGTTGATTGGGTTACCATGCCAGTTCTGCTTCTTTATTATTCTTGCTTGGCCGCTTCAGGAAGAGCTAGGGGGATTTAGAATCGTTTTAGTTTTCTTTGCTTATTTTGGTGACTACAGGCAAATATGTGCCCTCGCTCTTTTCCACTCTGGAAAAGGTAAAATCATAATGATCCTGTACTAAAGAACTAGTGTACTGTCTTTTTTCCTTTCTCTTCACATTAGGGGTTTTCCATGTGTCCTTATGCGTGAATTTGTGATGATTATACATAGAAAGTATTTTTTGTTGTTGTTTTTCTTTGCCTTTTTTACTGCTTGTGCAAAAGACTAATTACTTTATAGTGACTTCCACACATTCTTTTTTTGGGTTGACTAAACATCTATAGTTTTACCTTTCTGACAAGGAAAACAACTCATTTTCCCCCGAGAATTTCACCTCAGCACATTTTTAATGGAGCAATACTTTTTTTAACAGGGATTTAGGGGTTGTCTTCCAAGACGATAAAAATACTGTTTCCATTTATTTTAAGACATTTTCATTGATTTCTGAAGTTCACAACTATAACGAGAACCTGTGGTAGATCCTCAATTATACATTCAAGTAATTCTTATAGAGTTCCCTTTAGCTATGATGAGCTAATGCATTGCTGCCTCTGACAGTGATATATGAACCGCAGCTGCTCTAAAAATGAACTGTACGTACATTGACCACACAGCAACTTTGCCTTATTGCAACTTACAAAACTCTAACTAAGAAAACACATCAACAGCCTTCCTAATGTTGTAACTGATCTTTTGTTATTTAATAAATGACGTAATTAGTAAATGCTCCTGACAGCAATAGATGTCCAATCCATTTCGCTGCCAGCCTATCCCATTCAAAGAGATTGCTCATCTATCACCATCAATGGCATTGAAGCATGATCATTAAATGCCGTCCACCCCACCTCAAATGGAACGATCGCCAGTGCCAGTGAATTAGTTAATCTCTTCAAGTGACCCAAAGATGTCTATGGATTAGTCAACCAACCAGTCATTGGAGTGTTGTCTTGTTGTATTTCAATACCTAGGTTTATCCATTCACTGAGAAGAAGCGGGGAGAAGTGATAGAAGACATTAAAATACAGACATCAGTTATGTTTTTTTCCCTTTAATATATTCTGCCTATTTGGTCTGCAATTGAAAATGACCTAAAAAAACTAAACTCACCAAACAAGACCTTTTATGAATTAACTGAGGTACTTTAAAATGTATTAATGAATTTCTTTAAAAGAAATCCAACATCCATTTTACAGAACAGCAAATGATATTGGTACACGCCTCCTCATTCAACATCCTCTATGTCTAAAAGGTTCCCGAGTCAAGGTGTTGGGCCTTGATAATGCCATAGCTCTGTTAAGGACCACAGCTGTCCCTTGCTTGAAGGGTCAACCTCCTAAGTATAACTTGTCAGGTGACAAGCTGCACCAATAAAAATAGACATATCTTCCACAAAATAAATAATTTGTTCCTTTATCAGTACATCATAGTAAATGTAAGTGGGCATATGGCTCATTCCAGAATTAGAGGACATTTGGGATTTAAAAACTGGAAATCGGATTTATTTGCTGTTTACAATATTAAGGATCATCACAGTAACAAGACTTTGAATTCATGGTAATGTCACCTTTTTTCAGGAGCAGAAGCTAGCAAGCTGTTTAACTGATAATGTTGTGAACAGACTCTAAATAAGAACAATGGCAAATGCCACTTCAAAAATGAGTGAAACTTTCTTTCAATCAAGTAAAACAATACAATCTGACATTTGCAACAAAAAGACAAAAAAAATGACAGCCATAGAAAGCCTTACTGTAGTTTTACTTTTTAAAGAATTGTATATCATTTTACTACAAACTAGACAATCTTAATTTTTTAAAAGTATAAATTAAAAATATATATAATTTTCTTACTCTGATCGTATTTACTACATGATTGAATGAAGTTAGTATTTATACATTCAGTCAAGGCAAATAATTTATTAAAAAAACAATTCTGCCTTGCTAAAATAAGTTATGGTAATAGGTTTGTGTGTTTCTTGTGGAACACATTCCACCGGTAATAATTTAATAATTCAAATATGATGTTTATTAAAACAAATGTTCACACAGTTACAGGACACAACAATGTACCACACATTGTAGTGTAGTAGTTTGTATGTGGATTATTTTAAAACTTTATGGGTTGTACACAATCAGTTGATACTTATTCCTTAGCATGTAAGAATTGTTGAGTAAGGTGCAAGTTGACAATGTGTCATAGACTTGAAAGGCTTTTGCTGACCTTTGAACATCTTGATGCCAAAAAAGAGGCTACATGTGTTTCACAAATAGTGTTAGTCCTTCACATTGGGCCAGTCTCCAGCAAGCATTATTATGTCATGACAGGTCTTAAATATATTTAAAACCTTTGATAAATGTCAATAAATATAAACTGCAATTACACCACCCGGACACTACAAACAACACGAGTGCTGCTGTGACGTGAACGCTAGAGCATGGAAGCGAAAACATTATAATATAGCCAAAATGAGCAATTATGAGATGCAGGACAATACTGAGCCTACCCACTAAAATATCCAAGTGAATTCTCCCTGTACTTACTCTGGAATGTACTGTACTTATGAATGTGCATGAGGTACAGTGAGATTGACTGAACCTTGGCATCGCTCCACATCCTATCCTCTTTTAAACAAAAGCATGGAAGAGATTTCTTCCTTTTTCATTTCATTAATAGCTTCTTAAATACCTGTGCACAAACTGCAGCCTTATTGAAAATTGCCTTAACCTTCTTGCCTCATTTGAGGACACCCTGTATTTTTCTTACTTGATAGCAAGGAGTTTCCTTGTTTATGCAAATGTTAAGAAAACGTTGAAAAAATCTAACTTTAACTTGGGTTAAAAAAGGTTAAGTAAATTCAAGTTTTTATTTTGTTTTTTTAAATGGCCAAATGTGAAATACATTTACAGTTTCTTTTTGTAGTATGACGAGTCTGCTTGCCAATGGTGATGTCTTCAGTTGATTATTTTATTTATTTTATTTTGATCAGCAACTTTTGGCTTGAAAGCAAACTTATGAAAATAAACATGCTTGTCAACATTTCTGCAGGTTTTATTTTTTGTTACTTTTCCTTCTGTGAGGAGGGAGTTGTGTTCATTGCACAACAGTACAACCAAAACCTTTTTAAAATCATCATTTTACATTCTCTTTTTTAAAGTAAAGTAACATAGTTACTTCGATAATTGAATAATGAGGTAAGTAATTTATTTACTTATTTGCATAAGTTAGAAGTAAAAACAAAAAAAAAAGATAGTTATCATTATAATCATTATAATTATGATTTTTTTTTTATTGTGAAAACAATTTTGGTCATATCACCCAGGCCTACTTGTTAATGTCGAAAAAATTGGAGTAGAAACCTCCAGCCCCCTGCATGAGTTTGTGGAGTCCCTCCACAGCTCCTTCAGCAATAGAGTGCCAACTGTGGGCACCAGGTAGGGCCACCCTGAATTGGTGACGAGCACTTATACCTAAGGGAAATTTAGAGTGCCTACCAAGCATGTATTTGGGATGTGGGAGGAAACCGAAAGAAAAAAAAAACACGCAAGCCCGGGAGAACATTAAGATCACACAGGAAGGTCCGTTCCTGGGATTGAACCCTTACTCTCAGAACTGTGAGGCTAACTACATGTTCACCGGGCTGCCTACTGCATTTCAGTTCAGATCCATTTAATACTTTTCAGCATTTTGGCATTATTCCTGCTAGCTAAATAAACACCCTGAGACAATTAACTTTAGATAACATTGCCTTTTCCTGAACCCCTGTATTGAATTTATGTCCCTAGGACCTGTTTTTATGAATGAAAAAATAGGTCCCAGAGACAGGAAGACCGTTCAAGGATTAAACTAATACCTCTAAGACACGGGTATCCTCAAGAGCTGCAGAGAATGCAGGTTTTCATTCTACTTGAAGAAGAGGATAAATTTTCACCAATTTGGTGTCTTAAATGTGTAATCAGTTGATTCCCATCAGGTGCTGTAGAAGAAACCTCATTGGTTAAAGTTTCTTTGCTAGATCAGTTGGAACAAAAACCTGAACCCACTGCAGCCCTTTGTGGAATAGTTTGGACACCACTGTTCTTAGTGATACACACACGGAACAAGGTAACTAAGAATTCCTTTGGAGTCTCCTTTCCTTTGAAAGACTCATTAAGCCAATAATCATGAAGGATGTTTCGAAACATATTTGCCAAAGGTTGTGTACCTACTGGCTCGGGGCATCCTCTTACCTGCTGCCTATGCAATGAGTTGAGCTATGGTAGATAACTTTTGAATTTCAGGTTCATTGAAATATTATCTCTATCAATGCTATTCTCCAGTTCAATTTCAGTATCATCTATAAATCACAGATGAGGAAATAACTACAGTCATTGTAGTAGCCCACTCTAAAAAATAACACATTTTGTACACTAGTCTACAGTGTAATCCACCTATTGCCTTAAATCACCTGGGATAGGCTCCAGAACCCCTTCGACCTGACATGGACAAGTGGTGTTTGGGTGGGTGGGATGGATGCAGTGGATTTGCAAGGAGGAATGGATGTATGGATGGATGGATAGATGGATCGATGGATGGATAGATAGATAGATAGATGGACGGATGGATGGCTGGATGGATGGCTGGATGGGTGGATGGATGGATGGATGGATAGATGGATGGATGGATGGAAGGATGGATGGATGGATGGATGGATAGATGGATGGATAGATGGATGGATGAATGCATAACTTTTACACCTGAAATAAAGGAACGTATGAGTTTGAGCATCCATATCTCTATTGGAGTTTGGCAGTGGAATACCATTAAAAAATTCTAGGGTGAGGGATCCGTAATGTTAGATCTGCCAATTAAGGACGCTCTGCTCATCATCTCTTTTCTAGTTCACCCCAAATGTGATTGTTTGTATTAAGGTCAGGGCTCTGTGGAAGGGAGTCAAGTAGTTTCACACTCAGCTCACCAAACCATGCCTCAATGATCTGGCTTTGTGCATGGTTATTTTTTAACAAAAGGGCCTTGTTTAAGAATGATCCATTCTAGTATTACTCTACCTTTGTCTACTGTACTTACACTATTTCCTTCATGGCTATTATCTAACACATGTCTCTCTCTCTTTCTCTCACTCTCTCACTCTCTCTCTCTCTCTCTCTCTCTCTCTCTCTCTCTCTGTCTCTCGCTCTGTCTCTCGCTCGCTCTGTCTCTCGCTCGCTCTGTCTCTCGCTCGCTCTGTCTCTCTGTCTCTCTATATGTATGTATATATACACATACACACACACACTTACATTTTGCACCATTTAAGGTACAAACATTGAGTGTCAAGCTTTATTCGAGCAACTAGTCTCCTGGCTAAATGACAATGTGGCTATCCGGGTGTCTTACGCTTTATGAACTGTAGCTGCATCTTAAAAATAATGTGTTCTCCCTACACACCTACTAGCTCATTTGGCTGCTACACAAATAAATAAATAAATAATGTTTCCACTAGTGTCTGTATTTGTTACAGTGTGTGTGGTTTTAAACAGCCTGCAGGAATGCATCTTTCCATAGCTGCCCACTAAAATTGCGCAACTGTGATTCACACAGCCGTCTACTCATAGTTTGTTCTTTTGCCTGAAACTCTTCTGCATGACCTGATTTGCAGTTTATCTTTGCTTTTACCTCTATTCTGTTGTTGAGAGGTCACTCTTCGTGACACAGCGAGACAGATGTATAGAAGGGATAAGTGATCTAAGGATAGAAATTTGATCCCATGTCTCCAAGTGCTGAAAAGGTAGACTGTAATGAAAAGTTCTTTTTATAGTTATGCAAGAGTTATCAGCTCATTTAAAGTGTGGCCTTTTAATTATGTGAGCCAGGTGCAGTGGCATGTTGCATCATTTTTATAACTGTGAAAGTGCAGTTTGTATTTGAAATCTAAGTCAGAATAATATTATTTTATCAATTTCAGTAATTATTTTCAGGAGAAATTATATAATGGACATTTAAACTGCTCATGTTTTGTCATTTTACATGTGCTAAGTGTCTAAATTCATTGTCTTTATGTGACTCATTCCAAAAGTTAGATATATAGAATTACATTGGATCTGGAAATGTGTAAAACCAGATACTACCTTGCTCTTGATAACCTATATGTATGAATAAGGAGTGGCTTCAGGCTAGGATGGATGTATGCCAGCTGGTCGTCTCACTTTCCTGTAGTGTATCTTAGTTTAGAAAACCCATTCACTAAGCCGGTGCCTGTGACACACTAAAGGGCGTGTGTCAGCTAGCCACCTAGATGTTCGTTATAGTGTTTTGCGTGGGTGTGTGTGGTTTCGTCCGTGTGTATACGTGCAGATGTGTAGACATTACAGAAGATGTGTACTTTGGTGTGCTAGTGGGCGTTGCTGTAGAAGTCACAGGCACAGAGCATGTGCTCGGAAACTTTATTGGTGTGCTGTTCTATTCATAAGTTCTTTTTCTTACTCCTAATCCATTTATTGCAGACATGTTTCTCTACTTCCTGGTTACTGATGTTTTAGTTACTGAGAACTTTGTTCCATGCAAGTTTTTTTTTTCCGTAAGGAATTGAGAGAGAAGGTAGGAGGAGTCCAGCTAAGTGTGCTTCACTCTTTTTCTCTCACACTCACAGCACTCTCTCTCTCCCATTCTGTCATTGCCATCCCAGCAGAAGGGAGCAACACTTTATGCTGTGACGGGACAGACTGACATTTGTTTGAATATATTTGAATGGATTATTCTTTTTCTTCATAAAACCTGAAGGATCAACGAGAACTCAAGTGTGATAAAGTAAGGGGATACATTACACTGACTTTTCTCGCTCATTGGCGACTAATTGAATTGCAGCACGTGCTTAGCCGATAGGGTTACTTCCACACAGTAAGACGTGTGGTCAGTTGATTCTTTATTTCTACTATTAGATAGTATAAATAAAGGAAAATGGTTGCAGGTATGCTTATGCCACTGCGAGACCTAAGGGCAATATATGAGGTTCTCTTTAAAGATGGCGTCATGGTGGCCAAAAAGGACAAGAGACCTCAGACCCAGCATCCTGAGGTGCAAGGAGTGTCCAACCTACAAGTAATCCGTGCTATGGTATCACTTAAATCAAGAGGCTTTGTGAAGGAAACATTTGCATGGAGACATTTTTACTGGTACCTTACCAATGAGGGTATTGTATACCTACGTGACTACCTACGCTTGCCCCATGAGATTGTCCCAGCTTCCTTGCAGAGGTTTAAGAAACCAGTCACCACTGTGGCCATGGCTAAACGAACTGGAATGGTCCAGTCTGTTGAAGGTCCTACATCTTATGTGCCGAAACCAGGGCGTAGGGGAGAAGGTGAAAATCAAGAAGCATTGGTCGAACGTCAGAGCTACCGCCACCGGATGGGTCCCATAGAAAAAGACAACTACTCTGACAGAACCCCCAGATTCAGGGGCCGTCCACTCTCTGCAGAACATGCTCAGCCTAAACAAATGGATGAACAGTCCCATTTGTTGTTTGCAAAGGGGAAAAGCTTTCAAAGTGAACCAATGTCACCGAGCAGCTCATACCAGCAAATTGATGTTAGTCATGATAAGGGATCATCTCAGGAGAGAGTAATATCTGATGTTCAAAAGGAGGAAAAAAACTGTTTTCTCCCTACTTCAAAAGCATCTCAGAAGCATGATGTTCCGAAGGCCTTTTTGGCAGCTCCTATTGCTGAGGCTACAGATGCTACATCTCAAGGAAATAAACATGGGGAAGTTAGTCTTAGAATTAGCACAGACAAGTTGAAAATGGGGGATGCAGATGCTTGTAAAATGATTACCGATGCTACCTATTCAACTAGCTCAGCGGCTCCCAAAGCCATGATCTTAAAGAAAGGCAACAAGGAGGCAGAGGAACTGGATAAAACCTATTTACCACCCACTGATAAGGTAAAACAAAAACATTTGACCTCTCAGGCACCTGCCCAGGTAACAGGAGACCTCTTGCCAGAAACTGTCACAGCCTTCCATGACAAAACCAATGCAAAGGTGAAGGTGGATAATGCTACCGACAGTCATGTCATTACCAAGGCCATGAATAATGACAGAGATGAAAATACTGTCGATGCTGATGCAGAATCTGCGAGAGCTGTTGTGAAACCAGCCAAAAGGGATACAGTGGGAGAACAGGTTCCAGGTGAAATTATGAAAAAAAGAGTTGAATCTAAAATTGATAATGAAAAGGCAAAAACAGCATCAAAGATTGCCCACACTCAAGAGGACGTTAAAGCTCAACCACTGATGTTTGCGGATGCAGAAGAAATTCCCACAAATAAGAAAAGTCAGAACCTCATTGCCTCTGTGAGTCCAGTGATTCTACAAGGAAAATCGAAAACTGAAGAAATCTGTGTAAACACAGCACTGGAGTCTTCGGTAACTGAAGTTACTACAACCACTGTCACATCAATAATTGTTAGTGCTGAAAAGAGCAAATCTGAAAAAAACAAAGCCCGAAGCAAGAAGAAGAATCTAAATGCAGCTCATTCTGTGAAGACAGATGAGCCATCAGGACCCGAAGAAAGATGTGAAACCCCTGTGCAAGCTTCTTTATCAGTAGAAAAAGACACTTCTCCTCGGGTTAGTCAAAAAACTGTGCCCTCCGAATTGGCTATTGTAAACAAACAAGTCATTGAAGGAAGCTCTAAATCCAAGCGAAAGAAAAAGAAATCTCAAGCTGAGAAAGACAAGATTAGTGAGGGGACAACTGAGACAAAAATAGAAGACACAAATACAAAAGACATGACCTATGAAAAAGACCAGATCCTTGAACCAAGCACAATGCCCAATGAACCTCTTTTTGCACAGACAAATAAGGCTAAACCAAAAATAAATAATGACGGAGAGCAAGTAATTGATGCCTCTGTGACAACAGACAAGAAAACCTCTAAACAAACAAAGGCTATTTCTGAAGCGTCACCCTTGCCATTTGGCCAGAACCATGCGGTGCCCCCAGTGGCCCCTCAAGAAGTTGCACAAACTAAATGTATTCTGCCTCACGTGGAATCTAGGGACATTACTGCTACGAAATTGGAACCTGTGACAGAGCCAGTGCAAGAATGTGCCCAGGTCGGCAAAAAGCATTCAAAATCATTGAAAAACGTGAATGTAAAAAAACACGTAGACACTCCAGTGTCTTCAACTGCAGATGTAAAACTGGAAGTAGAAACACTGCCATCCACTAAAATGACACCATTGCCTCTGGGCACAGTTAAAGACTGCCTCTTTGTGACCTCTGAACCACAAAATCGCAATGTTTTTCCGAAAATGACTCCTGCAAGAATGTTCACTGAGGAAACCAGTCAGGCAGCAGCTGTGCTCTTGCAGGCCCCATCAGACAAAGGGGAGGTGGAGCCAGTTCTACTAGTTGCAGAAAAAATCAAGCAGGAGGTTCCGAAAGCAAAAACATCCTCCACTGTTAGGGAAGCACCCATAGCCAGAGAATTAGTGTCAGCAGAGTCAGTGGTAAAAGCAGAGGCAGCTGTAGCTCAGGCACAGGCCAACCCCCTTGTCAAGCAAGAAGAGCCTCCCATAGTTGCACAACATTCAGCCACTCCGGCAGCAGAGAGCGGCACAGCAAATAAGCTCGCTGTGTCAGAGGCCTCGAAGCAGAAGGAAGAAACGAAGAGGGGCTCAGAGGAGGACACACCCTCTGCCACTGCAACACTCGTAAGTGGCAAACCTCACGTGGAAGACACAGTTTTGTCCCCAAGCCCGGAAACCGACGAGGCCAACATGAAGAGGAAAATTGTTGTAGTTGAAGAGACAGTTGAGGTGAAGCAGCTTGTTAGTCCGCAGGCAACTGGGGAACAGTCAAGTCCGCAACCTGTGCAGCGTGAAACAGAAGAAGAAGAAGAGTTGGACTTGGATGTTTTGGAAGAGATTGCCAAAGAGAGGGCACTTTTGGCAGCGACCCCCGGTGTCAGGGTGCAAGGAGCTTCCCCTGAAGTAAACTGGGATCACTCCCTGGAGGAGCCAGAGGACAAGACATGGCCCAACTTCATTGAAGGTTTGTGTACCAATTACTCTACTTTGTGTATTTTACTCCATTGCATTTTGTCTTGCACATTGATTTCAATATAAAACAAAAGCATGTGCCACTAATTACTCTTGAATGTACTGTAGACAAAATAAACTATGATCCTTATTCAATTATCCTTGGGCTGGGTTTTAAACAATTATTCTTGGGCTGGGTTTTAAAATGGATTAAAACATGTAATATAACTGAACAAAGACACTTTCGTTTAAGGTCATTTAAATGTCTCTGTTTATGAATAGACAGTGTGAATTATCTATTGACGTATGCATGGGAATTAATTTTCTCAGAGCTATTATTGATACATTTTCTGCAAGGCTGAACATACCAGGAATGTTTTCTTGCTACTGTCAGTTATCACAGAGTAGTGATTAGCTTCTGCACAATCAATGCTGAAACAATTGTTTCAGAGGCCCCCCTTGTTGTCAATTTTAAACTGTTACTCAGTGCTTACAATGCATACAATGAATACATGAGTGTTTCTGTGTACCAAAGGTAATTGATTAAGCTAAAAAAAATCCAAAGTTGATATTTAAGGTGCGGTATTCTGGTTCTGTAGGATGATAAACTAATGTGCAAATAAGTAAAATGATCCTTCCAGGCCTACTCTTTACATTTTTGGGCAAATTGGATAATACAGACCTGAGGTCACTCCAGCAAGGTGGGGCTGTTTGTTGAGATTCAGCCTCGCCTGGTCCCAGCAGAGATTCTCGTGCCAAAATTAAGGGAAGGGGGTGTGGTGTGTTTAAAAGCCTTTCTGATCCTTTCACTTGTACTAATACTTAATCACAGTTAAAATATGAATTCATCACCAATTATTAGTATTATGGTTGACCATTGGTTCCTTCTCGTAGCTTTATTTGTATGAAAGAAAGGTTTGATGACATTCCATTATGCAATAACATATGTAAGATTTGAGAGGTATGCATTCAATGTGATAACAGCTCTGTAAGGTTGCCTAATTTTTGGGATAACTGAAAAAAAGTTTAACTATCTGTTTTTTGCTTGTCAACTGGGGAAAAAAATCAGTATTGCTACTGAATTCTGTTCTTTTGACTCAGAATAATTGGAAATGAAAAGTAAAAAAAATTTAACTGTTCAAAACACGTGACAATGTATAGAAACTCTCTTTGGGTGTAGAGAGTGCTTCATGGGCGTTGCCTGGTGTGGGTGTGAGTAATAGGGACAGAGTGAGGGAACAGCTTGTTCATAGCTCTCCAGTTGTATTTATTTTGCTTTGCGTATGACATGAGATCTGGATCTAGTTAGCAAACGTGATTCAGTCTGTGATGAGAATCTAACAATTCCCAGTAAAGTATAAATGGATAAAATGTGCCTTAGACTGAACTCCCCAACAAAAACAACAGAGTTCAAAGACTGCTTTATCTTTTGTGGTGAAGTACTAATGCTGATTTTTTTTATACGCAAAGGGGTGGCAAACTATTAAAGCCAGCTGCATTATCAGTGTTTGGTGTTCCACTGCTGACATCTACTGTCCATTTCCAACCACTGTTGCATGAAATATCTCTTCCAACAAGTTAGACAGGTGGCATCTGTGTCCTTCAGATTTGACCTTAGATGACGTTGCACACATGATGTACGTATGATGACAATTAAGTTATTTTTGGTACTAGGAATGTTTGTGGCCTCAGATTAATACTGCCATATTTATGTGTACTTTCACGCAAATTATAATTCTACACATTTTTAAATGTTAATCAGTTACTTTTGTATTATCCACTAGAAAGAATGTGGATAATGCTGTTTGTATCTGTGGTGCCAATATCCAATGAATGAAGTGTGTTGCACAAAGGCTGCACACATTCCACATGCTCTGAAAAAGTTTTTCAACTCTGCCCACACATGGCACTAGCGACAACTGAACACATTATGGAAGTGCCACTGAGGTGTGCCTTGTTGTCAACTATGAACTATTCTCCAGTGCTTAATTGTGTAATGCTTCAACCAAACAAGATTACAACATTCCGAAATTAAATGTAACCCTATGTGTGTGTGTGCTAGAAAGGGAGGGAGAGGCAGAGAGAGGGAGCGACGGGGAGAAAGGAGAGACCGGGAGAAAGAAGGAGAGACAGAGATAAAGAGGGAGCGAAAGAGGGAGAGAAAGGGAGAGAGAGGGACAGAGAGGGACAGACAGAGAGGGACAGACAGCGAGGGACAGACAGCGAGGGACAGACAGAGAGGGACAGACAGAGAGGGACAGACAGAGAGGGACAGACAGAGAGGGACAGACAGAGAGGGACAGACAGAGAGGGACAGACAGAGAGGGACAGACAGAGAGGGACAGACAGAGAGGGACAGACAGAGAGGGACAGACAGAGAGGGAGAGAGGGAGAGGGAGAGAGGGAGAGAGGGAGAGGGGGAGAGGGAGAGAGGGAGAGAGGGAGAAACTAGGGGAAAAGGGAGATTGAGGGAGGCAGGAGTATAAGTGTGAGTGTGAATGGTTGTCCGTCTCCTTGTGCCTTGCAATTGGCTGGCCACCGATTCAGGGTGTCCTCTGTGTGGTGACTGTAGTTAGCTGTGTGAGCTTAAGAGGCTCATAAAGAGAATAACTGATAATGTACTCACTGAAAATAAATCGGGAGTTTCATGTAATACATGACACTCTTGTGTTCACAATGGACATCGTGTAAGGCATAACCAAAAGTATATTCCCAAGACACAGGGAATTATTTCTAATATTTCAAAGAAATGACGTGTTGACAGCTCTCCAAATGATTGTCTCTGCATACAAGAAAGTAAACTATATTTAAAAATTGTTTGTGCATTGCAGTAATCCCAAAAGAAATATGGGATTAACGATAGTAGCGCCAAGCATGCTGAGCTATCTTGTGGCATAAACATGGGTGATGGAGTTTAAAATTTGAGTTAGTTATATTTGGAATTTGTTAAACATGCAAGGGGGCAACTTTGATTCATACCTAAAACTCTATGTTATTCCAAAATAGTTATACTGAGACTATTTAAAACAAATACATACAGTAAAGTAAGGCAAACCCCAAATAACGGTTATTTAGTTGGGTTTGAATTAGATTATTTTTTGTTAGCATTATTGCTAGTGTGTGATAGTGTAGGGGGCCCAATTGTGCTTGTGTCTCCAGGGGCAAATTTGCTAAATGGCCCGTCAGAGAGCTTCCATCAGTTTCTATCTGTGACACTATGTGATCATCTGGCTTTGGTAGATATTTATAGCCCCCAGTCAGCCCCAACCCATTCTGCTTGAACATCCAGCCCTCAGAGCCCCTCGCCCCTGCCCTTTCCCCAGGCTTGGGGTCGTCCCTCCTCCCCTGGCCAGACAACCAGGCTGACGAATCCAAGCAGCAGGCACAGTCTGTCAAAATTTAACACTAGAGAGATACAAGTCAGTTCAGAGACAACAAACAGCAGCTTCTCCTGTTCTGTTTATCCCCCTTCAGTCCTGTTCAGTTCCCCTGTTCTCCGTCCTCCTGTTCTTCTCTGTATCGTCTCTTAGATGAAGATCATACCGGGTAGGTCGCAGATATCGTTTGCTGCGGTGTGTACTTTACGTGTCTTTTCTCTGTCCTGTCTGTTTGTCGAGCTGTGGGCTGTCAGAATTCTTTTGGCAAACACAAGGTGGCCGTCTTTTGATCCTCGTACACCCTAACATATTAACACCAACTCAAGAGAGACACACTACGTATATGCACGCTCGCATTGCGCTAACAGCAACTGGCAGCTAAGCAGTTCACACACTAAAGTTGTCCACCTCAGGATTGAATTAAGGTTGCCTGCCCTACTCCTTTATTTCATTTGACGCTGTGTCAATGGAGGGCATTGGCCCAAAGCTGCCGCCCACTAGCCAAGCCTGCACCCCTTTCTACTTTCAGGGACTGTTTGTTGCCAACAAAATCACGCTGGAGCAACTTTACATGTGTACATTATACATTTTGCATTTCATACAATTATGGTGGTGATGAGGTCTTTCAAGTTTGTTTTCTCATTGAGCAAATTATAAAAAGCCGTTCACATTGCAGTGTTGTCATGTTATAACGCTATAATGTATATACGTGTATATGTATGTGTGTACAGTGGTAACTGTACATTGATATTAATTCCAACAGCTGCCACTGAACCACTGATATAGATATAAATGGTTCAATAAAGATGACAACTAAACATGAATTTAGATGACTACTGCTCACAATTGAAAGCAAGCGTTTTGGCCTATCTTATGTGAGTCACTAAAATTGTGGCGACTGCTGTATAAGTAGCATTTCTTTGGAATTTCTGGGTGGAGAAACATTATGTAACATTTCTTTGAAATTTCTGGGTGGAGAAACAAAATATAAATATAAAATATAAATACCACACCCATACCACCACATAGTTCTTTAACTCCCTCCCCCAACAATGAAGACACCACCTGTCACCAACACCCAGGCTTGTACCCCAATCCATTCATCCCCTCTACCTTCCCCTTTTGTTCCAAGAAATATTTACAAGCTCCCTAGCACTGTCACTTACAACCGTGTTTGTGGTGGGGTACTTACTGGGTTACCTATCATTTTAAGAATCTTGAGAAAACACAAAACGAAACATTGGAGTGAGGCAAGTTGCAGTTATTGTTAATGACTCCAAAGTAATTTGAATTATTAAAAAAAGTTATTTAAAATGGAAAAAATACATTACATAGTTCTTAATGTTTTTTTTAATTACATTAAGTCCTATGTACTCGGCATAAAATATTGTATGTATTTTTGTTTAGTTTTTCTCTGTTTCCCTTCTGATATGTAACCATTCATCTACATAAATATAAATTCCCCTATATATGCATCTCAGGTTGATTGACCACTCAAACTTATCTATTAATGTGTATATGAGTCAAAGGTTCATTGTCTATTTGTGCCTGTTATTGACTGGCACCAGTTCAGCCTGTTCCCCACCTCCTCTCATTAGTAACCTTGAATAGGCTCAAGCACCCCCGCAATGCTTGGAAAGATAAGCGCCGCAGGTGATATTGTATCCGTAGGATCTCGTGTACAGTTCTGTAAGTGTTGCTAGGTTACACTTTACACGTTCATGTGCCACCTTGAAAATGAGTTTTCCCCACACAGTGGTACCAGTCAGTTCATCAAACGCTTGCATTTCATAATGCAAATAATTTAATTGGATTGCAATATAAATGTTAACTTTCTTTTCATCCAGATAATTTTGTTGCATCGTCTATGAACAAAACACACAGTGGCTTGCTGTTTGAAAGCAGAAATGCAGATGACAACATTCAAAAAAACTGCCCCGCACAAAACCGGTTTGGTCATGTTTTATTAGCACTTAAAATAGGTCTGTATGTATAGGGAAAGAAAAAGAACAACATCAAGGCATTAAAATTACATCAAAAGTCATGTTTAAAAAAATATTTTCAACTATACCAGCTGATATTGTTTTCTCTTTCTTTTTCTTTTCATTCATTCATTTTCTGAGCTGCTTATCCTCACAAGGTTTGCGGGGGCGCTAGAGACTATCCAAAATAACTTTGGGCAGTGGGCGGGGGAAACCCTGATTTGGTTGCCATCCAATCGCAGGGTACTCGGACACTTAACATCCATGGACATTCAAACTCATACTTTGGCCTATTTTTTTATTTTCTTTTTTTATTTATTTATTTTCATTAACAGTAAAAAAGGACTTCACAGGTTTGACTATTACCGTACATATTTAATTTAGGAATTCTACCATGGAACTTTAGTTTTATTGGCATCCAATATGTTTAAATACATGACAGACGCTCTGCACTTTAATTTCAGATTTTTAAACACATTGAGCATTTTAAATTTGTACTTTGGTAATCCTAATATTAGAGTTGTTTTATCTTCTATTATAATACAATGTGATTAATTGTATGAGTATTGAGTCAGCGCCATGTGAAATAGCATGAGTAAGGCGGCCTCTGTTGTCTGCTGCAGCTCTCATTGAGCAAACCCTTATGAGTGGATCAGACAGGATTTGTTCATTTGGTTAGAGCATCTAATCGTTGAACAAATACAATATATACAATTTGGAATGTTGTCAATTTCCACAATGGGATGTGTTGATATGATGTTGCTATATCTATCAGCCACAGTGTTTAAATACAATTAGAAATTGCCAGGGTAACTCGGTGTAACGCATGAATGAATTCAACAAAGAAAAGGAATATGGACAGTAAACAAAATAGACCTGTAAAAAATGTGTACTATTTGTTTACCAACACCTATTCTGATAGTTTTTCTTTCCACGAGGACTTGTTCATACAACCGTTCACCCACCAAAGTCATTAAGGAACCCTGTTCCTTAGAGTATTCTGCTCCATAGAGTATGCAGTCCGATTTGTACGCATGTCCAGACAATCATTTCTTCTCAAATGGTCACTTCTTAAATTTTAACTAGTTCAAAACCAGGTCAGCAGAAAATCATTAAGGTAAATAAAACAAACTTTTCATTGACTTTCTCGTTGCCCCTCTGTAAGTCGAGTAATTCATTTTACAGAACCCCAAATTCGAATGCCTCCATGTCTGCACTATGGATCATATGGAACTCATTGAATCATTCAGAGGAATGTTGTGCATTACGACCCCTGGATAACTTGTTTTAAAGAAGTTGGCTGAGTTTTTCATTCGCCACAACTGCCTATTCCTTGGCATACCGTGTCATATATATGTCATACTTTAAGTGCAAAATCTTAGCCTTCATCTTTAGATTCTGTATTTCTCTCCATGCTTGCTGGGGGGTTTCTCTGGGTATCTCATTTTCTTCCTGTATTTCAAAGACATGAATGTATAGCTCATTTAAAGCCCCTAAATTTTTCAGAGGTGTAAATAGTTGTTTGTCTCTGTTTACCCAGCGATTGGGTGGCAACCAGTTCAGTATTTCCCATAACTCTTGCTTAATGTCAGCAGGAATACCCATTAAACACCACGACCCTCGTGATCAGATAATGGGTGAAAAGACGAGTACATTTTGTGTCACTTTATTTTAGTCTTCACAAATGACGTGAGACAAACATAATGCACTATTTAAAATGATTTTTCTTTGAAGAGTGGCTCATCTTCTATAAATGTTGTTCTGTCACTGTCATTATAATGCTTCAGATGATCAAAATTGCCAGATTTGCTTGCATGGAAGAAGGTCATGTGAAACACATGATCAGACTTCCCCTTCATAGTCTTAGATCAGAGGCCAATGTCCTGTAAGAAGAGAAGTCTTTTGATTTTTCCTTTCAAATATGGGTGAGGAACACAGCTTTGCCCCGTTATGAATTGTCACATTCTGAAGTTCACTGGTGACAGTCAAGGAATGTCTATTTCAAAAGCACACATCCAGCCAAGCCTGATTCATTTAAGGTTTATTTGTGACTTACACTGAGTCATGCAGTTTCCCCTATAACAAAAGTACATTGTGGCTCATTTTAGCACCGTGAGAATTAGTGTTGGAAAAGTTTTTCTCAGAGCTTTACAAGTTTTTAATGCTAGGACATAGGATATAATTGTAGTAAAAAATGCACAAGTGAAATGAAAAAAAAAACATTACTTTTATGCCATTGTGAGCATTTCAAAAAAAAATCCTGTATCATATACTTGCTTCAAAAACTACATTGTAGTGAAAACCAAAGGACCAATTTAAGTGGTAAAAATACATCTGTAAACATGGCTAGCTAGACATTTTTTTTCACTTTTTTCCCCCAACACTCTGGCTAATGTGAGTGCAAAGGGAAAGATGCTCCCAATGTTTGATATTTTACTAAAAGATCTCAATCTTGGTAAATCTTGCATATTTTAATCCCGTCACTGTGTTTTTGTGGGTGGGACAGGTTGTGTGTGTGATACTGGATGACAACTCAGTGTAAATTGTAATCATCAGAGTGGCAAACAGTTTAAGGTGTACTCTGACTTTTGCCTGAAGTCAGCAGGGATAGGTGTTGAAAGTAAATGAATACATTTTACTTTTTCTTGATGAAAAGATATTTAATGCTCTGACCTGCAGAGGGAGACACATAATGCTGATTTCAAGTCAAATCACGAGTACCACTCCCACGCCCTTTACAATACATGCGAGTATGCATGACTCCAAGTTAAACAGGCCCATTTTAGCGACTGACATGTTGGCCACTCCGGCACTTGTTGGCTTTTTCAGGCTTCTGCAACTCAGAGCTGAGCTATTTTAACACTCAGCTGTTGTGTTTTATCAGGCGACTTGTTGAGTTAAATAAAGTTTTCCGATTAATAGTTTGACTGGAATTGGACACACTTATGTCAGGCATTCACGGACTTTGAAATTGATGATAACGGGACACCAAAAAGAGTATAAACAACTTGCCTAATTAAAGGTCATACTGGATTGTTGTAGATGTAGCTTGCCTAAAGATATGTGTAAATCATATAGAGTTATTGTTTATTGATTCTAAATGAAAAACAAATAGAAACGTATACTTTGGAAATGCAGTACACTGTAGAAGCCATCACTGGTGCTCTCTATTCCTTACGAAGTCAAAAGACTATTGTTTCAAAATGAATAGAAAGAACATCTTAGAGGTTGGGTAAATATAATTAAGTTTGTGATTTTTTTTATTTTATTCTTGGGTTGACGTGCCATCAGTTTATCCCGGGAATCTCATCGGCACACCTTCTGATAGCAGATGGATGAACAAACAAATATCAGACTGCTAGTACCTTCCGTGAAAATGACATTCTTGAAGATGCTGAACTTGGCAGAGACTGTACTGTTTCATGATCAAAAGGCGTGTTATTCCCTTTAAAAAAAAATGGAATACCACTCCTCTTCTTAAAAAACATAACTCTGTAATGCAGCCTCTAGGGTGTGTTTGAGTCACTCCTACTTTTATCAACATTCCATTTCTATGGTTGAGGTGTGGTAGGCCAGAGATTCCAATACTATTTGAACCCTAACATGAATGGACCAGTTAAGACAAGCCATTAGTGAAGAAACACTCTTTGTATTCTGCCCTCCTTTTTCAACTTGCCTTCTTTTCTCTCTTACCGGTAATTTGTTCATGAATCACATTCCTTTTTTATAATAAATGTACTGTAAATTGTGTTTTACATAATGGTAGCACGAATGCAAAGTACATTTGTAGATGCATGGCGGCTAGGTTGATATATTCTTAATCAGTGTACGTCATGGCTGTTTCTTAAAGTTCACATCGATATAAACCTTTCTAACTAAATTTAACTGTCATTACATTGGAGGAATTGGTTTTGCCACAAATTCCGGGTTTCCCCCACCTGGTGCATAGATAGTTGGGATATGCTCCACATTTTATTCAATACAATTCATCCAGTGTAAATCGTCTGAACCAAAACAACAGTTTATGGAACAATCCAATTGGTATAATATGATGAGATAAATGTGTGTTAATAAAAATGCATAGTGTAGAAAAAAAACGGTGAAAAATTTAATTTAAAATCCATGCCAGTTTTAAAATTGTGAGAACCCTGCTATCCAGATTTTTCCCCTAAGATCTCACTGCTTGTATAAGGCAAGAGTGTTCCATCTGGTTTTCATGAAGCAGCATGAGGGAGTCAAGTAATAGGCATTTTGAGACCTTAATGATATGTTTCCTTTGGGGAGTAAAGCGCTCATGACGACAATGTTCCACAGTTGCTGCATCTTTGCCCACTGTGATTTGAGTCTCTTGAACGTGTGTTAAATAATAAGCTATAGTTTTTACTGTGTGCTCCACGAATAGAAAATTGTCTGTGTATCCACCATACCGTTTCATGAAACTTCAATAGGTGGTATTCCTTGCCGATGCTCCAAGCCATTAGAGATGGCCAGTGCTAATCAAAGCCCAGATTCATGGGACAGTTGTGTGTGGAAGGGCAATTAGTGTAAAACCTGAGCCATTCCAACATGGATTACTCTTGACTATTGATATGAGAATCTGATAAAGAAATTGCACTGAAAAGGCTATGTAGAGCTCTGGTGAGAAAAACAAAAATTTTAGATATTCTCCTTTCTTTTTTATCATTTACCATCAATTATAAAAGGAACACTTAGCGATCTGTGAACTATCATCCATGCATTCATCTTCCATACTCCACATCTTTGAAATGTTTGCGGGGGTTGCTGCAGCTTAACCCAGATGACTTCGGGCAAAAAGAAGACTACACCCTAGACTGGTTGCCAGTCACCCATAGGGCACACAGAGCAACAAACGATCATACTCACTCACAATCATACCGCCACCAGTGGGAATCGCGCCTGCGCCTCCCTGCACTGAAATCAGGCGAGTGAACCTCTACACCGCGAGGTGGCTCTGTGAACTATCAAAAAAAACAACAACAACTTTGTCATATCCATTTTTACAAGCAAGTAACTGACAAACTCTTGCCCAGGGGCCATTTTGTATCTCACAGAGCAATGTGTATTCAGGCATTAATCATCATAATGTATGCCCTATTTATTAAAGCACAATTTAACCATCAGCAATGTGAGACAATTATATACTGGTTTGCTTCTTAAATTCCTTTTTTTTCCATGTAAACCAAGATTACTTTCCTTTTGGCTCCCAATTGCACATCCTTACACCACTCCTTAATTCCTAAGCTTGCCTAGACATTGAATGAATCTGCAAAAACACCCACACCCACGCTAACTCATTTACACTGACACATGCAGCACATTCATGTTTGTACAGGCTGGGTTTAATACTTTGCACCGTAGAAATATTGTATGACTTTGTCACAGAATCTGATGTCAGAAAGGGTGGGGAACTTTGATTTAAATTTATGTATTTATTGCTTAGAAACAATGGGAATAAAGTGGGAGGAAATGTCTTTAAATTCAGTTTGACTATTCTTATACAAAGTATTTTTTTTTTGCATTATTAATATTATATATATTTTTTTTAGTTTTCACCGTTCCATGACTGAATCGGCCAGCGGGACACTCCTGTTTTACAGGAAGTAATAAACACAGAGTTGACATATTTGGATTAAATTTCTCAACACGGGAAATGTGCAATTAGTCAGAGCTGAATTGTTGATTGTTTCTGTAAGCCCTTGACCAATGAAAGACAACCATTTTCTTTAAAGGGAAAATAACAATCCAGTGTACATTTGATCAAGTGATAAAAAACATTGCTCTTAAGCATAATCAACTTCTGTTTCCCGCACTGCATAAAACCCATTTACATTCACAGTTTGGCATTTAGACATTTGCATATTTGGCTATTGTTTTGAAAACGCTACCAAAATTATCTCCCTGAAATGTATTTTGTGTGGTGAAATCCTGAGGGTATGTTTGTATCATTTGTAGTATTATTTTTTTACATTTTGTGTTTGAGAAGCCCATCTTTGTTCTTCTATAATAATATATTATAATTTATGACACAGCTGAAGGGTGAGTTCTATATTTTATTGCAAATATGACAATTTAGTGATTATACATGCTGATTACCACACCCCTCCCACCTCCCTCCTTTGCTGTAGGGTGTGTTTTGAGCCCTACCCACAATGTCCTCCACTAAATACACACTCAGAACGGCAGATAGGAAGACCGGTCTGAACTTTATAGCCCACAGGCACCATTTACTACAAGACTGGGTGAGCAGAAGGGAAAAAAAGGAAAGGAAAGGAAAAACACAAGGAGAATTAAGAAGGGTGAAACTGAACCCAGCCTGGCAGTGGGGAGGTTTCGAGGCAGGGAAGGAGAAATTGGTAGCTTTTCCACACTAAGTTAAGCATAGCCATAGAACTCCTGGGACAAACCAAGGGACATCATATTGCTTAGCAATCGCCAATGTAGGAATATTATTTTGTGTGAAACAGTTGTGACACACAATGGCCTCTTCACCGCAGAGGTACAGGAATGTTTCATCTGGCAGCATGGGCAGAGAGAGAATGCCCTCAGATGAAAACTATTACCAGGGGATGTTGAAGGCTATGGACACCAGGAAAGGTAACTGGATGATTAAAAAAAATACATTTTAAAAAAGACAATTCAGCAAATGACATGTATAGTGTAGAAGTAACCACATTGATGACAAGTTGTAATCATTTTCAAACACAATAGATATACTAGTTTGAAATAACAATTAGGTTATAAAAGGTACCCAGTTTATCTCACTTTGTATTGGTTTGTCATATATTGCAGTACAGAATCTATTCGTTGTATTTCATTGCGCAATATCATGTGAAGATTCATCTATATAGCATATTTTTTATGGTGCAGTATGGAATGATTACAGGTTGTTGTTCAATGAGATATGTAGCTGACATACAAGTGGTATACTGATCACATACTGCACATGTGTACTTAATGCTCTTCAGTAGTAAAATAGACATTGCTCCTGTTGACTTTTGTCTTGTGTAGCACACTGATACTTGTCTGGAATATTATTGGCTCCAGGATTGTTTTTGGTTTGAAGACTTGTTTGTGTCTAGTAATAATGGCATTAGCCCCTGTCAACAAGCACATCATGCAATTCAAGTCAAGTAATACCCTAAGGTCTCAGCAGTTCCCATAATGTTTTACAAAATATACAAAAGGCAACTAATGCAGCATTTGGAATAATTTTATTGTTTGATTATCTTCATTTCAACACCGGAAGAAAAAATAAATATAATTAAAATCACATTTATTAAACAATAAACAAAAAACAAAATAAGAAATTCAATCAAACAAAGGTAATTGAACACACCTGCTGCCTAAGTCTATCAGGAAATTATTGATAAAGGATGTACTAGTTACTATAACTATTCAGATCTTTCTTTTCTGCCCTTTGCTCACCCACTGGTGGGAGTGTCCCGATTCTCGACACTTGACTATCTTTAAACTTATAAGATAATGACTTTACACATGGACATGGTTCACCCACTAAATTATGTGATTTGCTGTGTGAGTCAATATTTATGGAAGGAAGAGTCACACATTTTAAAACGTATAAGATATTCCCAAATCTGCTCCAACTGCAAGCATTAGGCTTCATTCTAACAGTCGAATGAGCAATATCCTTTTCGGTCTGCACAGTAGTACAAAGGAGATGCCATAATACATTTTGGTATCACCCAACTGTGGTTTTCTGTGTTCATTAAAAAAGCATGCAGATACTGTGGTTGTATTAACGGGTGTGTTCCCTATTGGGATCTTGCTGTGTCTTGTTGGATAATTGCCCTCTCACTATGGGCCATGTTTTGTCATACGGAGTGTGGACCAATACTTAAATCAACATAACCCTATTGCAACAATGGGATGAATGCACTGTGTCTACATCTCTATGATGATTCAGTCTGACTCAGACGCATTCTTGTGTTTTGCAACCAATTCCGTTTGTCTGGAAATAAAACATAAACTAGTCATTTACTGATCAGACCAATTCTAAGCTTTATTCTTATCACCCCAAGCTAGTGTGTTTATATATCATCTACTCACTATAAAGGTCTATGAAACGAAATGCTTCTAATAAACACTAAGCTGTTGTTTCTATGTTGCAATTTACACTCAGTACTAGCCATGTCATAATCTGATGTTTGGTTTTGCTTTGCAGATGAACGAGATAGAGTACAGAAAAAGACCTTCACGAAATGGGTGAACAAGCACCTGATTAAGGTAACAATCATCTGTCCATCTGTCTTGGAACAATAAATTAATACAGAATACAATTCGGACCGGATTTCACACATTTTCATTGAGAAGTGTATTTTTTCATGGGTGGAGTGTGACTCATAGACATGTGGATTATTTTAGTTCCCTCTAAGAAGCATGGAAGGTGTGAACCCAAGACTCTTTCTTGTTGTATCCAACAGTAGCATATATAGTATGTTGTGCATAGTAGTTTGGATGGATAACTATATTACAGCCCAACTTAAATGGAAAGAGATCTGAATACAAAGCGATGTTGAGTCAGTCATCTTAAGTCAATTTAATGAACGAGTCAATATAAGGGTAACATTGATGGGGGGATCTTAATTAGACAACTTTTGTCAGATGATGTTACATAAATAAATATGCATTACGTTTTTTGCCTGTTAATAGTTGTTTTCTGATATCCGACAAATGCCAAACATCTACAAGAATTAAAAACATCAGACCAATATATATATATATATATATATATATATATATATATATATATATATATATATATATATAATTGATACAACATCATACAAACATTGATGCGCAATTAAATCATTCCCAAAAACTACAACTCTAAATGTTGATATCCATTTGGTCCATGAATTTAAATGCTATTTGAAAGGGATTTACATGAAGGAAGGATGGGAAAGAAATACAGGAAATGGTTTCAATATGAATGAGAATAGGTCACATTTGGACAGCAATGTGTTAAAGGTTTGGAATGCTATGCTAACATTAAACTGACAAAATGATTGACAGCAAAAGTTTTATGGTGGGCTTGATGGGGCATACAACGGTTTGGGTGTGGTAAAAACAATTTTTAAAGGGGGCATAACGCAGTGTTTTCCCTTTTCATTGGGTTGTATGCGATTACGTAAAGTAATGTTTATTGAATGTCAAGACATATTAAGTAGTTGATGACAGACAAGTTAGTGACAAGTTGGAGGGCCTGTCTTTGGTGAATGACCCATCTCCCCTGGAGCATAATAGATATATTTACCTGTTAGTGCCTTATCCAGTAACACCACATTACAAGCGATCATGTTGAACCCACCTAAGCTATTCTTTACAATTATTAAAATGTGCTGATATGTAAGTAAAGCCAAACAGGAGAGGGCACTACTTAATAAAAATCACATACAGTAATGGCTCGAATTTTGCGGATAATGTAGACAGACATGGCCACGATAATCGAAAAACCGCCAAGTAGGATCACCCCTATTATTACGACCATACTATATGCTTTTTGCACCTGTACACAATTAGAATTATCAAAAAGTGTATTTATTAAATGTTATAGGCATATGAAAAGACTACTGTATATCTAAATATAATCTATATATTTAAAATAAATTAAATACTTTAAATCCTGTGCTCCCAGTGAAAATAGTCGCCCAGGGCTCGCATTTCTGAAAAGAAAATCCTCCCTCACCGAGACTCCCAGCCGTTCAGTCTGCTCAGAAAACTCTATTTCCGGGTAAAAGGGACGGCCATCGCACGCTGCCCGACATTTTTTGTCTTCGGAGCTGAGTTGAGTGACAGCCCCTGTCTTCCGCCATTTTTCTGAGTGGCAAACGGAAGACAGATAAATGTTTTCTGCTTGTGAGTTTCAGCGTGAATTTTTACATTTTTGATTTGTATACTTAATATAAAAAAATGCGATGTACTGAAGCCACGAATGTTGAAGCTGCAAAGTGGTGAAGGATGACAGTGTAAGTCTTAGCATAATGACTCTTCTATTTAATGAGTGAGTACAGGCTACTCCTAAAGTTTATTCAGGACAATGCATTCTGAAGGCAAGAAATTGTTGCATATTATAAGAAATACTATGTTATACAAATAAATATGTCAAGTGGTTTAACACAACAGTGAAGGCTTGTGGCCACTTTGGACCTTAAACTACATGCAGGTCTATGCTGGATGCTTTAAATTCTTGCCCAAATGAATCACCAAGTGTTCTTTCTGACTTGTAAAGGCAATTTTGTTTGAATCCATTTAGGGTTGAGATGTCCTGTTCCTTTCTTCTTTAGTATTTGGCACTGCAGTCAAAAGTACCTCTCCTTTTATTCTGTTTTCACTGTTAAGGATTGAAATAAAACATTAGGCCAAAACCGAAGATCAAATGTGAGAAAACTAAGGCTAAAACCAGTTATTATTCAAAATATGTTTAAATATATTTTTATATTTATATATTCATTTTCTGAACTGCTTTATCCTCACTAGGGTCGCGGGGGGGAGCTGGAGCCTATCCCAGCTGACTTCGGAACATGATTTAAAGGTGGGGTCTGAATGTCGCCACAGTAAGTGCGGTCGGCTCCCCTAAGCCAGCAAATCCTCATTCACAACTCGAGTGCTCTCTAAGAGTTTTTATTTTTTTTATTTTTATTTTTTTTATTTAACTGAATCTGACGAAGACGACTTGGACTAAAGCTCCAAACTCTGATATTTAGTAAATACACTTCTCGAAAAGTGTACTTGCGTATTTGTAATTTTGTATAGGTGCAAAACGTAGTATGATATGTACTAATAATAGGGTGAGGTTTTTCGATTATCGCGGCCATGTCTGATCTATATTATCCGCGATATTCGAGGGATTACTGTATTACATCTAGCAGTTGGTATTTTTTTGGGGCACCATTAAATGACCTGCATCCATTTTTTGCATTTCTCATCCATTCTTTAATCTCTCTATTTAGCCCTGGAGACCAGAGGTAGGTATCAGCATGTTCCAGTTTAGCTCTTCTAAACATGTGTGGACATGAACACTGGCTAATACATAACTTGCATTCTGACAGCCTCCACATTTATTTTGTGTGCTCTCTTTTCACATTAAATTGCAATTTCTCATCGCTCACCCTTTCACTTGTTGTCTGAACACTTGAAAATGAAAATACAACTACAGTATACCTGCATTACTTACTTGACACACCATTGCCATCACAAAAACACTCATCGCCACCTTTGAGTCGGCATTTTTGGGGAGGGGGGTGCAATCCAGTTCTACCCATAAATTTTACATTCTTCATTCTGGATTTTTTAGGATGGCTCAGACTTGAGTTGCTGACGGCAATACATTCTTGACTTGTTAATAATTGCACTGGCAGACCAAGTTGTAGGGAAGTTATTAATTCTTATCTAACCGAGACATCAGTCAATTAGTTTAAATTAGATAATAAAAGAGAAGTACATTCCTCCGTTTTTTTTTACTTGAAACATACTACAGTTGTATCTCTACTTGTAAAATTAATTGGTTCCAGAAATTATTTCATAATGTGAATTTTTCATATTTTACATGTAAAAACCATAATCTGTACCAATACTATCAACTGAACCCTTTAAAATTATAAACATGAGAAATTTGGATGAAAAGCTGCAAAACACAAAAAAGAGAAAAAATAAAATGATTTCTTAAGCCATTAAATGAATCCCAAACATACAAAAACATTCTGTTGTCGTTGTACGGCAATGCATTAGTTGGCGAGGATGAGGCCAACATTTGGGAACTGACAAAACACATGTTAGACACATCTTATCAATCTAAAATTATGAATACAGAAGAACTTAACTTTCTCGGAGCCCATGATGAAAAATAAACAACAAAGAAGCTTTAAGTACACTCAAAAAAAAAAAAAAACGAAATATTAAAGGCGCACAAAAAGCATCATAAAGGCCCGCATCCCTCCTAGCCAGCAGGGTGTTTGGGAGAGAATCGATGGGAAAGCAACTCTATCATGCCAATTTAAAAATGAAATATAGGAAGTGTATATGTTTGATTTTTAATGTTTTTTTTTATTTTGCGTTTCATAACTTGAAATGTTTTCATGTCCTGAGACAGAATGTTCCTGAATATTTCGTAGATATGTTTGTAAGTAGAGGTACCACTGTATTGTCATATCTTACATATGGTCACCTTCCTAGAATAAATGCTGTTTATTTTTTTAGAAAAACAAAAACTTAACCATTTGTTTCTTTTATAAAAAAATATTTAAAAACTATTCCAATGTTTTTTTTAAACGTATTTTACAATATTTTTTCCCGTTTCTTCTTGCAGGCTCAGCGTCATGTTTCAGATTTGTATGAGGACCTTCGAGATGGACATAACCTGATCTCGTTGCTGGAGGTTCTCTCTGGAGAAACAATGGTTAGTAACACTTTGTCTTGTAAATTTGATTTGAAGCAACAAATAGGTCCAGCTCCTGAAGTGACAATTTTTTTTTCATTTAGTTAATTCTGTCTCCCCCTCCTGGTGCCCATAGTTAGCCGGGATAAGCTCCAGCACCCACGACCCTTGTGAGGATAGGCGGTTCAGAAAACAAATGAATGAATCAATGCCTGTTTTATGATCATAGTCAGCTACTCCATGTATAGTGCAGTTCTTGGCTATAACTGTAAAATTAGATGTGTGTTGCAAAGTATGGGTGCAGTCTCAAATAGTTAACAACCATATGGAAACCACGGCTACTCTGCTATGACAGAACCCCCATGTGAAAAACTAATTATTCTGCACAAATGAAACAGGCATTGCATTTGAAATTGAAGTTCATAATGTTCTCATATCTAAAATTAATATAAAATAGCATTTGAAATAACAGTATTGTTCATTAAAATGTGTCCTCCTATGTTGATCAAGGACATGATGTCATTAGGTGTTCTTTTAAGTCAGTAGTAAGAGTAAACACAATCTTGAACTTCAAGTTTGCCCTTCTGTTAAGGACGTCTTGTCCAGACCTGCTCTACCATTTCTCCTTTACCGCCTGTTTACTGCCTCCCCTTTTAACATTTCTACTGTGTGAACTGATCATATCCATCTGGATCTCTTTGCATTGCTCCCCTTTGGAGCTAGCTGAGGGAGAGAAACTTTCTCAGGAAATCATTTGAATTGGTGAGTGAGTATATTAACTCAACGTATCCTTCACTTACCCATCTTTCACTTGTGCCTTCAAAGAATTATCGATAATAACCTCCAACCAACTTTTTGTATTTTATTATGATTTTCCTTGCTTCCTAGTCTTGCTTGATTCATTGATATAGTTTTGCTGTTCATTAGACAAGTGTAGAATATTAATTTAGACGATTAAACATATAATAAATATAAATAAAATATAAAATATTTACCATTATCTCTCCTCATCCACAAGCAAATGCAAACCTATAAAGCAGAAGTCGGCAACCAGAAATGTTGAAAGAGCCATATGGGCCATAAAAAGAAATCATAAACAAATGTCTGGAGCTGCAAAATATTAAAAGCCTCATAATCAAGGAAACACATTCTGTATCTATCTATATTAGCCTACAATCAAATTCACTAAGTTGGCTAGAAATACATCATGACCATCCGTGATTAAATGTATATTTTTCGTGCAGTGCATTCTCTAGGGCAGGGGTGGCCAAGTCCGGTCCTCGAGAGCCGTTATCCGCTCTGTTTTCCATATCTCCCTCCACCAACACACCTGAATCAAATCATCGGGATTGGTATCAAGCTTCTGGACAGCTTGCTGATGAGTTGATTATTTGATTCAGGTGTGTTGGTGGAGGGAGATATGGAAAACAGACCGGATTGTGGCTCTCGAGGACTGGAGTTGGCCACCCCTGCTCTAGGGAATAGCACACCACATGACTGTTTTTTATGATGCTGCCTCAAGTTTAACTTCATTACAATATTAAGGAATTATGTTTCATCGCTTTGATGAAATTAAAGAAGTGCAATAAAGAAATCAGATTTTGATGTCGTTTTATTTTGAGGATTCAACCTGGGTTGCAACAGAACTTGCAGCAGTTGTGGCGTTTGGAGATTGAATCGACTTCTTAAATCTATTTTTGCGCTCCAAATTTCTTCAGACGTTGTGCAATCACACTTTTTATCTCTTTCCCAACTGAGTTCTCGGCTTCAAATGTAGCATGGCTTACCTGGAAATGTCTTTCCACATTACGCTTTTTGTCATTTGACAACTTCTCGCTACAAAACAAACATTCAGGCAATGTATCCATTGGCAGTGAATGCAAATGATTCGGTCCAAGAAACGTTGAAATCTATTTTCCTCAGTTATTTTTTCTCTTTATCTCTTGGGATCCATGGCCCATCACACAGTCACCCGTTTGTTTACAACAGTGACCTGCCTACTGTCCCATCCTGCTGATAAAAACGTGTCGCAGGCTATGATGCAAATCTTTGTTGACAGAAATGTTGAAAATTAATATTTATTGTGCACATTCTTAAAGCATTGAAAAATGTTAAGAATGTTTGTCCTCCTATAGAAACCATATTTAAACAAAAAATTAATTTCTCTCCCCTGTTTTCCATTTTCAAACATTTTTGAAAAAGCTCCAGGGAGCCAGTGCTAAAGAGCCTTACGCGAGCGACTCCAGAACCTAGGGTGGCAGACCCCCGCTTTAAGAAAATAGACAACACCTACTCTAGTAAATTATCTCAAAATGAAAGTAGACCGCACAAAGTATTTGGATAAGACTTTGAATTGTACATTTCTTAGACCTCTGATAATCAAGGAATTCATGTTTAAACAAAAACAACAACAAAAAAGACACCTTACCAGCATCGTCATTATGTGATGAACAGGACGTCAGCCATGTCACGCATGTTCATCATATGAAGGAATGCTGATCCATTCAAAACATGGAAAATAAAAAGACACACATGCTGTATAGTTTCTATTTTATCTGTCACTGTCTTTCTCTTTACTCCTTTTCACCCATTTCACTTCTTTGGATCTATTATGGTTGTCTCATAGTCAATATGTGACGAGTTGGAAGCACAATTTGAGATAATCACATTTCATAGGCTGCACTACGACTGGTATTTTAAAACATCTGATAACAACCATTTTGCCTTTTGTTTATGTGTATCCAGTATTAGTCTTTTCACTTTGTTAAACTAAATTCTTAGTTGTCACTCCTTGTATCTATTAATCGAATCATAATAGAATTGCACCCTAATTAATTACGTTATGTAGTTGTATGATCTGTGAAAAAGCAAAATGTTCCTGTTTTTATGTCAAAATTACTGCTGCGTAGAGTTATTAAAATAAAATGAATAAAAAAACAGACAATTCAAATTCAAGCATGATCATTTTGGTTTAGAAATGTTTTATATTATTTGAACTTGATTTAAGTGACATCCCCATTCTTTTGTTTTTTGCTTTGCTCATTAATTCAACCATCACCTCCGATTTGGCATGCTTAAATAATGTTCTTTTTTTTTCTTTAGCCCAGAGAGAAAGGCCGCATGAGATTCCACAAACTGCAGAACGTACAAATAGCACTGGATTTCCTCAAGCACCGGCAGGTAAAACTTATTGAATGCAGTAAAAATGACAAGAATGTTCTCTATAAGTGTATTTTTTCATCAGAGTACTGCTATATACCTTTTTTTTTGTCTCTAGGTCAAACTTGTTAACATCAGAAATGATGACATTGCAGATGGAAACCCCAAGCTAACCCTTGGGTTAATATGGACCATCATCTTACACTTCCAGGTCTCCTCCACTGTCAGTTTTGTGTTTTTATTAATGTATTCCTTCATCTCTGGGATCGGCACCTACCATCTTCCCACCTCTTTGGAATCAAGCAGAATGAACTGCACCCTGCCAAATCACTCTCAAGGAATAGATCGAATCTCTATATACAATTCTCACCATGATTTCAGTACCCATAACATATACTAATACAGTGTGAGACGACGTATTTTCGTGAGTCACTGTGCCTGAATCACAAAGGTAGAATGTGTCAAGACACCATCCCATATACAAGTATACAGGCTTCTTGCACTTCATGCCAAAAGCAAAAGCAGAACTCACTATACTAGATAAAAGAAAAACAAGTTCAATTTGAACTTTGACTACCTGCTCCATAGACATAAAATAAGCCAATAGACATGATAAGCACACTGAATGTGTGCACATGTTCTCTCTGCAATAACTCATAACCTACAGGCAACAGTAAATTTGCAATTAATTATTCGTCCCTGAGCCAAAATGAAAAAAAAAAAAAACAATTCTCCAAAGGTCGATGCGTATACAGCTATGGAATATACTAACCTAAGAAAATTCCATTCTGATCCATCCATGAAAAAAAAAGGCAGAGCCAATTTTGTTAGTGTCCTCACCAAGAAGACCAACATAGAGAGTGAAATCTTGAGCCATGCCTCCGGGCCATCTAAAAATTGCAGTAGATTTATTGTAAGAGATGACTGATTTGTACAAGTGATATCTAATGATAAAAAACTACTATATTTCTAAGATCATCTAAAGATAACTGTACATAAATTGGAAAAGACGTAAGTACAATTATTTTTTAACTTTAAGAAACATAGGTTTGGTTACTGTTGTGCTAAGAAAAAGTATGGGTTTTGGTCAGTGCAATTGCATTCTTTCAGGGCAGCGGTGGAATATATCCTATTCTTATTTACTCTACTTACTAACTCATTGGCTGTCATGCTCAACAATAATAATTAGATCCATTTGAACCGGGATTAGCAACCATTAACTGCATCCCTCATAGATCAAATGTATAGGACACCCATCACTGTCAATGGCAGCCAATTAGTTAAATTGAACTGTACATTTTCAAAATTATAAATTTAAAATTATAACATTTGAAGATCTGATATTCATTCAAGCGCTTTCTCTAGTAACATTATACATGAAACACTTCTTGCAATTTAAAATTAATCCTATTCTCCTGATGATTATAATTTAGGTGGATCTACACCCTTTTTTACCCTGGGTTTCTAAAATGATTTTATTCAACTTCTGGGTTTTCACAAATGATTTTTTTTTCTCTCCATATTTTCTTAAATTAGTTTTACCCATTATTTAGTAGTTTGTGAATACTAAATTCCTGTGTACTGTTACAGATCTCAGACATTCAGGTCAACGGGCAGTCTGAAGATATGACGGCCAAGGAGAAGCTCCTGCTCTGGTCTCAGAGGATGACGGATGGCTACCAAGGCCTCCGATGTGACAATTTTAGCACGAGCTGGAGGGATGGGAAACTTTTCAACGCTGTAATACATAAACACTAGTAAGTTTCCTCACTTTATTGCTGTCAGTACGCAAATGTTAAAGCTTGTCATGAAACCTCCCCATTCATTAGATCTACATTAAAAAAGAAAAAAAAGAAAAAAGAGAGAGAAAATTTTGAACTTGGCCATATATGGCATTCATTACTCTAAGTCCCTTACTATTTTGCCTCAGGGATTGACAAAATGTGCAATTTTCCCCAACATCCTAGTAATATCACTGTTTCAATATAAAACAAACAAACAAACAAATAAACAAAACAGAAAATCAAGAGTTATTAACAGACTGATCTTCAGATAAATGCTCTGCTTTGACGTATCACTGAATATCTGTTGTTTTTACGTTTTATTATTATTACTGAGTTGAGTTTTTTGTTGCCATGTTTCCCTAGTCCTAGGCTAATTGACATGGGGAAATTGCATCACCAGACCAACCTGCAGAACCTAGAACAGGCCTTCAACGTGGCCGAGAAAGACTTGGGTGTGACACGTCTTCTAGACCCTGAAGGTATATATGACTTAAAAAAGTTGCGCTCAAAAATGCACTTGACAGCAGCAATTTATAGATGTTAGATAATCAAAATAAATGCAGTCACCCTGCAACATTTAGATGTCATGTCTTACTGAATCTCATAAATAATAGAACCTCTTATCACGCAAGTAACCTTTTTTTTCCACTCCAGACGTCGATGTGCCACACCCCGATGAGAAATCCATCATCACTTACGTGTCATCCTTGTATGATGTCATGCCTCGAGCTGTTGTTCAGGACAGCATGAGATCTAATGTGAGTATAACACAAAACAGGAATTTGAATGGATGCAAATCTAGACATTTACTGTAAGTAGAAAATATTTAACAGTGCACTGTAGTGTATTGTTATAAAACACTGTCGTTTCAAAATAAGCATGTTTGTCATATATCTGGACAGAATAAGGCCCTATTTGTAATTCTGTTTTCCTTTTGAGTACATTTTAAAAGTCCTTTAGGCAGAATTTCCAGCAATTCTTTCCTGAAATGTCATACTTACAGTAATTAAGTATTTACTTGCTAGTCAAGTTAAATAAAAAAAAGTATTTTAAGCAGATTAATTTAGAACCAAATTTGTTTGTTTGCAATGTGGTTATAAAGAAATTGAGGTCTTGTTAAGCCAGAAAGAATATTATAAATCACAATTATTTATATATACTGACTGCAATGGACTGAAGGAAAACTAATACACCTTCAGGAGTCATGTGGTGTATATGAATACAATGAATACAATTCTTTATAGTAAATCTGACAAAAGCAGAAGACACCAATGTCTACATCCCCTAAATTACTGCCACATTATCTTTGTCTTCCATTTTCTACCATCATTGTTCCCATCAATTACCTATCAGTTTTCTATTTCGCCCTGTGCACAATACCTACATTGTTGGTGCAGCTTAATTGAGTTTGCTGTGGGTTGTGACTGATTGAAAATGTAGACTCAGGGGAAAAAAAGGTCCCTTGTTTTTGTCTGCTGTTGTTCTTGCCCTGACATTTTGTTTCCATTTACTTTCCTGTGTTGGCTTCAGGAGTTGGAGTTGCGCTGGCGGGAGTACTATGAGCTGGTAACTCTTCTGCTTCAGTGGATTCGCCACCATGTCATGGTCTTTGAGGAGAGGAGGTTCCCGGCGAGTTATGAGGAGATAGAGGTGAGTCCATATGGAAACACACTTATACTCTGTTGTATTGCATTTTGTCAATATGTCTTTGTCATTTCACTAGAGAGTGAGTATAGGACATATGTTACCATAGAATTTTTCAAGTGAGGTAATAAATCTTACTTATTACCCGAGGGGTATTTTTTAAATAACTACTAGTAATCCATTGTCAAAGGGAAAAATACTTACTTTTGAGCTCTGTATAATAATTTGATTTAATCAGTGCTTAAGCTTGAGGAGAGCAGTGAAAGGATTATCTTTAGAATTTATTAACTTAAAAAATATATATATATATATATATATATATATATATATATATATATATATATATATATATATATATATATATAAATGGATGGATGGTGGTTTATTTATATTTTTTCTGCTGTTGCTACAGTGTCTTCACATCACATTTAATTTTATGATATACATTTTATTTATTTGATGACAGTGTTTGTTAAAACTACTAATTCCACTTCACTATATTTATATATATATATATATACATATATATATATAAATAAATGGATGGATGGTGGTTTATTTATATTTTTTCTGCTGTTGCTACAGTGTCTTCACATCACATTTAATTTTATGATATACATTTTATTTATTTGATGACAGTGTTTGTTAAAACTACTAATTCCACTTCACTATATTTATATATATATATATATATACATATATATATAAATAAATGGATGGATGGTGGTTTATTTATATTTTTTCTGCTGTTGCTACAGTGTCTTCACATCACATTTAATTTTATGATATACATTTTATTTATTTGATGACAGTGTTTGTTAAAACTACTAATTCCACTTCACTAGATTTTTGTATTTTTAACAAATGCATTTTTTAAAAACCATGATAATTTATATTTATATCATAGAACTTTAATAAAGGCAGCCCAGCGGTTCGAGTATTTAGCGGCCTTTGACAGAATAAACGCTTCGGAAAATGAATGAATGAAAATGTTTTCTAAATTTAGCATTAATATTTTTGTTCTTCCTTTAGCTTCTTTGGCGCCAGTTCATTAAGTTCAAGGAGACAGAACTGCCACCCAAAGAATCTGATAAGAGCCGCTCCAAACACATCTACCAAACCTTTGAGGCAAGCCCCCCAATCTTTTTTTATTCTCTATTTTCATAAATTCTGCTGTACTCAACTGTATATAATTTTCTGAACTTGCTCACAGAGTGCTGTGCATGCTGGTCAGGTGAAAGTCCCTCCTGGCTACCACCCTATTGATGTGGAAAAAGAATGGGGTCGACTCCATGTTTCCATTTTGGAGAGAGAGCGACTGCTCAGAACAGAGTTTGAAAGGTTAGCTGACAGATGTTAGCTAATTATTTAATTATTATACTTTTTGGGGACCAAAACAAATATTTTATATTGTAACTCTGAACCAGGGCGGTCCAGTAGGCCGAGTGGTTAGCGCTTCGGCCCTACAATTCTTCAATTGAGGGTTCCAACCCTAAGTCTGGATCTTCCTATGGGGAGTTTTCATGTTCTCCCTGGGATTGCGTGGGTTTTCTCTGGGTAGATGCACAGAATCACGTACCATTGTAGATTGCGAATGTTTGATAAACATGTTGCTACCATGCCTGAGAAATTGGATGGTGTGTATCACAAGATTGTCCAGTCCTCTTCCCAATCTAATAAAGTGTTTGTAATTGTTCTAAGAAAAGGAAAGTCATGAAACTGGAGTACTTGTTGCCGCACAGATTCCTTTGACAGAATGATTGAGTTTTCGCCAGAATCGTTCTAGACTTCTTGACTTTTTTAATGTTTTTTTATTTTATTTTTTTATACAGACTTGAAAGACTTCAGAGGATTTTTAGCAAAGTCCAGATGGAGTCAGGAAGATATGATGAGCACCTAAACCACCTTGAAACCTTGCTGCAGACGGTGAGGACTAAGGCTTTACAGAACTACTAAAACAAAATTACAAAAAATAAATAAATAAAATAAACTGTACATCATTGTAGTAAGCTGTTTCTTAGAGTTGTGCTGTGTATTAGGCACAAGAGTCACAAGTGAAAGTAAACACGTCTCTATATTTAGTTCCCCATCTCACCTGCCAGATTATTTCAAATTGCCTTTAACGTGAAAATTTTATTCTTTGTGTTCTGTTTTCTCAGAAAAAAACACCCATAAAGATGTGATTTATTTTTTATTTTTTTACTTGAGTGCAAGTTAGATTCTGTTTGTTTGTTTTCTTTCTTCTTCTTATGCATTTTTTGGTTTTTACAATTGATAGTCCAAAAAATACAACATGTACTTATTATATATCTATATATTTCACATGTCAAACTTTAATCTTTGACATTGAAAATCTAATAGATTTCTTTATATATGTTTTTTTAAATTTAGGATATCCGCCTTCTTAATGCGGGAAAACCAGCTCAGCACACAGCAGAAATTGAGCGCGAGCTAGACAGGGCTGACAATGTTGTCCGTCTCCTCTTCAATGATGTCCAGACGCTTAAGGATGGGCGCCACCCTCAGGCTGAACATATGTACCGCAGGTGGGTGCTTGACGAACCCCTCTGGCAACATTTAACAGGAAGTAACATATTGATATGTGCTCCTCTTTCTAAACAGAGTATTCAGCCTACATGAGCGCCTAGTAAACTTACGCAGCGATTACAACCTTCGTCTGAAGTCGTCCCAGATTGCCTTAACCCAAACAACACAGAAGACTATCATGAAGGCGCGGCCAGAGTTGGATGATGTGACCTTGCGCTATGTCCAGGATCTTCTTGCCTGGGTGGAGGAGAATCAACGGCGTATTGACGGAGCTGAGTGGGGTTCAGATCTGCCTTCAGTGGAGTCACAGCTGGGCAGCCACAGAGGCTTGCACCAGACAGTGGAAGACTTCAAGTCAAAGATTGATCGTGCAAAAGCTGACGAGGTAGTCATTCTAATCTTTGTATATTTTTTTAATCTTCACATTTCCCCATTCAGAAAAAGTTTCATTAAGTATTTTGTATATCTCTGTTGTACACATGTTGTTCAGAATCAGCTATCCCCCGTAAGCAAAGGCACATACAGAGAGTACCTGGGTAAATTGGACCTTCAGTATGGCAAACTACTGGTAAATATTTACACATATGATATTTTCAAAATACAGTGTCCACCATGCACCAATAAGTACGTTGGGTAATATTGTTTTATCATTTCATTCTGCCCCTTCCTAATAGAATTCTTCCAAGTCTCGCTTACGAAACTTGGATTCACTTCATGCATTTGTGAGCGCAGCGACCAAGGAGCTCATGTGGTTAAATGACAAAGAAGAGGAGGAGGTCAATTTTGACTGGAGTGACCGAAACGCCAACATGGCAGCAAAGAAAGAAATTTATTCGGTATGTCTTTAGAAACAGAAAAAAAATGATGGTCTTTCTTTTGAGCACATTGTATTTCTATGAAATACATGTAAGGTAATTACTTGTATGTAATGTTTTCACTGTTTCCTTTTATTCATTTCGTTCAGGCTCTCATGCGTGAATTGGAGCACAGAGAGAAAAAAGTCAATGATATCCAAACTACAGGAGCTAAATTGGTCAATGATGGCCATCCTGGCAAGAAAACAGTGGAGGTGACTGTTATGAGTATTCTGTTTGAACAGCGAAATGAGATAAAAAGGTCATTTCGACTTTTACTCACTTGTTATTCTTATTTCTGCTTGCACTCTACCAGGCCTTCACAGGTGCCCTGCAGACCCAGTGGAGCTGGATGCTTCAGCTCTGTTGCTGTATTGAGGCTCATCTAAAAGAGAACACAGCTCACTACCAGGTATCTATGATTGTAGAATCACTTCAAATGAGCAGTTTTATAGTATTTTGTTTAAATGCTTTTGCTGACCCAAAATGGTGAACTTAAAAGTGATTTATTACATCTCAGCATATCAGATGTATGCGAGCAACAAATATTAATGAAGTGGAACATCTAATACTTTATTTTAGTTCTTTGCCGATGTAAAAGAGGCTCAGGACAAGATGAAAAAAATGAGGGAGACTATGAACAAGAAATACAACTGTGATCGCTCTACCACAGCCACACGCCTGGAGGATCTGCTACAGGATACTGTGGTATGAGTTGATTGCTTACACATTACTTAATGTACACGAGAAGTGTTGTCTGTTAGTTTTAAGATTGTTGCATTCTACAGGAAGAGCGGGAGCAATTGAATGAATTCAAGACCCATGTTAATGGCCTTAACAAAAGAGCTCGCTCCATCATCCAACTGAAACCACGCAACCCCACCACTTCCATCAAAGGCAAACTTCCTATACAGGCTGTTTGTGACTTCAAACAGCAAGAGGTGTGAATTAGTTTATAGTTATTTTACATTATAACATCATCGTAAAGATGAAGTTGGAATGTGACACATATATTCATTAAGCTCATTGGTTTCAATATGAAAAATGATTCCATGAAACAACGAAGGGCCCCTGTGAATATCATGCATTCTTCCGCAGATTACTGTTCATAAGGGCGATGAGTGTGCGCTCCTTAACAACTCACAGCCTTTCAAATGGAAGGTCCTGAGTCGCTCTGGACATGAGGCAAGTGTGCCATCTGTTTGCTTCCTGGTACCTCCAGTCAACAAGGATGCCATGGACAGTGTGTCCAGGTGAGAAAAAGCAATAAACATGAACCTGATACATCAACAACAAATCGATTTTACATTGCATTTAGTACACTGGCCCAGAACCAAAAAGGTTGAGTTTACACACTTAGAGAAGGTGAAGAAATTCAAAATGTCAACTCTCTACGTTGCACGGTTTGGACAAAACGTAGTGAGATAATCTTAACATACACACTCACACACCCATAAATCACGCTTTATAAGGATGATAGATAAAATGTGTACCCCATCTCTTGCTTCCAGTCTGGATACAGGTCATCAGCAGATGGTTTCCATGTGGCAGACCTTGTATATCAACATGAAGAGCATGCTATCATGGCAGTACCTGATGAGGGACTTTACACTAATTCGTTCCTGGAACTCAACCACGGTGTGTGTTGATGCAGTTCTTATTAAATAAATATACATATTTGGTCTTGGCTGTTTTAATTTAAGCTCACATTTAAATAAAATGTTTTAATATGAGGAATGTTCGACTAGTATTTTTTTAAAATATTCATAAAATCATTGCATTCGCAGTTTGTATTTCACATACAATTTTGACACTAAATTCATAAGAAATGCAGTAATTTAAATTTCATTTAAATTGTTCCTCTCATGCACTACCTTTTATTGTTACGTCTTATGAGATTTGATTCAACATTTGGATGCCTGTTCATACTGCAGTAATGAAAATAGTCCATTTGTATTAAGAAACAATGTTTTTAATACTATTGTTCCCCACTCTAATCTCCAGTTAAAATCAATGAAACCAGAAGAATATAAACAAGCGATGAGGAACCTTGAGATCCACTACCAGGACTTCATGCGTGACAGCCAGGACTCTAAGCAGTTTGGCCCTGATGACCGACTACGTATAGAGGGCGACTACACTAAATCCACCCAGCACTTTGACAGCTTGCTTCGTGATATGGAGAAAGGTAAAAAAATAAATAATAATAATAATACAACAAAAAAGGAAGAAAAAAATTATCTTTAGACATAGAGCATACATGTTATGTTCTCACATATAATTCACATTCCAGGGCAAATGGTTATTAGACAAGGTGAGTGCACACGCTTCTAAGCTTTAGAGTAGACATGGAAATGTTTTTTGTGAAAGTAGATTTAGATGATTCACTGCACGGTGTTTTCACTGAAGTCTGCATAATTACAGTCCATATGGATTTATCAATAATTTGAGGTTTTTCTGTCCTAATTAACTGGTTGGTGCATAAGGTACAGTCTTGACATGAATTGCATCATCTCTCTTATTTTGACTTAATCAGCTTTTTGGGGTGAATCTGTTGTATTCTATTCCATTTTTAATTTTTTTAAACTCTTCCTAATAGGCCAACAAAATGAGTCTCTGTGTAAGAACTACATAGTAGAGCTTAAAGACATCCGCCTGCTAATTGAGGACTGTGAGGCCCGGACTGTGACTCGCATACGTAAACCATTGGAAAAGGACCCTTTGAAAGAATGTGTCCAGAAGACAGTAAACCAGCAGGTATGCTACCCTCTTTTAAAAGTCAAGAGTTTCTGTATTTGTCATCACACATGTGCATTGAAATTTCCTTCCAGGTTCAGCCCCACTGAGACAATAATATACTAGCTAACTAGTAACATACACACAACACTTTAACTGCCAAATGCATACCTGTCAACTTATACGTTTTCTTGTATTTTATACGTTTTTCGATCATTTCAAATTGTGTACACTATATATCAACTTTTTAATTTTTTTTTTTTTAATGTACATTTTTTGTAAAACCGATCTCGATTTACCCATTTTGGCTCTAATCCAGATCGTCTCGGTCACCGGTAGCAGACGAAAACGTCATCGTCGACTGCTAATATTGTAATGCTTTAAGCATGATATGCACACATGCCTCCCCCCTTAACATGCCCGCCTTTTCACTATATAACTGTACCCATACAGTCAAGGTGTTTGCGTCATACAGCGACATCCACAGAGTCTTGAATTTAGTGCATACAAAAGGCGCACCGACCGATTGGACACTGCGTCCTATGTGTAAATATGTGCCACATTGCATTTGAACGGTTTATTATCGCTTAATAAGCGTAATTGCAATCATTAATAAAGGGAGCAATTGGCCGAGGTTGACAGATATGCAAATGTCTCTCTCCATATGTATTCAGTTCTATGTTAGACGTGCAGTTTCTTGTGGTTTTAACACCTTATGGTTGTAGCATCATAAAGAAAATACCATAGACTATTCTCCACCAAAGAAAGTAACGGCAACAGCTTACCATGATGCTAGTATTTAAGGGAAAGTAACAGGTTAGAAACTCACTGAGAACTCTTGCATTTCCCATTTTGCTTGTTCATTATTGATGAGTTTTCTCTTTTCCTAACTAATAAGTTTGACTGTTTGTTTTACAGAAAGTGCACACAGAGCTGGAGGGCCTCAAGAGGGACCTAGATAATGTGTCTGTGAGGGCACAAGAAATCTTGAAGTCCCCACAGGAATCCACTTCAAGCCCTGTGCTGCGTTCTGAGCTTGATCTCACCGTGCAGAAGATGGATCACACCCACATGCTCTCCTCCATTTATCTTGAAAAGTGAGACTCTCAAATGATTTAAATTATTATTATAAAGAAAAAGATCAACACTCGTTACTTCTTAATCCACTGTTGACTATTTCTTCAACAGTTCAGTATGCCTTCTGTTGAATCATTTTCTCTTGTGACAGGCTCAAGAATTTTGAAATGGTCATCCGTAACAGTCAGGGTGCCGAGGGTGTACTCAAGCAGTACGAGGACTACCTTCGTGAAGTCCACACTGTGCCCAGTGATGTCCAGGCCGTTGAGACATACCGTACAAAGCTTAAGGTAATCAGGGTTCTGGAGGATGCCTAGTTCAAGATTGCGTATGAATCACAAAGACAATATTCAAAACATGACCATCTCTTCACGCAGCCTTTTTTGATATTGTGAACCTCAATAGTTTAGCCTCTTTGGCAATATTTTATGTGGTGGTCACTACTCATAAGTTTGTTCGTTTTGGTTGTTTGTTTCTCTGTTTCAAATGGGCAGAAAATGCGAGCTGAGGCTGAGGCTGAACAGCCAGTGTTTGATTCCCTCGAGGAAGAACTGAAAAAAACCTCTGGTGTGAGTGACAAGATGAGTCGTGTACACAGTGAGCGCGATGCTGAGCTGGACCACTACCGGCAGCTCCAATCTAGCGTTCAGGACAGGTGGAAGGCTGTCTTCACCCAGATTGACCTTCGCCAGAGAGAGCTGGAGCAACTAGGCCGTCAATTGGGTTACTACCGTGACAGTTATGATTGGCTGATCACTTGGATAGCAGAGGCCAAGCAAAGGCAAGAAAGGATCCAAACTGTACCCGTCACTGACAGCAAAACTCTAAAAGAGCAACTTGCGCTGGAAAAGGTCAGTAATGGTTTATTTTAATTGTCCTATTGGATCTCATTATCGGATGTTACAATAATGGTAGTGTATATCGGGAACAATTTTCATTCTTTTTAACTATTTATTGCATGTTATATGAATTGAGAGTCAAAATTGTATTTACCATATGTAATATGCATGCAGTCTCTGACTATAACACGAGTTAAGCCTCATTTATACCTTATTTTATAAAACAGAAATTACTAGAGGAAATTGAGAAGAACAAAGGCAAAGTCGATGAATGCCAGAAGTATGCTAAAGGATACATTGACACAATCAAGGTGAGCATTACATTACACTATTATGAAATTGTAATATTACTGAGGAGAAATGATAATTTAAGGCAGATAACACTGGATGACACACAAAATGCATTTTTTTTTACTGTGCACTTTAGTACCATATTTTTTCGAAGCATAAATTGCACTGGATTATAAAGTGCAATAGCAATACATGTTTATTTTCATTCACGGTGTATAGCTGATTATAATGCATCAATGCATTTGTCATTTTAAAAAATACATTGTAACATTGTGGAGGCCCGGTGAATAAGTGGTGAGTGTGTCGGCCTCGCAGTTCTGGGGTCCTGGGTTCAAATCCAGGTCGGTCCTCCTGTGTGGATGCATGTTCTCCCTGGGCCTGTGTGGGTTTTCTTTGTGTACTCGGGTTTCCTCCCACATTTCAAAAACATGGATGTCAGGCTGTTTGGCCACTCTAAATTGCCCGTAGTTATGAGTGTGAGTATGAATGGTTGTCCGTCTCCTCGTGCCCTGCGATCGGCTGGCCACCAATTCAGAATGTCAGAATGTCCCCCGCCTCGTGCCCAGAGTCATCTGGGATAGACCCCAGCACCCCCTGCCACCCTTGTGGGAATAAGTGGTTCAGAAAATGAATGAAGAAAAAAAATTAACATTGTATTTGTTAATGTATTTATTGGTTATATTTCTGTGTTTGTTGTGTGATTAACTTGTCTTAAGCAATGTACGCAATCTGTGAAATATAATATGCTCCATCAGTGTCTTGAGCAAGTCACTTGAACACTATAATAGTCATTCTCCAACAAAATAGGTTAGAGATGATTTAGCACAACCACATTTCATACACACGGTGCACTTATAAAAGACAACTGTCAATTTGAGAGGATAATAAAGGACTTTAAGTAGCTTTATAGTATAGTCCAAAAAATATTGTTGGCTATGTATTTTGTTGTAAACTACAGTATTTGTTTTATTGTAAATCTTTGGGTTGAGGTAGCATGGTTATGTCTACCACACAGACCTCTTGTGATTTGAATCTTGGCTATTACCAATAACAATTTGATGCTAAGTGTTACTGAAAGTGTATAGATTGATGTTGGCGCTGTGAAAATAAATAGCTATCTCATGCGAATTAATTTAAATTTTGGAAATAAGTGGACATACAAATGCCTGTTCATCTCACTACAGTACATTGTGTTTTCCCAAAAGGACTATGAACTCCAGTTGGTTGCCTATAAAGCTCAAGTGGAGCCTCTTGCTTCTTCTCCTTTAAAGAAAACCAAACTGGATTCTGCATCGGATAACATTATCCAGGAGGTATGTTTCTTCAAAATAATGCGCTGAATTTATTGTAAGACGCGTCCATTAATGCCTGACTTAAAAATAAACCACTCTTCTTCCATCACAGTATGTAACACTGAGAACCCGATACAGTGAGCTGATGACTCTGACCAGTCAGTACATCAAGTTTATCACTGATGCACAGCAACGGCTGGAGAACGAGGAGGTGCGTGCGTGGGCTGGGCATCCCAAACATACTAAAGTCTAACAAGATTTTAACCAACAAACTAATCCAACAAATCAACAACTTGTTAATACTTCCAACACAGCACATATCTATATGAATATATGAATGTTTCGAGTTCACGCCAATGCTGAAAGTGTGCACGCACACACATGCACACACATGCACACACACATGCACACACACACGCACGCACAAACACACACGTACACACACAATTTATGGATACAATGTATTTGATAGAAAGAAACTTTTGGTTTTTGAGTCAAAGTCAACCACAGTTAATTATAGATGATTAGAATGTTCTATAGGTATCGTGTAATTATTTTAATTTTGGTCACATCTTCACAGTTTTCTTGTCATACAATGTTCCATTGGCCAGGGGTTCCTTATTTCACCAAAGAATTATTTCATGCAGTTGAAATTCATTTCCTCATATCTTGGGTTTTCTTTCTCAAATCCGCATCCTTTTCTTACCCTAATGGTGTGTTTGTTTGCTTCTCTTAACTGCTTGCCAGTGGTTTTCCCTGATGAATGCTTGAACTTGTTTGAGCATCAAAGAGGTAAATCTTTAGCAGTGAAGGGTCTTTTACATGTATTCTTATAGATTGTCTTACATTTTTCACGGTACACTACACAATGTCTACATCCTTGGTAACCACAATCTTTTATGGTGATTCAATATTGCATTTTCTTTTAGTTACATTTGTCGGTGCTATAGAAGTAAACCTGCGGTCAAAAGTTCGGACACAATTTAACATTCAATCGGATGAGAATGTGTCAAAACCTTTGACCACGGGTGTACACTTGCTAGCTGCAAGCATCTTAACTTAGTATTATATTGACCTCACAGAGCTATTGTTGATATACACTGTAAAACTGTAAAACTCCAACAGTGAAAGCTATTTATTTTACGAGAAAAGTAAGTAAAGGGGAGTTTATACTTGGTGTCCCAACTAATGGTGCATTTTTCCTGGACCTTTTCTCTTGGCATTTCTTTTCATTTATTTGGTGTACATTGTAGTGATTTAAAGAACCCTGTATATGTGTGTGTATATATATATATATGCATATATGTATATGTATGTATGTGTGTGTATATGTGTATATATATATACATACATATATATATATATATATATATATATATATATATATATATATATATATATATATATACATATATATATATATATAAATAATACAAAAAAAATGTAAAATATTTGTAGCATTAGGAAGTCCAGTTGTATTTGCATGCAATGTGGCTGTCTTATTCTGCGAAGTGCCCATCCCATTCATTAACCAATACCATCATCTATTTTTAGTCAATTGCCTTGTCATGAATTAATTTCAATGCATTGTGAATTTAACCTCCTTTGAATGTAAATCTATTTCCCATTAGTCATTGACCCTAGACTTGTTCTTTGTGCTGACTAATAACATTAACATTGCATTGGTAATACGGTACATTGCAGTGCTCTTGCTTCAGTGTGATTTTGTTGTGATTACCAAAGTAATTGCAATTTTTAAACACACTGTTTAGAGCTGGTGAATGTAAAGTGTTACCCTTAACATATCATGCTTTATTTTAATCTTTTCTTTGCCATTTGCTTCCACTAATGCAGAAAGCTGCAAAGAAAATGAAAGCAGAAGAACAGAAAAAAATGGCAGAGATGCAGGCTGAATTAGACAAACAGAAGCAGTTAGCAGAAGCGCATGCAAAGGCCATTGCCAAGGCAGAAAAAGAGGCGCAAGAGTTGAAACTTAAAATGCAGGAAGAAGTTAGCAGGAGAGAAATTGCTGCTGTAGATGCAGAAAAGCAAAAGCACAATGTCCAACTGGAACTCCATGAGCTAAAGAATCTTTCAGAACAGCAAATCAAAGACAAAGCTCAACAAGTTGATGATGCGCTTCACAGCAGAATAAAAATTGAAGAGGAAATTCGCCTCATAAGAATTCAACTTGAGACAACAGTAAAGCAAAAAACTACAGCTGAATCTGAGCTTGAGCAACTTCGTGAAAGAGCGGCTGATGCTGAGAAACTTAGGAAGGCTGCCCAAGAAGAGGCCGAAAAGCTACGCAAACAAGTCCATGAAGAGACCCAGAAAAAACTTATCGCAGAGGAGGAACTCAAATTTAAATTTGAGGCAGAAAAGGAAGCAGCAAGACAAAAGCAAAAAGCCCTGACTGACCTTGACATGCTAAAAAGACAGGCAGAGGAAGCAGAAAGGCAGGTGAAGCAAGCAGAAATTGAAAAGGAAAAACAAATAAAGGTGGCTCATGAGGCAGCTCAGAAGAGTGCCGCCATTGAGCTCCAGAGCAAACACTTGTCTTTTGTGGAAAAGACATCAAAACTAGAAGAATCTCTCAAACAAGAACATGGTACTGTCCTTCAACTGCAAGAAGAGGCTTCACGCCTCAAGAAACATCACACTGATGCCGAATTGGCTAGGGAGGAAGCTGAAAAAGAACTTGAGAAATGGAGGCAAAAAGCCAATGAAGCCCTCCGTTTACGGCTCCAAGCTGAGGAAGAAGCCCACAAAAAGAATCTTGCTCAGGAAGAAGCTGAGAAACAAAAGGATGAGGCAGAGCGTGAGGCTAGGAAAAGAGCCAAAGCTGAAGAATCCGCCCTGAAGCAGAGAGATATGGCTGAGAACGAGCTTGAGAGACAGAGAAAGATGGCAGAGACCACGGCACAGCAGAAGCTCACTGCAGAACAGGAGCTGATTCGTCTCCGAGCAGACTTTGACAATGCAGAACAACAGCGATCCTTGCTAGAAGATGAGCTTTATCGTCTGAAGAATGAGGTTATTGCTGCTCAGCAACAAAGGAAACAGCTAGAGGATGAACTGGCCAAAGTGAGGAGTGAAATGGATGTACTTCTCCAGCTTAAGTCCAAGGCAGAAAAGGAGACTATGTCTAACACTGAAAAGAGCAAACAGCTTCTTGAAGTAGAAGCCGCCAAAATGAAGGACCTGGCTGAAGAGGCAGGTAAGCTCAGAACCATTGCAGAGGAGGCTAAGCACCAAAGGCAAGTTGCTGAAGAAGAGGCTGCTCGTCAGAGAGCAGAGGCTGAGAGAATTCTAAAAGAGAAGCTGGCAGCTATCAGTGATGCAACACGTTTGAAAACGGAGGCAGAAATTGCTCTGAAAGAAAAAGAAGCAGAAAATGAGAAACTACGTAGACAAGCCGAAGATGAGGCATACCAGAGGAAAGCACTTGAAGACCAAGCCAATCAACACAAGCAAGCAATTGAGGATAAAATTATCCAACTGAAAAAATCATCAGAAGCCGAAATGGATAGGCAAAAGGCTATCGTGGATGACACACTCAAACAGAGGCGAGTTGTCGAAGAAGAGATCAGAATCCTCAAGTTGAACTTTGAGAAAGCATCGTCTGGGAAACTAGATCTGGAACTTGAGCTGAATAAGTTGAAAAATATCGCTGAGGAAACTCAACAAAGCAGGCTACGAGCAGAGGATGAAGCCGAGAAGCTAAGAAAGCTTGCCCTTGAGGAGGAGAGAAAGAGGAGAGAAGCGGAAGATAAAGTGAAGAAGATCACTGCTGCAGAGGAGGAGGCCGCTAGACAACGCAAAGCAGCCCAGGAAGAACTTGAGCGTTTGAAAAAAAAAGCAGAAGAAGCCAGGAAGCAGAAGGAAGAGGCTGATGAAGAAGCAGAAAAACAAGTTGTTGCAGCTCAACAAGCTGCCATGAAATGTAGCGCAGCTGAGCAGCAAGCACAAAGTGTACTTGCTCAACAGAAAGAGGATAGCATCATGCAGAAAAAGCTTAAGGAAGAATACGAGAAAGCCAAAATACTTGCCAAAGAAGCCGAGGCTGCAAAACAGAAAGCGGAAAGGGAAGCCACGCTTCTTCGTCAGCAAGCTGAAGAAGCAGAGCGACAGAAATTGGCTGCTGAGTTAGAAGCCGTAAACCAGGCCAAAGCCCAGGAGGATGCTGAGAGGCTTAGAAAGGAAGCTGAATTTGAAGCTGCTAAACTTGCTCAAGCTGAAGCTGCAGCGTTAAAGCAGAAGCAACAAGCGGATGCTGAAATGGCAAAACACAAAAAACTGGCAGAGCAAACATTGAAGCAAAAGTTCCTAGTAGAACAAGAGCTCACAAAGGTTAAACTTCAACTCAATGAGACAGACAATCAAAAGGCTCTCCTTGATGCAGAGCAGCAGCGCTTAAAGGATGAGGTTGACGATGCTGTCAGACAACGGGCCCAGGTTGAGGATGAACTTTTAAAAGTTAAAGTTCAGATGGAAGAGCTACTCAAGCTCAAAATGAAAATTGAGGCAGAGAACCAGCGCCTCATAAAGAAAGACAAAGATAACACTCAAAAATTTCTGGCAGATGAAGCTGAAAACATGAAAAAGCTTGCTGGGGATGCTGCAAGGCTCAGCGTAGAAGCTCAAGAGGCAGCTCGCTTGAGACAGGTTGCTGAAGAAGACCTCAATCAGCAACGAGCTCTTGCAGACAAAATGCTCAAAGAGAAGATGCAGGCCATTCAGGAAGCTTCAAAATTCAGAGCTGAGGCAGAGATGCTCCAGAGGCAGAAAGACTTGGCACAAGAGCAAGCACAAAAGCTGCTTGAGGATAAACAACTCATGCAACAGCGTCTGGAAGAAGAAACTGAAGAATACCAAAAGTCACTTGAAGCAGAAAGAAAAAGGCAATTCGAAATCATTGCAGAGGCAGAAAGACTTAAAATCCAAGTTTCTCAGCTCAGTGAAGCTCAGGCCAAAGCCGAAGAAGAGGCAAAGAAATTTAAGAAACAAGCTGATACAATTGCGTCCCGTCTTCATCAAACTGAAATTGCCACCAAAGAAAAAATGAATGCTGTTGAAAAATTGCAAGTTGAGAATCTAAATACCAGCAAAGAAACCGGTGATTTACGAAAAGCTATCGCAGAGCTCGAGAGTGAAAAGGCTAGACTGAAAAAAGAGGCGGAAGAACTTCAAAATATGTCCAAAGAGGTATTGTGTGAAAAAAATGGCATAACAAAGCAGTTTATGCCATTGATAACCCTTACCTGAAAACTAACCCAATTATTTTTTTTTCCAGTTTCTTCTACAACTTTTATTTGATTGTACTAACCATGTATCCTTGATTTTTAATCACATTATTATCATTCTCTTTTATTTTTATTTTTTTGCAGTGCACTGTGCTCATGCACATCCCATCCTGAATGCTTCATGCCATGGAATGTCTCTCTGTAATATTTAATGTTTCATTTAAAAAAAGGGTTACAACGCTTACAGCAGTAAATCTAATGACGTACAGTCCTCCAGCCACTTATGGTGTAATAGACTTATAATGTGTGTGTGTGATTATACCACATTTGTTAATCAAGGATAGCAATAATATGGTTCACTGGTCACCAAACATTTTTAAAACGGACACCTACTGTGTACTAATTAATTAATCCATCAGGCTACCAGTTTAATACAGACTTGAGAAATCCCAAAGCAAACAAAATTACTTTAATTTATTTTACTTTTTTGTAGCTTCTACAGATAGTCATCATTATTTCGTTTTTGTAGAGGGTAAGTCGCACCTTCACATCAGTTTTTTTCTCTCTCTTAATGCAAAGAGATAAAATGATTTGGGAAACTGTTCTTTATATTTTCAATAGAAAAACATTCATAGCACAATTTACTAAATGACCTATTGAAAGCCCTTTTTTCATTTTAAATACGAAAAAACAGGCACACCCCCATAACTTTAAACAATGATGTATCATGCATAAGCAGATTGCACTGTATGCTGTGGGGTTTGGTGATGCTAAAACTGGTGTGGAGAATGCATTTTCAGCACAAACTTGTACTGATTCTGTTTTTTTCCCCTCTGTCAGATGGCTGATGCACAGCAGAAACAAATTGAGCATGAGAAGATAATGCTTCAGCAAACATTTCTTACCGAAAAAGAAATGCTTTTGAAGAAGGAAAAGCTCATTGAAGATGAGAAAAAGAGATTGGAGAGCCAATTTGAGGAGGAAGTCAAAAAGGCACAAGCTCTAAAAGATGAACAAGAACGCCAAAGACAGCATATGGAGGAAGAAAAGAAGAAATTGCAGGCTACCATGGATGCAGCTCTCAATAAACAGAAAGAGGCTGAAAAGGAGATGCTAAACAGACAAAAAGAAATGCAGGAGCTGGAAAAGAAGAGACTAGAGCAGGAAAGAATCCTGGAAGAAGAAAACCAGAAACTGCGGGAGAAACTGCAACAGATGGAAACAGCAAACAAAGACACAGTTCAGCCTGTCAAAGCTCCAGTCACTATGGTTGACAATGTACTTAATGGGCAAAATGCCAGCGACGCAGTAGACGGTCTAGGAAAGAAAGTAGATCCCCTAGCATTTGATGGTATTCGTGAAAAAGTCCCAGCTAGCCGGCTCCATGAGTTAGGTCTTTTATCAAAGAAAAACTTTGATAAGCTTAAAAAGGGGAAAACCACAGTTCAAGAGCTAGGTGAGACTGAAAATCTCAAAACCATTCTCAAAGGAAAGAACAGTATTGCCGGCATTTTGACACCATCAAATAAAAGAACAACAATCTACCAAGCATCCCAAGAAAAGAAGATTACTCCAGGCACTGCCATGATACTTCTTGAAGCCCAGGCAGCAACTGGTTACATGCTAGATCCCATTAAAAATCAAAAGCTCTCTGTGAATGAGGCTGTTAAGGAAGGCTTGATTGGCCCAGAACTACATAATAAAATGCTTTTAGCAGAGAGAGCTGTGATTGGTTACAAAGATCCATATACAGGTGACAAAATATCTGTCTTTGAATCTATGAATAAGGGTCTAATAGAGCATGATCATGCCATCAGAATCATTGAGGCTCAGATTGCAACAGGGGGGATTATTGATCCAGTCAATAGTCATCGTGTACCCAATGAACTGGCTTATAAACAGGGACTATATGATCAAGAAATGAACAAGACTATGGAAAACCCTTCTGATGATACAAAGGGGTACTTTGATCCGAGCACCCAGGAACCATTGACATATTCTGAATTAATGTTGAGATGTTCTGCTGACCCTGAAACTGGCTTGCTTCTTCTGCCAATCTCAGAAAAAGCTGCAGAATGCTCAAGTATATACACAGAGGAAGAGACTAAGGATGTGTTCAGCAAAACAACTGTGTCCGTTCCATTTGGAAGATTCAAGGGGAAGGCTGTCACCATTTGGGAAATAATAAATTCGGAGTACTTTACTGAAGATCAAAAGAAAGACCTTCTCCGCCAATATAAGACAGGCAAGATCACAATTGAAAAAATCATTAAAATTGTGATCACTGTGGCAGAAGAGAAAGAGAAGAAGAATGAAATTAACTTCAGTGGTCTTAGAGCACCAGTCCCTGCCTCCGACCTCCTTGAATCCAAGATTATTGATAAAGACATGTACAACAAATTGCAAAAGGGTAAAGCGTCTGTCAAAGAAGTATCTGAAATTGAGACTGTCCACAAAGCTCTTAAGGGCACAAATTGCATAGCGGGAATAATTACTGAATCATCAAAAGAGAAAATGTCCTTCTATCAGGCAATGAAGAAGGATATATTGAGAGCTGGACTTGCCTTAAACATGCTTGAAGCACAAGCAGGAACAGGCTATGTGATTGACCCCCAGGAAAACCAGAAGTACACTGTTGATGAAGCTGTGAAAGCAGGAGTCGTTGGTCCTGAACTGCATGAAAAGCTTTTAAGTGCCGAGAGAGCAGTTACAGGTTACAAAGACCCATATACCGGAAAGACAGTATCTCTTTTTCAAGCAATGAAAAAAGATCTAATTCCCAAAGAACAAGGAATCAGACTGCTGGATGCACAAATGACTACTGGTGGCATCATTGATCCAGTCAAGAGCCATCGTGTTCCCCATGATATTGCTTGCAACCGAAACTACTTTGATGAGAAAATGAAGCAGATGTTAAGCCAACCAGCAGATGAAATAAAATGTTTCTATGACCCCAACACAAGAGAAAAGGTCACATATGCACAGCTCTACCAGAGATGTCTTACTGACGAGAAAACCGGTCTTCAGCTTTTCTTTCTCACTGATGAAGCCATCAATGCAAAGGAAGAGCCAACACTTACTGAATCCCAGACGGAAGAAGCTCTGACTCAGGCAACTGTCGAAGTTGACTCTGGACCATTCAAGGGAAAGAAAATGACAATTTGGGAAATGATCAACTCCGGCTATCTAACTGAGGCACAAAGACTTGAGCTGCTCCAGCAATTTAGATCTGGAAAGATATCAATTGAAAAAATACTGAAGATTATAATTACATTTATAGATGAAGAGGACAAAAAGAAACAGGAGCGATTGAGTTTTAATGGACTTAGAGCACCTGTTCCCGCAGGACGTCTTTATGAGTCTAGAATAATTGACAAACCCACATTTGATCTACTTCAACAGGGCAAAACAACACCTAAAAAGGTCAGCGAGAATCCAAATGTGAAAAAATACCTTCAGGGTTCAGATACTGTTTCCGGCATCTTTTTAGAGCCAAACAAAGAAAATTTAAGCATTTATCAGGCGATGAAGAAAAATATCATCAGACAGGACACGGGTCTATCTCTTTTAGAGGCTCAGGCTGCCACCGGCTTTATTGTCGATCCTGTGAAAAATCAGTTTTTGTCCGTCGACGAAGCTGTAAAATCAGGCCTAGTTGGCCCAGAGCTACATGAAAAATTGCTCTGTGCAGAAAAAGCTGTCACAGGGTACAAAGATCCATTCACAGGAAACAAAATTGGCCTTTTTGAAGCTATGCAAAAAGATCTCATTTTGAAAGACCTAGCTTTGCCATTCCTAGAGGCACAAATGGTCACCGGAGGAATAATTGATCCTGTAAACAGTCTTCGTGTCCCAATGGATGTTGCATTTGAAAAGAAAATTTTCAGTCAGGAGTTGGCTAACACTCTCTCTCAACCATCTGATGATAATAAGGTTTTCACAGACCCAGAAACTGATGAAAATGTAACTTATAGTCAGCTTAAACAGAAATGTAAAAGAGATCCAGATACAGATATGTGCATCCTACCACTCTCTAAGCCTCAGTCCCCCACGGTTGTGGAAAGGACGTATCTCTTCACAGAGGAGCAAACACAGAGTGATCTTAGCAATACCAAAATTGACATTCCAATCGAGGGTCTTACAGAAAAACCAACAAATCTCTGGGATATTGTGAACTCAAATTTGATTCCAGAACAACAGAGGCAGAAACTAATGGATGAATATCGCACTGGAAACATGACTAAAGAACGGATGATCATAATTATTATAGAAATCATGGAGCAGAGAGAGATAATTCGAAATGCAAATCCTCTTGCTTGTAAAACAATGCGGAGGCTAGTTACAATTGAGGAGCTATACAATGCCCGCATCATTGATTTGGAGACCTACAACCTTCTTAAGCAGGGGAAAAGAGATATCCGTGACATAATGGAAATGAGTAGTGTGAAACAGTATTTATATGGCACTGGCTGTGTAGCTGGGGTCCAAACTGACTCATGCTCAAAGATCAGTATCTATCAAGCAATGAACAGGGGATTTCTTAAACCCGAAATTGCCCTCAGCCTCCTGGAAGCACAAGCATCAACAGGATACATTGTTGATCCTGTAAAAAATGAAACACTTACTGTTGATGAAGCAGTTCGTAAAGGTGTTGTAGGTCCTGAGATCCATGATAAACTACTTTCTGCGGAAAGGGCAGTCACGGGATACAAAGACCCATACAGTGGAAAAGTCATATCTCTTTTCCAGGCCATGAAAAAAGATCTTGTGAAAGAGGATTATGCTTTGAAAATGTTAGAGGCGCAATCTGCCACTGGAGGAATCATTGATCCTGAATTCCAGTTCCACCTACCTGCAGACATTGCAATGCAAAGAGGATATATCAACAAGGAGACGAATGAAAAACTAGCAGATGGCATAAAAGGCTTTATAGACCCTGTCACGGACGAAAAACTGTCCTATGCACAGCTTCTTAAGCGGTGCAAACTCGAAGGTGGATTTAGACTTCTGTCTTTGGGAGACAAAAGGCTGATGTTCAAAGGTCTTAGAAAACACATCACAATAGAAGAACTTCTCGTTTCACAGATTATTGACCAACAAACTGTCACCGAACTGAAAGAAGGTCTTATTTCTGTGGAGGAAGTCAGTAGCAGGTTATCAAAGTATCTTGAAGGAACAAGCTGCATTGCAGGTGTATTCCTTGAGAACACAAAGGAGCGTCTATCAATTTACCAAGCGATGAAAAAGAACATGATCAGGCCAGGCACAGCCTTCGAACTTCTTGAGGCCCAGGCAGCCACAGGGTATGTTATTGACCCAATTAAGAACCTCAAGTTGACTGTCAACGAGGCAGTGAAAATGGGAATTGTTGGTCCTGAATTCAAAGACAAGCTTCTCTCTGCTGAGCGCGCAGTGACAGGATATAGGGATCCATATTCAGGCAGGACAATATCGCTCTTCCAGGCCATGAAAAAGGGACTCATCCTGAAAGATCATGGTATCCGTCTATTGGAAGCTCAGATAGCTACAGGTGGAATAATTGACCCAGAGGAAAGCCATCGTTTGCCGGTTGAGATGGCTTACGAACGTGGATTCTTTGATGAAGAAATGAATGAAATTCTGACAGACCCATCCGACGACACCAAAGGCTTCTTTGATCCTAACACTGAAGAGAACCTAACCTATCTGCAACTCATGGAGAGGTGCATCACTGATCCAGATACTGGCCTGGTTCTCCTCCTCCTCAAAGAAAAGAAACGAGAGAGAAAGACCTCATCTAAATCTTCAGTTCGCAAACGGAGAGTTGTTATTGTTGACCCAGAGACAGGCAAAGAAATGACCGTCTATGAGGCATACAGAAAGGGACTAATTGATCACCAGACTTACTTGGAGCTCGCTGAACAAGAGTGTGAATGGGAAGAAATCACCATGACATCCTCTGACGGTACAGTCAAGTCCATTATTATTGACAGGAAGTCGGGGAGACAGTATGATATTGATGATGCCCTTGCACGTGGCCTCATTGACCAAAATGCCCTTGAGACATATCGATCTGGAAATCTTTCTATCACAGAGTTTGCTGACATGCTTTCCGGAAACATGGGAGGCTTCCGGTCTCGCTCATCTTCATTTGGTTCCACCACTGCTTCTGATTTCTCCTCTTCTCTGAGCCCAATACCTTCCATAAAACCACCTGCAGTGATATGGAATGATCCATCAGAGGTAACTGGCCCCATCGCCGGAATTCTAGACATAGACACATTGGAGAAGGTGTCAATCACTGAAGCCATTCGCCGAAATTTAGTCGACAATATTACTGGCCAAAGATTGTTAGAGGCTCAGGCCTGCACTGGAGGAATAATTGACCCTTCAAGTGGGGAGAGATTTTCAGTGGCGACTGCTGCAGAAAAAGGACTTGTCGACAAAATTATGGTTGATCGTCTTAATCTGGCTCAAAAAGCATTCAATGGATTTGAAGATCCCAGAACTAAAGAAAGGATGTCTGCGTCCCAAGCTCTGAAGAAGGGCTGGTTGTATTATGAAGCTGGGCAGCGATTCCTTGAGGTACAATATCTGACAGGTGGCCTTGTTGAGCCTAACGTCGAGGGAAGAGTCTCACTGGATGAATCGATCAAGAAGGGTACAATCGATGCTCGCACTGCCCAGAAACTAAGAGATGTCAGTTCCTATTCGAGATACCTAACATGCCCAAAAACAAAACTGAAAATTTCTTTCAGAGATGCCATGGATAGAAGTATGGTAGAGGAAGAATCTAGTCTTAGGCTTCTGGAGGCCTCCTCTCAATCCAGCAAAGGCCTCTATAGTCCCTACAATGTCAGTGGTTCTGGTTCTGCTTATGGTTCCCGATCGGGTTCAAGGACTGGTTCACGGTCAGGATCTAGGAGAGGCAGTATTGATGCAGGCTTTAGCATGGCCTACTCATCTTCTTCCTTCTCATCTTCCTCCACTGGCTATAGCCGTAAATTTTGATTGGCCATAGCTGTCTGTATCTGACAGCTCTATTCTTTGACACATCCAACATAACACCCAAAAGATACATGATCAACTCATTTATTTCAGGCAAAAATCATTTTTAATAACGGAAATTCTTATTTATTTTTCTGCTCCATGGTCAAATCAAGCCTTTCCATGACTATTGTTTTTCTTACTTGTCAACCATCAAACTACACTCCCAACACAGGTTGTTTCTGTAAGGAACACAAAGCATCAATCCAAAAAAGAGAATAATGATAACATTTTTTCTTTTATTTAAAACAAATAGCATGAATTAACAACTTAATATGGGTGATATTTAGCATGATATTTTTGCTTTTAAAAAGTCGGTTCATAGTTTTTTTTTTATTTTGTTTATTGGCTAAAAAGTTCAAGTGTTGTAATAATGTGTTTCTGAACTAATATACTTTATGCAGTTTGTTTGTCAAATTTATATATATGTTTCCAGTATTCCTTGTTTATTTTGAATTCAACACAAATTGATTATTTTGTATCTTTTTGACACTACAAAGTAAGATTGATAGTTGAGTTGTTTTGACAAATCCAGATCCGAAACTAATGCATACAGAGGTTCAAATGTTTGTATAGAATATAAACAGATTTTGTGTTCCATTGATTCTATAATTGAATTGTGTAATTTCTGTAATGAATACACTAACATGAGCTAACACCAAAATCCAACACTGGCACAATGTCAGAATTAAAGATATGCAAAAAATATTTCTCTAAGTCTTTGTGATTCTTTATACTTTATCTAAAGTTGACAAGCTTGCATGATCTTTGTTCACTATTCACTGCACATTTTGCATTCTTCATAAGTCCTGAGTTCCTGCCACACTTAAAGATGATGTCAGACTTCATTTCGCCTCTGACGCAGACCTGCCTTCTGTTAATTTTGTTGTAAGTTGTTGCTTTTTGTTTTCATTTTATCATTATTATACTTTAAATATATCATAGTATACATGTTTTTTAATGGAGCCCCAATTACTCATATGTTAATGCATTCAACAATGTTTAATTTGAGACACTATTACTGTTAAACTACATTTGGTGTGCTTCTTTTAACAGTTCCCTCAGTGTCTCCGAATTGCTCCTTTGAGCACAGCTTTCCAGATGGTCCCTTTTTATTACTCTGATGGATATTTCAATCAATGTGGTAATCACGTTGAAGCACAGGTACAGTAAATAGATCATTTGTGTTTAATTTTAATTTCTACAAAGTGTTTACTTCCAATCCTTGACCATGATTTTATTATGAGTTCAGCATGAGTTTGGTTTTAATTTGTTTAATTTTAGCTTTTCCATCATTTTTGTTTCTCATATTTGATTAGCACGGAGACCATCTCAAGTCACCTTTTCTGGAATCTCCTTCATCTTCATGGACTATATTTTTTGCCACAAAATCTACCACCTTCAAACCCCAACAACTTCACCTTAATAAAAGTCATGGTGTTTTATCCAAAATGAAAAAGAGGAGCAGCATGTACCTGTATTAATACTGTATTTTATTCAACTTCAGATAGATATTTTCTGTTAACTGTTGCCCACTTTTTAATTTTCATTTATTTATTTTTGTTTTGGTAACAATGTTCAGTGTTTTTGTTTTTATTTATTTATTTTGTTTTTAAACAAAGGAATTTGCATCTAGGAAGATTTTGCTTTGTACAGTGTCTCGTTTTTTATGTTGTTTTTAGTAATCATTTGTTCAAGTAAATTACAGTATGACAGTATCTTTTTTTGTAAGCACACCTTGTGTAAATATCCTGTCAAAGTTCCTGCCTACCATTATAACAAAAAAATGGGTAGGAGGAGGTAGTAGTGTACCCTTGTCAGGGTCGCGGGAATTTTATTTTTCTATAATTATTATTTTAAATATTGTTCTCTTTTTTGTGAAACAGTATATGGGTGTTATTATTGGTATGTAGTATACATTTTAAATTGTATATATTTTGCTCTGTGCTAACATCAGCGAATTACACCAATCAAGACTTCAAGCGAGGACAGTGAAGAATTTATCTCAATTAATTTCTCTCAAAACATTCTTTACTCTTCAAATATGAATCAATCCACCTCAGAACTTTCTTTAAGCAGTGAGGTAAGGATGTAACGAATGGGAATGTATTGTCCATACTCTTCATAGACCTTGTGTGTGTTGAAATGTGTTACACGGAATGTTCATGTATTTTGCAGGATATAGGAGGTGATTTGTCTGAATCAACAACTTCTACATCACAAGGTCATCAAGGCTGGTATGCATACAAAGAAGACAATATTGAAGAGGTTTCTAGTATTAACTGACTAGAAATCAATTACACGGTTGACAAAAAAATGGTTAGACTAGGGATAATAATGGAATTACGGTTGAAATTTGAAAATTAAATTATAATACATTACACTAAAGCTTTCAGAGGCTAGGATACTGTGAGTCATTCTCTGAGCCAATGCACAGCCAGTTTTGCATTACTATTTGTACAGTTTTCTTTGCTTCAACTTGGGGCTGAATTCAGACCATTTGTTTGACTAAAGTGGCATTAACCTTAACAGAGTTCAAAACTCAATACGTACTACTGAACTATTGGACATGGTGTAAGAAAAGTTAGGGTAACCTATAATGAGAATACTTTTGGTGAATTTTAGTTTATTCTGTATATAACCACACAGGCATCACTAATGTGCAGAAAACCCAAAATTCCCCTTATTTAATGATCTACATGAGCAGTGCATTCATTTGTAAGAATGGATTTAAAGACTCAAGCCTGGTCACAGTCTGTACCGCTTATCCTCACAAGGCGCATGTGGGTGCTGGAGCCTGTCAGCCAATTATGGGCAAACCTTGAATCGATGGCCAGGCAATCGCAGAGCACAATGAGACGGACAATCATTCACGCCTACATTCATACCTAGGGGCAATTTAGAGTGCTCAACCAGCCAATCCTGCATGTTTTTGGGATATGTGAGAAAACCAGAGTACCCAGAGAAAACGAACAGAAGCCCTGAGAGAACATGCAAACTCCACACAGTAAGGACCAAACTCAACCCCCGAACTGTGAGGCTGAGGCGCTAACCACTAGACCACCAGTCCACCCACATTGATACAATATTGTAAAATTAGCTCGATTCCTGGCGTAATTTAAGAATGAAAGGTTTGTAGTAACCTGGGATATAAATATTTAAAAATGTGTTGTGTATTGAATTGTGGGTCAAGATACGTGATACTGATAAAATAGAGGGGTTTTGTGTTGTTACATCTCAGCCAATTAAGAATTGTCAGGTTCAGGTAGAATATGGAAGGAACAAATATCATGTAATAGTTATTTTAGTGCATTTTTATATACACATTAAGACACACATTACATATATATATATATATATATATATATATATATATATATATATATATATATATATATATATATTCTGAACCAGTTATTGGATTGGATAACTTTATTCATCCCATATTTGGGAAATTTCATTGTGGCAGTAGCAAGAGGGTGATTAGACAGAACAACAAAGCAAAAGCACAAAGTACAAAGCAAATCAAAGTAAATAGGATCATTGAGAATCACCAAATCAAATCATTAAGACAGAAAAGCAGCAAAAACACAAAACAGCGCCATTTTGGTTGCGGTAGCTAAAATGGATACAGACTCAAAAGGATGTTGTAAAGTTGGACAAAAACTGGAACCACACAGGAAGTCTTCCACAAGATGGGGAACTTCTGCAGACTGGGACCGAGGTAGAGAATATGCAGAGTCACTCTTCCAAGCTTATCCGCACAGCTCCTCAGTAGTCTGGAGCTGAAGAAAACAGCAGCAGGGCAGAACTCCTCGACCCCGCTTCCGGCCTGGTAAGCGCCGACAGCTCTTCCATCTTATTCCATGATGGAATGGTTGGTCAGAAGCGTTAGTTCTTCTCCCGGCACTTTTGTCCAGCTCTGAATTTCCAGCGGTAATTGGGGTGTTGCTCCTGCTGCGTTTTGTAACAGCTAGATGGGCACCCTGAATCAGTGGCCAGCCAATTGCAGGGCACAAGGAGACGGACATCCATTCATGCTCACACTCATACATAGGAGCAATTTAAAGTGTTCAACCAGCCTACCCTACATATTTTTGGGATGTGGGAAGAAACCCACACAAGCCCAGGGAGAACATTCAAACTCCACACAGTGAGGGCCCAACCTGGGATCTAACTCATAACCCCAGGACTGTGAGACCGATGCACTAACCATCTGGGCCACCTACTATAACTCCAATTCTTACTATTATTCATTCATTTTCTGAACCGCTTATCCTCAAAAGTGTCTTGGCTTATTTTATTTATATATATATATATATATATATATATATATATATATATATATATATATATATATATATATATATATATATATATATGTACTACACAAAGGTTTAAGGTTAAAAAGACAAAATGTAAAAAAGCACATTATTTTTAAACAATTTACTTGTCAAAATGGGTGTTCAATGAGTACCGGTAAGCCAGCAAATGTTATTTTTAGAATATTGTAATGAAGCTTTGGTTGGCAATGGCAAAGGGGAAAACTTTTCCTGTAGTTCTTGAGCAGAACTACACATTTTGGTTGTCATTTTGGCCCACTCGATCCTTGTGAGGATAGGCAGCTCAAATAATGAACAAATGAAGCAATGTGTTACGTCTTTGGCAAGACGTCAAGGCGAAGAAGCGGGGAATAGGATTCAATCGCAGGGAAACAGACGAGGGCGATTGTGCTCAAACCAACACTTTAATAACTTAAACAGGATCTTAGAAAATAACAAAGACTCAGAAATCAAATCACATAACCAAACCTGACAAGGGGAGATACAGGAAAGTGAGGAACGAGGCACATGGAACATGGATCGAGGTAACGAGGAAACATTGCGTGGACAAACAAAAGCAGACGATCCGATGGATGATATAACAATCAGTGTGGTTTAAAAAGACAGACATGGGTTGACGAGACAATTAGGAACACCTGGGAAACACGAAGGAGCAAGCAGGGAATACACCTGAGGCGGAGAAATGACAGCCTAACACAATGGGCAATCACTGACAGCACACCTGGGGAAAAAGCATAAGACCAAGCAACCCTAACAATATGCATAGATCTTCTCTAAAGCTCTGATGTTTGATGAGTCTCAACTCCCCCCACAGGTTTACGATTTGGGTGAGGTCAGGCTTGGTCAAACTACTGGGCACCTTGATATGTTTTTGCCGTGTTTCCACTTATAATTTTAATCCGAACATTGATTGGATTAAAGAAATTTGGTCCATGTAAACTAGCCATTGGTGATGAAATTCTACAGGAAAATTTGTCAAAAGACAGTCAATATGGTTGCAAAACAACGTGCATATTATTAATATTTTATTTGACTGCTTCTTCATGAGATTAACATTGCAAACTGTTGTTTGTGTTTTAGTAGAGACAAAGAGGATTTCAACCAATGGCAGTGTGAGTTTAGGGGTCAACTCCGAGCTCTAAGACAACGGCTGAAGTGTATTGAGATGAGGCTGCCCCCCTTTGACTACAGGGTCAGTTTGTTTGTTCTCAATGTTGTCACATCACTCCTCTCGCCTGTTCTTTTCTCTAACATCCAACATCAACCACATTTTTGTATTCATAAAAAAGTAAGAAAAATAACTGTCAATTGTTTGCTCTATAAAGTGCCCCTTATAAATCACCCTCAATGTTTTACAGGAAAAGCTTTTTTTTATTATTATTTGTTAATATTTAAGAAGGACTGGAATAAAAACCTCAGGTACTATTCACACGGAATATTTACATCAAAAGACAGGCAGTTCAAAAACATGTAGAAATCCACAAATTAGCCATGCTGAACTATAAACTGCTCACAGTGGGGAGGAAAGTAGTGGTTTATCTTAATATCCACATGTCCATTGTGTAAATGTAGTTGTGGATGGCTGCCCTTCTCTTTGACTTCAGCCCAACTTCCCTGAACATGATAAGAAAACTGATGACTTGCCCCCACCCAGACATACTTGCATGGAAACCTTCACTTCACTTCAGCTCCTGCAGGGAAACTTCTTTAGACCACAGTGGGGCAGATATGTGGGGGAATCAGGCTTTTTGTTGCTTGTCTGGGAAGCCAGGCTGCACAAGTGTTTGGTACTGGAGGCCCTCTGCACACATGAATGAACTCACTGAAAAGGCATTAAATTCTACAAGGAAAGGGCATGGTAAAAAATATCTCATTTCATCTCATTTTCTGAACCGCTTTATCCTCTTTAGGGTCACGGAAGGTGCTGGAGCCTATCCCAGCTGACTGGCCAGAGGTTGGTGACACCCTGAATCGGTGGCCACATACACACTCACACCCATACCAAAGGGCAATTTAGAATTTCCAATCAGCCTACCATGTATGTTTTTGGAATGTGGGAGGAAACCGGAGTATACGGAGAAAACCGGAGTACCCAGGTGGACATGACCTGAATTTGAACCCAGAGCTGTGAGGCCGATGCGATAACCACTCGCGCCATATATTAAATAAATAAATAAAAAAGGAGATCCTTTCAGTAAAGGCTCTCCTATGCAAGTTTTTTTTTAAATCAAAATTGTCACGTGACTGTTTGTATTCAGAACATGCAGTATTATGTATGCATGAAAAGACAGGCATAGAAAAAGATATACATGGCAGCCCGGTGGAATGAGTGGTTAGCGCGTCGGCCTCGCAGTTCTGAGATCGAGGGTTCAATGCCAGCTCTGGACCTTCCTGTGTGGAGATTCCATGTCCCTGGGCTTGTGTGGGTTTTTTTCCCTCTTCCTACATCCCACAAGCATCCACCATATGTTGGTTGAACACTCTAAATTCATCCTAGGTATGTGTGTAAGCGTGAATGGTTGTCCGTTTCCTTGTGAGAGTATAGGAAATATGTACGTCTGGTTATAGATTTTTGTACTTGAAATCTTCACGGTAATCTCTTAGGATCTTATTCTTCCCCTTCTGATGTTGCTTTTTTCTACTCACTTCAGACCTTTGGGACTTGTTAGTTATAAGCATGAAAGAGGAAATCCTGAAGAACTAGATACAGCTTTTTCTCCAGTACTTCAGAGTCTTTTAATTACTCATCCTAATCATTTTACCTCTGAAATATGCCATGATTATTCATTTGATACAGAAAATCAAGATATCTTAAATAGTTGTTATTTGTTTTTAGATGTTAATTGTGGTATGTAAACATACAATATATTCATCTTTTTTCACACTGCTTGACCTGGTGATCGCGGGTTGCTGGAGCCTATACCAGCTGACTTTGGGCGAAGGGCGGACCCCACCGTAGACTGGGCGCAAGTCAGTCGCTGGGCACACATAGAGACAGATAACCTCTCGCAATCGCAAACACACCGACATTAAGCGGGAATCGATCCCACTCATAACCGGCCCAAAGTCAGCCAAGTGAGCCACTACACCATTACATTTATTATGGTCAAATTGAATGTGATTAATTTATTTACTCATTTTGCGTCCCTGATGTGGGTACTGCTCTCTCTGTATTAATATAAATTGCACTTTATGACACACTATTTAAGATATTTAACATCATACTGCATGTATGTATACACTTCCATGTGCTGACACAAATGAACATGAGCGTGAACCCGCAAAAGATGGACGCAAACACATTGGGAAAGTCTCCATTATTGTCCTCATTCTAAAGTTTTGGGGGATTTTTTTTAGTTTAGTTTTTTCGGTTGAAAAAGTTGTTCAAAGAATGCAAATATGAAAGGGAACTCTCCAGAATTTGTCTTTTTTTTTCATTTTTACAATAGAAATGAGCTGTTGATTTGAAGTTTCATATAAGAATGTGTATCTATAGTCATGAAAACATAATATACCACACTTCATCCTTATTCTTTGTCATGGACAATTTTGAAGCAAATTGAACGGCGCTGAAATTTCAATGCGGTGTAGCTAAACATGTTGTGGAGTAGGTGTGAAGACAAACTTTCAGAATTATCATTACTTTTTTCTTTTATTTTGCACATCAGAGACTGTAAAAAAAGAAACTAACGAGCCCTTGTTGATGTCACCAACGATATTAGCTGACCTCTATTTGCTCCCTACGACTCACTATTCAGGGCAGCACCATGCCAGCTAGGCTGTGGTCTGTTATCACAAACTACCTGAATTATTGTTGTACCAAACCCGATCCTAGTAATGGAATGGACAAGCATTTGAATGTTCGCATTAGTTTCAGCAAGCAGTAAAATAGCATGCCCTAAAGAATTGTGAATGCAGTGTCTCCTCTCATCCAGCACACAGTCATTGTCGTGTTAAGCAGCTATTGCTATTCGGCTGTTCTGGACCAATGGGGGCACGTCCTCATACAAACCTCTGCATTTATATAGAAAGAATTTCAACAACAGTTGTTTACTGTATAAATCCATCATGCTATAATACAGACTTTAAATGGGTTGCCTAGTCTATTGAGCTTTATAGACTTTAAATCAGTTGTTGCCATGCAGTTCATCACCATTTGAGTTTACTCTGAAGTGTACCATTACCATATTTTATTGGCAGACAGCTTGAATAGTCATTGTAATCAGACACGGTTTGTGACCCTTGGGTGACTCCTGGTTAGGAAATACACAATAAAATAGTGCTACGCATTTGCATGAAGGGAGTGATCTAAATGTGAGATTATAAGGTCTGGTCTTCGAGCCATGGTAGTTATTATTATTATTATTGTTATTGTTGGTGGGCGGCCCGTCGGCTGAATGGTTAGCGCGTCATCCTCACAGTGGGGGACCTGCGTTCAAATCCAGGTCTGACCACCTGTGTGGAGTTTGCACGTTCTCACCGGGCCTGCGTGGGTTTTCTCCGGGTACTCTAGTTTGGACACTGTAAATTGCCCCTAGGTATGAGTGTGGGTGTGAATGGTTGTTTGGCTCCTT